>NC_057716.1:62338169-62339630 GCF_004010195.1 Chiloscyllium plagiosum
GCATAGACAGAGAACACAGGGGGCTAACACCTTCAACATATTGTCTAGCTATCACCATTGTTAACAGCTAACCTGAGAATGCAATTTTTAAAAAAATAAGTTTTGTGATTTACACATGAAAGAATTGAAACTATCATGGTATTCTAACAGATGAAAGGCTTAATAAATTTTTCAATGTATAATTTCAGTTACATCACACTGTAAATTTTTTGCTATAAATTCTGTGTTAGGATTGAGCCCTCCATTACCACCTGATGAAGGAGCATCGCTCCGAAGGCTAGTGTGCTTCCAATTCAACCTGTTGGACTATAACCTGGTGTTGTGTGATTTTTAACTTTGTACACCCCAGTCCAACACTGGCATCTCCAAATCATTTAAAAGTTAGCACTGTAGAACCTCTTGGTTTAGAAAGAATTTCCACATTGTACACTAGACCTCTATTAGAAAAGATATCAAAAGCATTCCTGGAAAATTTGATGATCCAACCAATTTAAGTTTGATAAAATTTAAGTATGTCAATGAGTATCCCATTAATTTTAAGTTTGGTGCATTTGTAAGTGTCACTGTCCTACCAGATCAAATACCGTGGCTGAAGAAATAGAAGTCACAGCTAATGGAGATTAGAGCACATGGCTTATGTGAAATAACTCCTAAGAGCAAATGTATACTATAAATAACACTGCGACACATTGAGCATTAGTGGGTGGTAATTGTTTACATAATTTGCAATCAATATTTTGTAGCTTTGCGCCTGTGTTCATGTCTTGACTTCAGAGTCCTTAAGATGGCAGAAAGAGTTTAACCAGTTCCAAGAGAATAATTGGCCCAGGAAAAAATTAATTATCATCCATTAAGGTATGACATTACAAATTTTAATTGCTTTCCCAGATGCAAAGAGAAGAAATAATTTACTGAGATTACTTATTCTGATACAAGATACTTATTTCATGCTGGCAGCAAAAGGTAGTTACAGACTTTACAGGAGTTGTGGAAATGTTTTGTACTCCTATCATCATCAAAGAATCTTTAAATGACAAAAATCAGCAACATGCACTAGAAGAAGGAAATACTGAAAACAAGAATGACAAATACAACACACATGAGGTTAATGAGAAATGTGTAACTGAAGTTTTTCAGACAGTAGAATGGACCATTCAATAAATTGATACAGCAAATTTGACTAATGAAACTTCCATTTTCTGGATTAGTGGTGCTGGAAGAGCACAGCAGTTCAGGCAGCATCCAAGGAGCTTCGAAATCGACGTTTCAGGCAAAAGCCCTTCATCAGGAATAAAGGCAGTGAGCCTGGAGCGTGGAGAGATAAGCTAGAGGAGGGTGGAGGTGGGGAGAAAGTAGCATAGAGTACAATGGGTGAGTGGGGGAGGGGATGAAGGTGACAGGTCAGGGAGGAGAGGGTGGAGTGGATAGGTGGAAAAGGAGATAGGCAGGTAGGACAAGTCC
>NC_057716.1:62341775-62388252 GCF_004010195.1 Chiloscyllium plagiosum
GCGGTGTAGAGGTCAGTGCGCCAGACTACCACTGCGCCCCCTTTGTCCGCTGGCTTGATGGTGAGGTCAGGATTGGAGCAGAGGGGTTGGAGGGCTGCATGTTGTGAGGGTCAGAGGTTGGAGTGGGGGAGGGAGGTAGACAGGTTGAGGCGGTTAATGTCCCGGCGGCAGTTGGAAATGAAGAGGTCGAGGGCAGGTAATAGGCCAGCGCGGGGTGTCCAGGTGGATGCAGTGTGTTGGAGGTGGGCGAAGGGGTCCTCGGAAGGAAACTTCCAGGCCACCTGAAATGTATGAAGTAAAGACTTAGGAGAGATAGAAATGTGGTCAAGGTGCATGTAGTTCTGTACCTGAAAGTATAAATGTTGATTATGGACATAGAATGCTTTTTGGGGCAGGGGAGGTGTGAGGTAGATGTGTTTGAGGTAATGGTTCTGAAATACTTTTTTGTTAAAGCCACATTAAGGTCCAACCAATCAGATAATGCTACACAGTCTTTGGGGAGGGAAGCAGCAGTTCTGATGGACCTAGATGTGTCAGTTCTGGTTCTTAGTAGTCTTAGTTATGATGTTTAACTGGTTAACATAACTTGTACCTGTTATTTAATGTAATAAACTATTGTCACAAAGCTTCTTTTCTAAAAGCTGTTCCTTTTCTCAAGGATACTGCATCCTTATTGTTTGTCAGAGGGTTCATAAACAGCTCCCAGTTCTGATTAGACTGGTTTGGTACAGAGATTAAATGGTGTTGAGAGGTCTTCTTGTTTATTTGTAAACAGATGAAACTTCAGGCCAAAATGGTCGTGTTTTAGAAGTGAGCTGTATAGTGAAAGAGGAGTGGTCAGCTCTGGAAGCAAAAATTAAGTTTGAGCAGTTCAGTCCAGAACTAGTTGGAAGTTCAGCAGTGGATTGTGTGAACAGGCTGGAAAAACTCTCCCTCCTTCTGCCCTTTTAACTTTAACCTGTAAGCATTTGTTCCATTTTTACTGTTTTTTAAGGGGGTTTGTTTTTTGGTACTGTTGTGTACACTCAGAACAGCATAATTAAGTCTAGTTTGGATGGACTAAGTTCTGTAGAGGTTCTTTATTCTGTTCTTTGTGTTTCATTGTGTAATTTTGTGAATAAAGTTTTGCCTGTTTTAAAACCTGGTAGTCAACCTAACTAACTTACTCCAGGTAATTTGCACTGTACGCTTACTGAAACAAATTATGAAATTATGATCTGGGCTACCTTCTTAAGAATGTTTTGAGTGGTCTGGCCTAATCCATAACACTATACATTTTTTATTCATTCAGGGGAGCGCTGGCCAAGTGAGCATTTATTGCCCATCCCTAACGGATCAGAGGGCATTTAAGATTCAACCACATTGCTGTGGGTCTGGAGTCACATTTAGGCCAGGCAAGGATTGCAGTTTCCTTCCCTAAAGGACATTAGTGAACCAGATGGGTTTTTCAAACAATCAACAACAGATTCATGGTCATCATTAGACTCTTACTTCCATATTTTACTGAATTCAAATGCCACCCTCTGCCATGGTGGGATTTGAATCCTGGTCCCCAGAACATTACCTGAGTCTCTGCATTAAAAGTCTAGCAATAATATCACTCGTCCATTGTCTCCCTCTAATATCTGTGTTAAACAAGTGTCTGTTCTTGTTAATAATCAATTGCAGTTCATCCTTTATGACCTTTATTAGACAGGCCATGAGACTACGATTAGGAATGAACTCTCTGGCTGCACTCTGTCCCAAAAAAAGCCACCCTTGATTGGTGTGGCAAAACACAATAGGCACCAAATCTAGATCAATAATACATTATAGAATAAAGCATTGATCTTAGTAATAATCCCACATGACATAGTTTTGTATCTTTCTCCAGTGTGAAAAAAACAAGCCTTCACCATACTCAAATCTATTCTGTCACTCAGCCAAGTTCATAACCATGCTGCCACTATCAATTTCATTTTGTGAGATGTAATATTGCTCACAAGTTTACTATGTGGCCACTCCTTAACAAAATTGTTTTTTGGAGTCGGTATGGAATGGGTAGTGCAATGGGCATTGTCTATATGGATTTTATGAAGGCATTTGATAAGGCCCCACATGACAGACAGTACACAAATTGGCTGGGTAGTTGATAATGTGGAGCATGGTTGTTGAATGCAGGATGACATCAACGGAAGGAAAAATGAGTTAGGACTTAATAGGGTTGGATCAAAATTGTTTCTAGCTCCCATTAGGTCATCCATGCAGATGTGACAGGTATTTCTCCCTGTGGCAAAGGTCCAGTATAGAAGTGAAAATGTGGGTCCTGGATCATTCCTGATGAATAGCTTATGCCCGAAATGTCGATTCTCCTGCTCCTCTTCCAGCACCACACATTTCGACTCTGATCTCAGCATATGCAGTCCTCACTTTCTCCCTCTAATCCTTCTATCAATCACCTTAAATCAGTGACCCCTGGTAATTGTTCTCATGATTAGTGGATGCAGACTTACCTTCTCCAGATTATCCAAGCCTCTCCATATTTCGTACACCTTAATTAAGTCACCCCAGACTCATCTGCTCGCAGGAGTCTATCCAATGATACTTCATAGCTGCAATTTTCAAGTCCTGATGACTTGCAAGTCCCTTCTATGTTCTTTCTAAATCAATCATGTCCTTACTGCTTTGTAATAACTAGAACAGTCCACACAGTTCTAGCTGAGGCCCAGCATAGTCTTATGTATTATCAACAATACATACCTGCTCTTGTATTTGATACCACATCCAATGAAGAAATGCATTCCACGTGCCTTCCTTTCCAACTCATGGCACCTTCTTGACATCTTCAGGGCCCTGTGGACATGCAATCCAAGGTTTTCACTTTCTCAAACCCTTTTAATACCTTTGTGTTAATTAGTTTTCTCTGTATTGCAAAATCTTGCACTTTCTGGATTGAATTCAGTTTGTCATTTTTCAGTCCACTTAACCGAATCATGTCCTGATGAAGGGGTTATGCCCAAAACATCAACTTTCGTGCTCCTTGAATGCTTCCTGACCTGCTATGCTTTGCACACTTTTGACTCGAGAAGGATTAAAGGGGTCATGTGAATAAACCTTTTCACTCAGAGGGTGGGGTGTCTCTGGAATTTGTTGTCCACTTTCATGGTTGAAATACGAGCATTTAATAAAAGGAAGCTGGATCTAATTCTGAAGCACAGAAACCTGCAAGGCTACAATCCAAGAAAGTGAGATTTATTTATCCAAAGCAGCCACATTGGGCTGAATGGCTTCTGTCTGTCGTGGTGTGTGTGTGTGTGTGTGTGTGTGTGTGTGTGAAAAAAAATATATCTAGTGCACATAATATCTGTAGATTCTGTTAATTTACAACTGACCCACTAGATTCTTCATTTCCTGCTGCTTGCCTTGACTATTATCTTTTATCTCTTTCTCTGACTGACTTCTTTTTTATAATTCCCTGACTAACATCTCTTGTCCATTGTTACACCTGACTAACCTCTATCATCACATCAAACATGTAGTGACTAACTTCCCGAACGTCTTGCTTGATTGCTTCTATTGCAACTTACCTCATCAAAATGTTGTGCACATTTTTTCCCAATTACAGCCTTCTCCAAACCCATTAGGCATACACTTAACAGATCATTTATGTTTCTGTAAGCATCCTCACTTGATAAAACCAGTATTTCTAAATATTAAATTCAAACCACACACAGGTAAATACTTCATTATTATTCAGTACACCAGGCTGACAATCCAGGTAAGGCTATTTCCAAGCTGTGGGGTTTTAACTTGACACCTGCCCATTGAACCACTCAAACCCTTCTGCTGCCTCCTCATTTCTGTGACTCCTGTTTGCACCTCAGTGTGACATGAACAGAACAAACAGCCTAACTAGCAAGATAACTGTGTGTTGCAGCTAGCCTGCAGCTCATAAAGAAAGTTCCTCTTAAATAGATGCTACACTGAATCAGAGGAGGCTGGTCTCAAATGTCATTGCTGCAAATGGAAAGAATTAAAATCTAGTTTACGAATGCAGCACTGAAGACCTTAGTCATGGACATGACAAGGATCTCAGACATCATATTTTTCCAAGGGGGCCAGGTGCAGAAAATTAGCTTTTCTGGCTCTCATTCCTGTTGCCATTTATTTCAAAAAGGACCATTGAAAATATGACACACTATAATTAGTGTGCTTCTGAGTAAGCTTCACATAATTCATTTGGCATCACATGGCTTTTATAGTTTCAATGAGTCAGCTGGTCTAGTAGTTCTTGTGTAAAAAAGAACTCGCATTAACTGTCTCTTAAAATAATGTCTAGGCCCTTCTATTTATCAATATACATTTAGAATTCTTTGAGACAATTATAGTGTAGCTACTGTGCAGCTTGACTCCCCCCTCCCACCCCACCCTTTAGCAATCATCCTTAGGTCTTTCTCTTCCTCAGGATCTCTCAGAAGGGAACATAGCTAACGGGAAAACCAAGAGTGTGGATGGAAGACATGGAACATTGATTGGAAGCTTTGTGGAGGAACCAAGCAGCACAGAAGAAACCATAGGCATTGTCAAAAATGACTTACATTTTAAAGATTTATTACAGTAATGGTGCAGAAATCTTCAGTCATTTTTGTTCCCACAGACTCGTCCCAGGCATAGTTATGTTACAAAGTGTTTTGAGCAAAAAAGCAATTTAATTTTCAATTAAATCCATTTCTGGGTGGCTAGTATGTTCAATGTTCATTGCTGTCCATTACATTTGCTACATAGCACATATTGGTGAACTTGCCACAGCGATGAGTGTGAATGTCATTAGACAGTTATTTGTCATCCATCCTGAGCAAGGAAGGATCAAACATGCTGTGGTTAGAAAGAACTCAAATGTCAATCAGATAATATTGATCAGTAGATGAAAAAAACATGGTGTAGATGCTGCAAATCCATGTGTTAAAAGGAAAGATTACAGAAAGTTGACCATGGACCTATGGTCTATTAAGTGTTCAACAACTGTCTTCAGAAATGGCAGGTGACAGACCATAACCACGGCTAGAGTTAAAGCACAGAAGCCAATATATATAGATTGGTGTATTCTTCCTTGTCTACAAGACACTTAACACATCAATTCTAATGAAATAGAGACAGATTTGAAGAAATATATTTTATTTTAAATGTGCTGTAATATATTGTCAGAAACAGAACAGATAATAGTTTGTCACCACTTTTGAGCATGTAAAACAGGCTTACTTTGTGGAACAGTTGAATTACAAAACTCTTCCAAAACTTTTCTCTTGGGTCTGGCAGTGAGTCTAACAGTCTTGATTGGGGATGGTTTAAATCTTCAAACCTATGTTCAAAGCTTTACACAGTTGTTTCATTAGTACTGCTTATATTGTCTAACATGTGATGTATATGGTGACCTGATTGTTACCAGTTTGTTTAGCATCAAATCCTATTCAGCTTGAACACACTGGTTAGCTGCTCCCAGGAACAGCCTTCTATCCTGATGGAACAAAGCTTATCTTGTGATGTCAGTTAACACTTTCAGGAACCAATATAGCATTTTTTCCCAAGTTTCCAACTGGTTATTAAAATATTTATACAATTGTTTCAAAGGAGGAAATAGGTTCATCAAAATGTATCTGCCCCCCAAGCTTCTGACTTCATATATTCTGTTGACATAGAGGGTTGATGATCCTTCCTGACTGACTATGCTTTGGGCTGGAAGGGTTGATTTTTTGAGGTTAGCTGATTTGGATGTCGGTGTTGTGTTGGAGTTGATTCTGGCTGATCCGTTTTTTATTTGTTAGGTTCATTCCATTGAATTAGTAATCTGTTATGATTCTTTAGTGAGATAAAGTGAGCACAATTTAGACAAACTGTTTCTTCTGATGTGTGAATGATGTATGGCCATTGTTGGTTCAGTATGTGTTGTATGACAGTACCATTCCTGTTGAGGTCTGTGGCCCTGTTTGACATTGTTCCAGACATGGCAAGGTTTTGATGTGAAACCATCTGTATAGTTAGTTGCTTGTTGCTGATAAAATTTCTTTCTGACAAGAATTTTTTAAATCCTTTGTGAAATCAACTGTTTCAGAAAGGTAGGGAACTGAGATTTTGGTTTTCACCCACACTGGTAGTTCTGGCGGTGAGAAACCATATTGGAGTGTAATCAAGCAGTAGTATAGTGGAACTGCAAAGAAGTTTATGGTCTTCTAATTGTTTGGACTCTATGATCAGTTTCTCTACTCGACTGAAGATAACTTGGTGAACTAATGTTATGTTGAAATCTTGAAATTATTGCAAATTTCTCAAACATTTCATTGGCAATTTGTGGTCTTTTATCGGATATAACTGTATTTGGGATTCCATGACTAACAAATATTTCGTGTCGAACCACAACAGCTGCATCTGTGGTGTGGAGTATTATTTCTTTATTCTGATCCATTAGAAGAAATTAAACTACTAGTTAAGAGCACTCTGAAACACAAATAGGTCAGTCCCTATACGTCTCCATAGCCTGGTGAAAAAGAGAGTAGGAATCATTGACTACCTTCTTTTGTGACTATGTAATGCACATGTCTGACAATCCAAGATGGTGGCAGTGGCAGGGTAGGAATTGTTCAGGGCTCTGTGTCCATAGATTGCCACTCACCTGAATGGCCGCATTCTTTTTTGCTTTTTTTTGTTTCTTCATTTTTTCATTTCTCTTCTCTATCAAAGTTCACCTTTTCCTTTTCCTGCCACTGCGGTGGAGGAAGGCAGTTGTGAGGCACTATGCTGTTGCAGAGCATAGTGGATATGGATGTCCATTCCGTATCAACACAGTGGCTGCAGCTTTATATCGACGGCTTCATCATCGGTGGGTCTGGTTCATTCCTCCTAGTGGCAGTGCGGTGGTTTCAGCATTGGTTATAGTGGTGGCTCCGTCATATTTCTGGTTCATTCCTCGTGGCTATGGTGGCAACATGGCTATTCAGACATTGACAGAATTGGCAATGGCATGTGCAATAGCTTTGGTGTCAGTGACTTGGTGGGTCTGTTCTGTCCCTCCTTGCTATGGTGGCGCTGCAATGGATTTGGTGTTGGCTTCAACAGTGGCAGTGTAGTGGGTCTGGTCTGGAAATCCCTGCTTTGGTAGCCTCAGGGGTGGTTTTGGCAGTAGCATCCAATAGCCACACCATAAACCCAGATTGCCATGGAGGAAACAAAAGATGAACTATGTCCGAACTTTGTCTTGATTATTTCTTTTGATAATTTCTGTAATTAAAATGGTGCCAATTTGTGATGACTTATACACATCTCATTGTATTTTCATAAGTACAAGTGACAATAAATTGCTATCCTATTCTATTCTGTTCAGACCTTTTAACTGTTTAGTGATTCCTAGCCACCATACTGATGTCGGACCTCTAGTTCTACATTTTGTGATGCCCAGCAGTCCTCGAAGAATCTTGTCAAGAGTTTCAGTTCTTAGTAAAAGAGGAATAACGAGTTTATCATCAAAAAAACAGTGAGTAATCAATAATAGTGAAATCTTGTCTGTGTTTTCATAGTTAGGCCACAACATTTCAATTCTCAGCAGCTTTCTATACATTTAGACCTACGGCAGGATATTCAGGATTCTCTTTTGTTTCCTTCTGATGAAGTTAAATTTTGTTTGTGTTGCTGGATACAACATTTTTGGTGTCTTAATGTAGAATTGAATTTGACAGCAAATTCTTTATCAACTGATGCAAAGTGATCAACTGTTCGTGTGGAGAGGCCATCTGCTGATATATGTAAGTGCCCTTGCATGGATTTGGTCTCCCTTGTGAATTACATGAGACAAAGATGAAACTGTTTTATCCATAGAGCATTTTTGATCATTCTTTTTTAAGTTATTATGATCGGTTTATAAACGGTCTCTGTCAGAACCATGAAACCTGGTATTAACCTGAAAATCTCTCATAGGCCAATGTGACCAAGAGAACTTCCTTTACAATAAACACATATCAAGTTTCTGTAGCAGATCATGTTCAGATATACAATATACTGGCTTTCTGTATCCTTCCAATTATTCTTGGAAGACAACTGTTCCAACACTTGGGGTTGAGACATCCAAAGCAATAATATTTCACAATGATGAATTATTGTAAGTCAATACGCAAGTCAGCATATCTTTTGAAAGGCCACTGCTTGATTTGCATCCAACAGCATCTTCGAGACTTTTTAAATGAATACTTCAACGATCCAGGGATGAATGCTAAGTGGGGTAAAATGTGCTCTATAAAAGAGTATATTGGACTCAAAACATTAGCTCAGTTTCTCTTTCCACAGATGCTGTCAGACCTACTGAGCTTTTCCTGAATCTTCTGCATTTGTTTCAGATTTTCAGCATCTGTTGTACTTTGTTTTATTTAGTGTTTAATTTACTTCCACTTGTATCCCTGGAGTTCCAAACTTGAAGTAATCTTTTTTTCTGATGGGATTTCCATTTGAATCTTTACTGCTTTCTATTTCCTTCCTAAACTTCGGTAAGGTGTTTACCAAAATTTGACAGAACAAAACTCACCAATTTTCCACCCCCCTTCAGTTCTGAAAAACAATCATATCAAACTTGAAACATTCAATCTGTTTGACTCTCCACAGATATTGTAAGACTTATTGAGTTCCTCTAGCACTTTCTGTTTTTATTCAAGTTAATGCTAACTGGTTTACTATTTCTTCTTTGTAAGTTACACGTGGACTTTTGAGTAGAAGACTCTTTTACTGCTTTTATGTTTTGGAGGTACTGCTTTACACCATCTTTATGAATAAAATATCCCAGAAATTGAATACACGTCTTGGAGGACTCTCATTTTACATTTAAGATATGCTCTGCTGTCCTTTAGTCATTTCAAAATGTTGAACATGGTGAGATCGTCTTCAAATATCGTCATTTCTGACCTTGCGAAGGAGGGAAGGTTATTGATTAAGCATTTGAAGTTCGTTGGTCCTCAAACACTACCCCGAGGAACATCTGCAGTATTGCTCTAGGACTGAAACAATTGCTTTCCAACATGCCTAATCAACTTCATTTGTGCTAGGAGTAACTTCAAACAGCATAAAGCTTTTCCCTCGATTTTCACTGATTCTTTATGCAAACTTGATTACCAAATTGACGACAACTTCAGTTACCCTCGTCTCACCTCTGGAATTCAACTCTTTTGTCTATGTGTGAACCAAAGCTGTTATGTAGTCAGGAGCCATATGGCCTTACCAGAACCCAAACTGAGCAGTCAGTTGGTTTTTTTTTGGAAGTGTAGCTTGATAACATTGTCAACAATTCCTTCCATCACTTGGCTAACGATCAAGAATAGACTGTTGTAATTGATCAGGTTTGGATTTGTCCTGATTTTTGTACACTGTACGTACCTGGGCAATATTTCCATTGGAAAGATATTGTAATCGTCTGGGTAGGGGTGCAGCTAGTTCTGGAGCACGGATCTTCAGGACTATTGCCAGAATGTAGTCAGAGCATAGACTATGCATTATTCAGTATTGTCAACCATTTCTTGGTATCATGTAGACTGACTCAAACCTACACAGTTAAATTTTTGTCACCTTGAAAAATTCAACTAAGAGAAACCTCAGATCATAAAAGAATGCAGTCTGCTTTACCAGCTAAAGACTGGGATCCTATTAAAAAATTTTGTTCCATCTAACAGTTTCAAATATGTAAATTATCTCTGGATAGAAAAATACCTAAAGGTATAGTATAGCAGAAACAACTTTTTAAGTTTATCAATTTCAGCATGTTAGAATTCTAACTTAAATATTTAGTATGCCAGGTTATTAATATCTAGATTTGAGATTGTGATGATTTACATGTGAGACTATAACTCTTTTGTAAGCATTGATAAATTTTTATTGTAAGAATCCATTCTGGAATTACTTTCTGGCAAAGAAGACTGCATCATTAAAAAAATCTTCAAGATAACCACTTCACTTTTGTAGATATCAGTAAGAAAGGTAAATATTTGAAGATGTATTGCCTTAATAGTGGATGCAGGCTTTTGAATAGTCAATTGAAGATTGACTTTTACTTTATGCACGATGTTTAAATCTACCTTCACAACTCTTTTTGATATTCAAACAAATACATATTTCAAAAAATGTCTTTAGTTTCGCTGCCCATGTTTGGCCTGATGCCGAGAAACGTTATAGGGCCCAAAGAAAATGTTGAGAGCTCCCAGGGCTGCCCATTCATGACTATATACCATTGTGCTGCCATCACTTGTGGGTCTGTTCTGCCAACAGGACTGGACATAATCAGCTTTGGTGATGTTGGTGTCCCAGGCTTATTCTGTAAAGAATGATTTTATGACTCTGACTATTGTCACGAATCTTTAGAGTAGTCTGCTAGAAATCAAGCTCCATTATTCTTGGAATTGTCACAAATGTGAAAAGATTTAGTCAAATTTTTCAATGTCTCCAATTATCTTGACTGATAAACTCAAACTTAAAAGAGAAGTTATCAGGGTTTTGCACTTAACAAGAAAATATCTGCTAAGATGTACAATTTGTTATGAACGAATGACAATTTGGAAATATAATTATGTACCTTCTTATGTTCTCCTTTTCACAAATGGACACACAAATACAGATAATTATTGGATATTATGGGTGGAGAAAGAAAATAAAGACCAGAGAAACACAATTCAATTGCACCAGTTTGGACCAAAGAATTTGTTGAGTTGCTTTCACTCTCTTACTTTCTGTTCCAACTGTTGACATAAAGTTATTTGCACACAGAAGTTCTCTTTCATTCCTATTTGAGAATTAATCCTTTCACTGTCTTTAAAGGCATCTTATTGCTCCTTTAACTACAGATTAATAGAGAAAGGTGAGTGTGACAATACTGCTACTTTAACAAGGTTTGTTGTTCTTGGTTTCTTTTCGGGGGGGGGGGGGGCGGTCATAAACACAGAGGTTCTGATATGTCTGGGTTTATCTACTTGAAGAAGCTTTTAAGTGTTTTTTTTAAACATTTGGACAATGAAAGGGGAGTGGCCAGTTCTCCCAGTTCAGTGCTTGGTTGGTTTTAGTAAACTGTTTTGTTTGCAATTGTGAAGGTAAAGTTTACTCGCATAGGCCAAGGGCAGCAGGTAAAGAGGTTACAATATTAAGAGATACAGGATCATCTCAATTTTTGATGTTGAAAATGAGAAGATATGGACCACTGAAGGGCAATTGCCAGAAAAAGTGCTACTAACAGGAATTCATGGTGAGACAAGAAGTGCTCAATTATGTAGAGTGAGGTTAGAGCATCCAGTGAAGAGTGGAGAAGTCCTGGTGAAGGAGTACTGGACAAACTCTCAGCCACAGGAATATAACTTGTCCTTGCTAATAATATAGCTAGTTCACAGGTAGGAGCGCTGCTTACTGTGATTGAAAAGCCAGGCAACTGAACTATTACAGGAAGCATATCCTGGAATTTTTCCTGATTGTGTGTCAACAACTTCACAAAGTCACCAGTACAGATAAGAAGGATGGAATGGAATGATCAGAGACCCTACTTGATCAAATGGTTGAGAAAAACCAGATGCAGATAGATGACAAAGCAGACATCTTTATTTCAGAGAAATTAACTGAGTTACAGCAGAAAGATGAAAATTTGAAACAATTGTATCAAAAGGCATACACAGAAAAAGAATCTGAATATATCCCTGAATGCTACAATTTTAAAAAAAGATGTCTTAATGAGGAAATGGAGACGATCACATTTTCAGGCAAATGAGAAATGGGCAGAAGTTCATCAAATTGTGTTGCCAATGGGTTATAGAAATTAGGTGTTTCAGGTAGCACATGAACTACCAGTAGGAGGGCATTTAGGGGTAAGAAAAATTCAAGGTAAAATACAGAAATACTTTTACTGGCCTGGACTGTACAAGGATGTCGGCGAAAGTGAGTATTGCAGATCCTGGAGATTAGAGTCGAGAGTGTGGTGTTGGAAAAGCACAGCAGGTCAGACAGCATCTGAGGAGCAGGGAAATTGATGATTCGGTCAAAAGCCTACAAGGATCTAGTTGAATTTTGCCAGACATGTCATACATGTCCAGTTATTGGAAAACCGCAGGTAATAATAAGAATCATATCTTTAATACCTATTCCTGCATTTGAGAAACATTTTATAAGAGGCTTAATTGATTGTGTAGGACCTATACCTAAAACAAAAAGTGGGAATCAGTATTTGTTAACAATAATGGATATGTCCACTAGATTTCCAGAGGGCACTCCATTACACAATATCACAGCTAAAAGAATTATAGAGGAGTTACTCAAATTTTTCACCAGATATGGACTACCCACAGAGATACAATCAGATCAAGGGTCAAACTTTACATTAAAATTATTCAAGGAAGTGATGGGCAGCTTAGAAATAAAACAATTCAAATCTGCTGCATACCATCCAGAATCACAGAAAGCACTAGAAAGGTGACATCAAACATTAAAGTCCATTTTGAGGACTTATTGTCAAGACTCTCCAGAGAATTGGTTAAAGGAATTCTATTTGTATTTTTTGCCATCAGAGATGCACCAATTAAATCATCAAATTCAGTCCACTTCAATTCGTTTTTGGGCTGGAAGTGAGAGGACCACTAACATTGATTAAGGAGAAATTGGTAAGACATAATATCGAGACACATATTATAATTTTAGGGAATGATTAAATAGAGCAGCTGAGTTGACCAGACAGTATTTGAACGTATCACAGCATACAATGAAACAGGAAGTAGACAAATCAAAACTCACAATTTTGCTATTGGAGATAATGTGCTAGTGTTACTTCCAGTGGTAGGTGAACCTTTAAAAGCAATGTTTAGTGGACCTTACCAAGTTGAAAGGAGATTGAGTGAGGTGAACTCACTCCAGACAGAAGGAAATCTCAATGTCATGTGAATATTCTCAAATGATATTTGACAGGGAAATAAAGCAAAAGGAAACTGCATTATTGGTTACAACACGGAGTGAAGAACCAAGTTCAGAGGATTCTGAATTGGATATTCCTCAAATTAAATTGGACAAAGAGGAAGTTGTCAAAAATGGGATAAATTACTGAGTTATCTTCCAGAGGAAAACTGAAATGCCCTGAAAGAGTTATTGCATGGGGACATGTGTGGAAATAAACTTTGAAATGCTAACCTAATTATGCATGATGTCGATACAGGAAATGCTGTTCCGATTAAGCAACATCCTTGTAGGCATAACCTCCTAAAGTTGGCAGAGATTCAAAAGGAGATTGAACACATGATCCAAGATGACATAATCAAAGTGAGTTACAGTGACTGGAGCTCACCCATAGTCATGGTGCCAAAACAAGATGGCACCCAACGGTTATGCTTGGTCTATTGCAAAGTCAATGCAGTTACAAAGACTGATGAATATCCGATTCCACGTTTGGAAGACTATGTTGAAAAGGTGGGACAAATAACTTATATTTCTAAGCTGGACTTGTTCAGAAGATACTGGCAGGTACCTTTGTCCGAAAGGGTGAAGAGAATTTTGGCTTTTGCAATGCCGAATGGACTGTATCAGTTTAAAGTCATGCCGTTTGGTATGAAAAATACACTGGCCATATTTCAAAGACTAACCAATAAGGTCATTTCTGATTACCCAATTGAGTAGTCCAAATTGATGACCTGGTGATTTTTAGTCATACATGGAAAGATCATTTGCAACATTTATAAGACCATAAGACCATAAGACATAGGAGTAGAAGTAAGGCCATTTGGCCCATCAAGTCCACTCTGCCATTTAATCATGGCTGATGGGCATTTCAACTCCACTTACCCGCACTCCCCCCGTAGCCCTTAATTCCTTGCGAGATCAAGAATTTATCAACCTCTGCCTTGAAGACATTTTGCGTCCTGGCCTCCACTGCTCTCCATGGCAATGAATTCCACAGGCCCACCACTCTCTGGCTGAAGAAATGTCTCCTTATTACCATTCTAAATTGACCCCCTTTAATTCTAAGGCTGTGCCAATGGGTCCTAGTCTCCCCTCCTAATGGAAACAACTTCCCAACGTCCACCCTTTCTAAGCCATGCCTTCTCTTGTAAGTTTCTATTAGATCTCCCCTTAATCTTCTAAACTCTAATGATTACAATCCCAGGATCCTCAGCCAATCATCCTATGTTAGGCCTACCATTCCAGGAATCATCGATGTGAATCTTCGCTGGACATGCTCCAGTGCCAGTATGTCCTTCCTGAGGTGTAGGGTCTAAAATTGGACACAGTATTCTAAATGGGGCCTACATAGAGCTTTATAAAGTCTCAGAAGCACACCGCTGCTTTTATGTTCCAACCTTGTTGAGATAAATGACAACATTACATTTGCTTTCTTATTCACGAACTCAACCTGCAGGTTAACCTTAGAGAATCCTGGACTAGCACTCCCAGATCCCTTTGTAATTTGGCTTTATGAATTTTCTCACTGTTTAGAAAATAGTCCATGCCTGTATTCTTTTTCCATAGTGCAAGGCCTCTCATTTGCTCACATTGAATTTCATTAGCCTGGACCACTCTCCTAAACTGTCTAAATCTTTATGCAGCCTCCCCACCTCCTCAGTACTACCTGCCTGTCCACATAACTTCATCTCATCAGCAAACTTTGCCAGAATGTCCCCCGTCCCTTCATCCAGATCATTAATATATAAAGTGAACAGCTGCAGCCCCAACACTGAACCCTGCGGACATGACTTGTCACCGGCTGCCATTCCGAAAAAGAACCTTTTATCCCAACTGTCTTCCTTCTGTCAGACAGCTAATCCTCAATGCATGCCAGTAGCTCACCTCGAATACCATGGGCCCTCACCTTACTCAGCGGCTTCCCGTGAGGCATCTTATCAAAGGTCTTTTGGAAGTCTAGCTAGATGACATCCACTGGATTTCCCTGGTCTAACCTACTTGTTACCTCTTCAAAGAATTCTAACAGGTTTATTAGGCATGACCTCCCCTTAGTAAGTCCATGCTGACTTGTTCTAATCTGCCCCTGCACTTCCAAGAATTTAAAAATCTTATCCTTAATGATGGATTCTAGAATTTTACCAACAACTGAGGTTAGGCTAATTGGCCTATAATTTTCCATTTTTTGCCTTGATCCTTTCTTGAACAAGACGGTGACAACAGCGATTTTCCAATCATCTGGTACTTGGAAAATCAGTGTTGTAAGACTTGTTTGATCTACTTCAGGAGGCAGGTTTGATGAATAACCTGGCTAAAAGTGAATTTGCCAAAGCTCAAGCTACCTTCCTGGGCCATGTTATTGGATATGGACAAATGGCCTCACGGAATGCAAAAACAAAGGTAACTGGGGGAGTTTCCCATCCCATTGACAAAAAGAGCAGTACTACAATTGCTGGGATGAATGGGTTTTATCTGAAATTCATATCAAATTTTAACAGTGTGGCTGCTCTACTCACTGAATTGCCAAAGAAAGGCAACAAGTTTCAATGGACAGTGGACTATCAGAAGGCATTTGACAGCCTGTAAGCTGTGTTAACCACTGCCCCCATATTAGCTATACTCAATTACGGAAAGCCATTCAAGGTAGTTATCAACGCGAGTGATATGGGTGTCAGTGCTGTGCTCTTACAGGAAGACAGTGAGAAAATAAAAAGACTATCGGGTATTTCTCCGGGAAATTGAACATTCATCAGCAGAAATATTTGACAATTGGGGAGACTTTGAGGTTGGTGTTGACATTATAACATCTCAACGTTTATGTTACCAGTAACATATCTGAGATAATCATATACACTGATCATAACCCATTGAAGTTTGCGGTGAAATTTAAAGACAAAAGTTCCAGGCTGTTTAGTTGGAGCTTGTTATTACATTCAGTTCGAAAATTGTGTGTGTGGCAGGATGTGATAACATGATTGCTGACGCATTGTCAAAACTTGGAGGAGGAACCAAAGTGTTCAGTGGCAGGAGCAAACGGACTGAAACAGAATGTATTAATGCATGTTTGCATGTTTATAAGGTTATGTTGTCCTTTTGTTCAGAGGGGCCATAAAGGCAGAGGTTCCGATATGTCTGTGTTTATCTATTTGAAGAAGCTTTCAAGTGTTTTCTTTTAAAACATTTAGATAATGAAAGGGGAATGGCCAGCTCTCCCAGTTCAGGGTTTGGTTTGGGTTTAGTCAGCTATTTTGTTTGCAGCTGCTGGTCAGGTTTTACCTGGAAATCCAGAGAAGCTGCTGGACCCAAAGAAACAGCTCCATGCTGATCCTCTCTCTCTCTGACATCTCTCTCCTGGAAGAACCTGTGATTACATTTACCTTTATGGCAAGTGGCTGTTTATGGGGACTTTGCAAGCATTTGAAACGTATCATTAAGTTGCGTTTTCATGTTGGTTGTGTTTTCAAATAGTTATGTTATTCTAAATTTGGTTTTCTTTTGTTTGAGTATAAATAAATTCTGTTATGTTTAAAACTGAGTGGTTGGGCCAGCTGTATCATTCCTGTAATATTCACATTACACCTGCTGAAAACAACCAGAAAATTTAGGACCTGGGGTGCCTTCTTGAAATGTTTTGAGGGAGTCTGACCTGGTCCTTAACAAGTAGTGGACGGCCAGCTATTACTGGAGACTTTATTTACCTCTGCAAAAAGCAAAAGGACGAAGAGAGATTTCTCTTTGGAGGCTAGGAGCAGTTCTCTGCTGCACTGGTCACACATAAGCCATGGTCAACTCATCAGGAGACTTTATGCTAGCTTGTTCCTTGACCAGTCTATGAGTCAGCTTTCTCAATGTTGGCACAGCCCCCTCAAACGTTTACAGGATAAGAGGACCTCTACAGGATGAATATAACTCTGTTTGTCATTGTTATTTTTGGTGTCTAGGTCACATAAAGATAGTGGAATCAAGGGTTATGGGGATAAGGCAGGAACAGGATACTGATTGTGGATGATCAGCCATGATCATAATGAATGGTGGTGCTGCCTCGAAGGGTCGAATGGATTACTCCTGCACCTACTGTCTATTGTCCATTGTCTATTGTCAATGTTGTGTGATCCATCTGGTTTCATTTCTTTGTTTTGACTCATAGAGGTTTAATGGAACTGAATGACTTGTTGAGCTACTTCTGAGGGAGGTTAAGAGTTAATCACATAATTGTAGCTCTAGATTTACAAGGAGGCTAGATCAGGTAAGAAGATAAGAACATAAGAAATAGGAGCAGATTAGGCTATCTGGGCCATGGAGCCTGTTCCGCTATTCAATATGATCATGGCTGATGTTTTCATGGCCTCAGTTCCACTTATCTGCCCACTCATCATAGCCTTTAATTCCTTTACTGTTCAAAAATCTATTTATCTTTGCTTTAAAACCAATCAATGAGGTAGCCTTAACTGCTTCACTGGGCAGGGAATTCCACAGATTCACAACCTTTTGGATGAAGAAGTTCCTCCTCAATTTAGTCCGAAACCTATTTCCCTTTATTTTAAGGCTATGCCCTCAAGTTCTAGTTTCACCCAGCAGTGGAAACAATTTCCCCGCTTCTATCTTGTCTATGCCCTTCATAATTTTATATATTTCTATAAGATCCCCTTCATTCTTCTAAATTCCAATGAATATAGTCCCAGTCTATTCAATCTCTCCTCTCAATTCTGGAATCAACCTAGAGAACCTTCTCTGCACTCCTCTAGAGCCAGAATATTCTCAATCAAGTAAAGACACCAAAACTGTACACAGTGCTCCGGGTGTAGCCTCACCAGCACCCTATACAATTGCAGTATAACCTCCCTGTTTTTAAATTTCATCCCTCTAGCAATAAACAACAGTATTCCATTTGCCTTATTCATTACCTGCTGCACCTGCAAACTAACTTTTGTGATTCATGCACAAGAACATCCATGTCCCTCTGCACAGCAGTATGCTGCAATTTTTCACCATTCAACTAATATTCTATTTTGCTATTATTCCTCCAAAATGGATGTCCTCACATTTATCAACATTGTATTCCATCTGCCAAACCCTTGTCCTCTCTCTTAACCTATCTATATCCCTCTCCACACTTTGCTGTACCACTCATTTTAGTGTCATCTATGAACTTTGACACAGCACATTTAGCCCCTAAATCTAAATCAACAATATAAGCAACAAACAATTACAATCCAAACACTGATCCCTGAAGCACACCACTAGCCATTGATCGCCAACCAGAAAAACACCCATTTATTCCCAATCTTTGCTTTCAGTTAGTTAACCAATCTCCTGTCCATGCTAATTATTATTCATGACTGCTGCGCACCTTTATGTTATGCAGCAGCCTTTTGTGTGGCACCATCTGTCGAATGCTTTTTGGAAATCGAGATACACCACATCCACCGGTTCCTTGTTGTCCACTGTGCTTGTAATGTCCTCAAAGAATTCCAGTAAATTAGTTAAACAAGATAGATTTCTGATTATCAGAACATTAGTGAACCAGACATTTTTTTTACAACAAGCAATAATGGTTACATTGTCATTTGACTAGCTCTTTAATTCCAGACTTTATTAAGTTCAAATTTTACCATCTTCCAAGGCAAAATTAAAATTTTTGGTGATCACTTTCATATTCAAGATTTTTGCTTATCGTTGTCCTTTATGTGTACAGTTTTCCAATATATCCAGCTACATAGTCTCTGTATCCTAAACTTCCTGGCTGCTGGTCAAAGGTTGCCAAGTCAAATTGATCAGTATTTCTTATTTTCCAGGAAAATTGTAGTTATTCCAATTACAATTGATACAAACACTTAAAAGTCATACTATTATGTAGAAGCACAGAGTTCCCTTCCATATTTTGGGAATTTCTGACAGTTTATATGTTCCCTCTCTGCACCAAAAGGTTACTGGCTTAATCTTAAATACACCATGTGACATCAAGACTTAGACGCACCAAAACATTTTCCAGCTGAATGTCAGATAAACTGAGGCCATCCATTTTGTTACTTATCAGCCCCTCTGAGCTGTTATCCACAAATCTATCTTTTCCTAAGCAGCATCTCAGGAATGACAAGGAGTTAAAAACATTCTCTGTTCTGATTTTAACTTCTTTCGACATATCTGCTGTTACAATAATGGCTTTCTTACTGCCGTGCCTAATGCCAGTTTAGCCTGCTTTTGACATCTTCTCAAAGCTTCACTTATCTGAACCTCTTTCATTAGGCTTTACTGCAACAATCTTCTACAAGATTCACATTATTCAAAATACTATACTGAGTCTCAGATTTCCATTATTTGTATTCATCCCAAATTCCATTGGCTTCCAACTTTCAAATGCAAAGTTCTTGCTCTTGTCTTCAGATTTCTATATCATCACACCCTTCCTACTTTAGCAGATTTTTTTTTCCCTGCCTTGTCGTCCTGTGCTCAACTGTGACTCCTCTAAATGCAAGGCTTCTCACCATCCTTCATGCTGCTCTTGCCACGACTGATAGCTGTTCCACCCACCGGAATTCACAACACTCTTTTGTCGGTTTATCTACCTCTCTCTTTATTTTTCAAATCCTTTGCAAACAGGATTGCAGTGAACAGAAAGAAATGCCTACCACCATTGTGGGCTATGTCTAATGAATGGATGGATATAAACATCTATTCTTTGTCCATTGCCTTGGCATCTCACCTCAACCTTTCCATTTGCTTAACTTTTTGCTATCTTTAGTCTCCTACTGTATTATTTATCTTGTTACTGAAAAATGCTTTGCAGCATCTTTCGGCTTCTGAAGAGTGTTGTATAATGCAAGTTGTGGTCTTGCTCTCTTTGTCATTGTTTGCCCTTATTTTGAATTGAAGTTAAGATAGCAGAATTTTAACAATAAGCAACATTGCTAACGCTCATTTAAATTCAATTCTTGTGCAGAAGGCAGAGAACTCAAAGTGGGTGTAGGCAGCATAGAATCATCACAGCCCCTGACAACACATATTAATGGCAACAAGTCAACTACTGCAGCATTAACTACCTTTAGATGACTGGAGAGCATTATATTCAATTCCAATGATTAGCTAAGCAAATGATTATTGAATTATACCATCCTAGGGGGATAATTCATTATCAAAACATATCTTTTATGACTCTTAAATTTTGCATTTTTAAATGTTTCTGTATTATTGTACAGTTGATATGCAAAGCTATATCTAGCTTCATAATTCAATGCAAACATATGCACCCCTGTTAGGTTAAGATCTGTGCTGAGGCCCAACAGGACATGATCTGAAGGAGTCATGGCACCTTTGATATAGATAAATAACCAAGCTTGTATGGTGCCACCAATTGTATATGTGCCCATTTGGATGCCTTACAGAAGCACAAAGGCTGTCATTTGTGTAATAATGTATCGATAATGGCCCAGATATTCTGATTCCCATTAGAATAGATTTGACTGGTGGTAATCCTCTTTCAAATAATCCACTTACTTATTGGTGATTTTCCCAGCCAATATTATGAGTTTGGCCTATCTCAAATGTGTCTTTTGGATATAAAACGGGAGAAAACCGTTTGGTGCTCGAGTAGAAATAGGGGCCAAGATACATTTCTTGCCATATTTCAGGATTTAAATGTCTCAAAGACATTTTGAGACTGATTGCGGAAAGGTAAGTGCATAAAGTGAGTGAGTGAGTAGGATATCAAGTGGGTTAGTGTGTCAGTGGGTAGGGTGCTAATGGGTAAATGGGGTTGACGGCGGGGTTGAAGATAGGTGCTGAGTTGGGTCAGGTTGCATTGGATGGGATGGAAGTGGCATGGTTGGGGTATTGGGTGGAGCACCACCAGTCAGGTCAGACCTAGCTGGGTGGGAGTGTGGCTTTCTAGCACCAGCAAGGTTGGACCAGGATAGTTATTGGCTCCAACTGGACCAGAGATAGTGGCTGCAGTCACCTTGAGCATCAATCGACCTGGTTGGGTGTAGTCTCGAGCAAGGTGGTGGAAAGGGACTTCTCAGTTCAAGCAGGGAGAGGCCAGAAGGAAAGTGACAGTCACCTTCAGTGGGGCTGGACTGCTGGGATGGCGGGCCAGGCTCTGGGTAAGAATGTTGGTACTAGTCAGGCTGGATAGGGATCAAGTCAGATGGTCTAGACTGTCACTTCATGGTGGTATCTGACATTTGGGAGGTGTACCCGGGTGGGGGAATTTGGGGCAATAATGAATTGACAGTCAGTTTAATAGTTTAGTCGCTTTTTAATCCTCTAACCTTTCCTGCATAAATATTACACTTCAGTGAGTCAGAACTCTTTGAATTCTCTGACTTCAACAGATTTTTTTCAGAGGGGTCCAGACTCAGGGGTATCCCCCATCGCCAAGTTAAGATTCCAAGGTATATCCCAGAGATTCTAGTATGGTATAGATTCCTCATGTTCTAACACACAACTCCAGTCTATGCTGCTCCACTGATTCACTGATCATTGATATATCTGGGCCAATAGCTATTGTCAACCTGAGCATTCACTACCTGAAGATGCATCCAAAATATGATACATAATATCACAAATAATAGAAGCATCAAAATGCAATACATTAATGCACAGTAAAATCAGGAACCCTCAAAAAATGTTGCTTTTGTGGAAGATGTACTTTTGATAAGCATTCAGAGCACCATTGCTTGATATTTATGCCATGATTGTAATATTGATTGGGCAATAGTGTTGGTTTCTTTGTTAGTCCTTTGCAGTGTTTGTCATACTCTTCAGTCCATAAACTGACTTGTTTTCCTGACATAAACTAAGGATTTGCAAACTACTTCCTAGCAAATGTACAGCATTCCTGTAATTTGGCACTGATCTTAGTTTCAACATTGTTGTGTGCATGAAGCCCATCATCCTGGTGTTCAAAGAGTCACTACATGTGAATCTATCTCAGCCCAAAACAAAATTTAGTGTTCCATTGAGTAATGAAATGGTAACAAGCTGTAGAATTATTATGATGTCAATATCAGTGCCACATGACTATGTAAAGGTATGGAAGGAGACAAAAGCTCCACTAGATTCATAAAGGAAAGTATGTTTCAACTATGACGTAAATGATAATTTTTAAGGAAAGTCTCAAAGAACATATTTGGCAGTCTAAAATAGTTATAGTTCCACATGCACAATAAAACATGATGACAGCATTAAATGGAGCATCAAGGCAGTTAAAACTAAAACTAGACTCAGAGCTTGACAACAGCCCAGTCAGGCAATGGGTCAAACACAGCCATAGTCAAAGGAGAAACTCCAGGGCACAAGCAAAGCATGGTAGTTAATCTTTTATTCCCATAGCCACTCCAGGCACCAGACTCAGGAATGGGAGATTTGGAAAAAGAATCATTTATGAGGCTAGAACAGTTTCAAGGTTAGACAAAAAAGGCAAAAGGACCAGACCAGTCCATTACTGCTATACAATGTGGGCATTTCAAATATTTAATTGTAAGCCAATGCTTCAATGAAAATACTACATTATATGAAGACATATTCACTTAAGTGTGAGGAAAAATGTCATAAATAACGTGCAGATTTAAATAGAGAAAACAGAGGACAGAAGAAATGGATTCATTCATAAAACCTTGCAGTATAATAAAAAATTGTGCATAAGATGGGATGAAGGAAGAACTAATTAGTGATCACATCATGTTCAGAGTCTCAGATGAGGCCTCGTCAAGTCAAAGACGATTTGACACTCAGACAAAAAAATTACAGATTTTTGGCAAGCAGAACTTTAGAGGCTGAATACAGAGCCACTGTGTGATGGAAGAAACCCAATAGGATGATTCAGTTCTTTGGCCACAGAGAGATAAGTGCATATAAAGTGCAGCTTGCCAAAATGATGAGAACTCTACCAATTGACATCTTGATGTATCTGAAATATGGAGGACACAAAACAATATTGGGTAGGATTTCCCATGAGGGGGAACACCAAGTCACAACTGTGGAGAGTGACACAGTTTGGAAGAATGATGCAGAATTCCAGTAGAGAATACAGTTCACAAACAGAGAAAATCTGTGAAATGAAAGCAGGTTCAAAACGTGGAAACATCACAAAATCAGAGAAGGAAAACAAACAACTAGAGGTGACAAGTTTAAGGTGAGAGGGGAAGGATTTAAAAGAAACCGAAGGAGCAATTTTTTCACGCAGAGAGTGGTGAGTGAATGGAATGAACTGCCAGAGGAAGTGGTGGAGGTGGGTACAATTGCATTTAAAAGGCATTTGGATGGGTAAATGAATAGGAAAGGTTTAGATGGATATGGGCCAAATACTAGCAGATGGGACTAGATTAGTTTTGAATATCTGGTTGGCATGGACGTGTTGGACTGAAGGTTCTGTTTCCATGCTGTACACCTCTGTAACCCTACAACAATGCTGGGAGAAACCACTGAATGTGTGAATGAATACAGGGAATGATTGAAACTGAGTGTAAACCTGCAAGTGAATGATCATTTTAAATTCAATAGATACTGGAGCATGTGCCGAAGTGTTATCAGACCAGCTTAACCTAAAAAGATTAAATTGCAACCATTCGTCAATGAAACAACAGCAATGGAACATCAATGAGAGTAAAAGGTGAATTCACAGTAAAACCTGCATACAAGTGAAGAAAACTCATAGAATCTCTTTTTGTCATCCAGAATCAGGAATGTTATCTATTAAGCAGGAGTGCATTGTTTAAAGCTGAAATTAATTCACTAGGTATACCAGAGAAGTACTCTTCAATGGGAATTCTCAAAATATTTTACGGGTTTATGCAAATTAAAGGTGGAGTACCATATTACCCTCAGGAATAATGCATAGTCATTGGTTATAGAATCCATGGAAAGTGTCGCAAAAACTCTTGAATAAAGAAGAAATAGATTGCCTGCCCAGACAAGCAACAAATTGAATGATACCAACAGCGTGGTATTCAAGAATGGTTGCAATACCACAGTCATGTGACTCAATAAAAATCTGTGTGGGTCTAACTCAGTTGCATAAAACAGGAAACTGAGATTCATCCAAAGGTTTCAGTGTATGCAAATCTAACAAAACTAGCTGTGAGTACCCTATTCACCCTCAGGGATGCACACAGTAGATTCTGATAATTGTCTTTAGATGAAGACTACAGAAAATTGATTATGTTTATTACACTTTGCAGCATTATTGTATTAACTATTTATTCTTTTGAATAACATCCTTAGCAACATCTTTCCAAAGAACAATGTCAGATACAATGGAAGGCATTGGCAGGGCAATATGCCACATGGACAACATATGGAATCACAAAGAAGAACATGACCAAAGAGTTAGAGTAATTATGTAAGTGTTTCAGAATGCTGGTCTAACTTTATTTGAGAAATGTAAGTTTGCACAACCAAGAATAAAATTTCTTGGATATGTTATCCCAGCTACTGGCATCACAGAAGACATCTCAGAAAATCAATGCCATTAGTGAATGTTTACCTCCAAGAACCATCACAGAGCTTCAATGATTGCTTATGATGTTGACTTATTTAAGAGATTATTGCTTAACATAGCAGAAGTTAATGAGCTGTTGAGATATCTGTTATACCAGGGCTAACAATGGTGCTGGAATATTAGCTCGGAAAAAATGTTCAGCAAAATAAAGCAACCGCAGGTCTCAGAAATCCTAGCACATGATGATTAACAAATGCTGACTATGATAGCTGCTTAACCATCCCCAACAGTTTTGGGGAAAGAACACTTTTAGGTACAAATTTTTGGAACGTGTAGACCAGTCTACTATGATCTTCTATCATTTGTCAAGATGGAACAGTGGTGTGTAATGGTTGAAAAGGAGGCTTTTGCAGGTGTGTTGTCTTGTGAATTTCTTTTCAGATTATTTTATGAGTTAACAGTCAAAAACAAATACAAACCATAAAGTGTATCCTTCCAAATACAAAATAAATTGCTAAGGTGCCTCACAGGACACTATGATTTTGATTGAGGATAATAATGTAATACTAAATAATTGAATATATGCAGGGGAACTACTAGGCAACAGCAGGCACACACAGTCAAAGATACCAGTACATGCAGCACAGTAAGCAGTCATAGACTTCATAGAAGTTAAGTCTACTTGTCAAAACTCACAAAAAATATTTTTTTAAATTAATTCACAGGCTGAGTGCATCACTGGCTAGGCCAATATTTATTGCCCATCCGTAAATGCCATAGGGCAGTTAAGAATCAAGCATATTGCTGTGGGTCTGGAGTCACATGCAGGCCAGACCAGGTAAGGATAGAAGTTTCCTTTCCTAACGGACATTAGTAAGCCAGATGGGCTTTTGCAACATTAGATCCTTAATTTCAGATTTGTATTGAATTCAAATTCCACCAGCTGTTGTAGCAGGAATCAATCCAAGTTCCCAGACATTACATGAATCTCTGGATTAATAGTCCAGTGATAATACCACTGGGCCATCACCTCCCATTTTCTGTGACTACAGAAAAAAAGAAATAAATTCGAGAACACAAAAGTACAATGCAGAATATATCCAAATAAGGAAATACTGTTTTGAAGCTACCAAGACTGAATAATTCCATACTGTGGAGAGCTAGAAAACTCTGGCCTTAGCCACTGCATAGCATCTGAGAGTGTAAATGGCTGATTCAGTATCAAGTTTAAACCTTGTCCAGTGTCCGTTAAACAGGACTCTGCATTCCAGAAATCCTCTTGCATCTGAGCTTCTTCTCCGAGGAAAGGCTCTTCAAATAGCCTGGAGTCTATTCCCAGTGTGTTAACACATGTCTATGGCCCTGAAAGGGGTCTGTATCTCAGAGGGGAAGCTTCTTGTTGTGGCACACTACTTAAAATGACCTCTTTTTCTGTAGGCATTGCAATCCATCTTGATGGTGAGGAGTAGAAGAAAGTGAAGACTGCAGATGCTGGAGATCAAATTCGAGAGTGTGGTGCTGGAAAGCACAGCAGGTTAGGCAGCATCCGAGGAGCAGGAGAATCGACATTTTGAGATTATTGATTCACCTGCTCCTTGGATGTGGCCCTCCCTGCTGTGCTTTTCCAGCACCACACTCTCGACTCTGATGGTGATTCTTTTGGCGATACATCTGGATGAAGAGAAAGATGGCTGTGGTGCCTTCTTCTGGCCATGATTGTGCATTAGTGGGCAAGTTGAGCAAGCTGAAGGCAACTGTAACAACTTCATTAACTGGTTAGACAAACCTCATTCTCATATAATTAGGTTCTTGTTCTGTTTTCACAGCTTCCACTGTCTAGTTAGCTGCATTGCTTTTGATAATATAGGGGCCTCTCTGAACTGCAGGATGTCTGAAATAAAACAACCAGTCATGATGTTCTGTCTAATATTAAAGCACTTTTCAGGAACATTCAGGACTTGCGTCCTCAGCAATTCCTTGTCTTGTCAATAGATCATATATATATGGAAGTGATTTCAGGGGCATCATGACCACGGTTACCTAATATAGGCAGCTGATGATTTACAGCAATTTTTTGATAGTTTATTGAGAAGCAACAGTTTGGATATGGTGCATTGGTTAATTAAGAAAAGAAAGGAAATATACAATCTGTGACAGATGAGAATGCTCTACCGATCCAAGAGCCATTCTGTAGAGTGGAGGTGTAGACTCAGCACACCCCCGTGTCCCAGAGGTCAGTAAGAACATAAGACATTCGGCCCATTGATTCCACTCCGCCATTTAATCATGGCTGATGGGCATTTCAATACCACTTACTCTTGAGGTCCTTGCATGGTCTCTGACTGTCTGTGTGGAGTTTGCACATTCTTTTCGTGTCTGCATGGGTTTCCTCCAGGTGCTCTGATTTCCTCCCATAATCCAAAAAGAGATGCAAGTTAGGTGAATTGGCTATACTAATTTGCTCAGAGTTTTCAGCGATGTGTAGGGTAGGTGCATTAGTCAGGGGTAAATCTAGAAATAGGGTGGGTTATGCTTTGGAGGGTTAGTGTGGACTTATTGGGCCAAGTAGCCTGTTTCCACACTGTAGAGTTTCTATGATATACTGGTCTCAATACCAACAGGGTTTCTTCTTCCCTCAGGTTGACGTCAGGGACCTTCTGGTCTACCCCAGGGAGATTGTGGATTAACCCAACCCAAGATCGTCTTGTCCCTTCCTCTCCTCCAGTAATGTTAACATACATTATTTTAGTGACTATCTATCAATGCTCTGTTGATCATCTGTCTAACTCCTTTTGGCCAATGTCCATGGGAAAGCTAGTTATGATTCAGATGATCATTGTCTACTTGTCTACCTTTGTTTGAAGGTTAGTTTTTGTTCCTTCTCAGAATAAAACCTTTTATTGTCAAAACTGATAACAGGGTACAACTGAACAGTTGATGCTAGTTCAATGCGCATTGGGACCTCTGTGTTTTGCATATATATATTTGTTTACATTAGTTACTAATGTGACTCAGTAAGATGAAATCTCATGCTACATGGGAAATACCAAATATGGGATTCTGAGTTTCTGTAGATTTTAATGCAGCCATTTATTCTTAACAGCAGCTACCTACCGACTGTAAGAACCTGCTGGCTTGTTCCTTGCGTGACTTGTGTAAGAGGCCTGAGGCAAGTGTGAAACGTTGGAACTCTCAGTGTCACTTGCTCTCTTGTGTGATTTGGTCCAGACCCTCCACATGGTGGAGCAGTTCAGGGAGTAGAAGGTCAGACCCTCCACATAGTGGAGCAGTTCGGGAGTAGAAGGTCAATTGCCAACACAAATTAACCTTGCAGTTTATTGTGTTGTGAGTTGGGTTAGACTTGCTTTCACCTTCCTCACATTTCATGTGGAATGATTTGTCACAATTTATGTTGTTTTACTTGCTGCTGGACTCAGCCTATGTTACTTTCTCCTGATTGCTCTTGAGGCTGAATATGTCTGCTCATGCTCTGCCAGTTTCTCCTAACTTCCTGCCATTAGAGTACTGATGCTTCAAGGTTTTGCTTACTGACGGAGTCTGTTCACACCATATTTGCCTTTTCCTTCCTGGAATTCACTGGTCTTCATCTGAGACTGTTTTGGCCTCCTTTATTCATCTCACTTAATGTTTGCAGCTTTTCCATCCTGTTTTGTTGTACAGTTGCGTTGTTCTGCCATCCCACCTTAGCATTGGAATCTCCTGCTGGTACTGTTCACCTTTGTTTCAAATGTTCACATCAGTCTGGGTAGCACCACGTGCTGGATGTTGGCAGGTGTCATTTCCTTGCTCCAAATACAGTTTCTTTTGGTTTTATAATTGCCACTATTTTGTGAGTATGCTTTGGTAGAGGCGTGATGCAGACCTGGCAAACAGAACTACTTGAAAGACTTAGTCAGAAGTGGTGCTGATTAGTCAATCTGAGTGATTTTCATTGCCATTCCCCCCACCCAGAATACATGCCATCCCCAAACTATCCTCAGACCTTTGTTTAAATGCTCTTTAACTGAGGTGAGCAGAGTTAAGTATGTGCTGATTTGTGTGTGGTTTCCTTACTCATACTTAACCAGAAATTCCTTGGAACTTGATATGGGCCCAAGTGAATGTTGGGTGACTCCGACGGACACTTCCTTCTGACTGTACGCCACTGTTTGCGGTCAGTTAGCTCAGATGCTGGATGGCTGGTTTGTGATGTCATAGTTTGAATTCCTGAACCAGTTATCTCCCATCTTTTCAACCTCATCCCTTGCCTGAGACATGATGATCCTCAAGTTAAACCCTCTAATAAGTAACCAGCCCTGTGATAGTCTGGCACTAAATGATACTTTACCTTACACCACTGAACTGTCACCTCAGTTGAATCTGTCCTGCATTGAGACAGGGATTGTGATGAAAATGTTTGGAACATTGATCATAAGGTGTGACTAAAAATGACAAACACTGTAACAGTTCAAAAAGGCAACTCCTGACATCTTCACAAAGGTGATCAGGAATAGGAAATACTTGATGGCCCAACCTTTGGATGTCCATATTCCGTAAATAATTAAAACAAAACTGTCAGACTGCTACCTGACAAATCCATGGGATTTTGGTACAACTTCCTAGGTGTTCAAGAGGAAGTCTTTGCAGTGTTAAACTGGCCTATATGTGCCTTTGCTATGTCATGTCTTGGTGGTTTGCCTATTTTAGTTCCTATTAAATTTTAATATAATGATTCCATTACCATGTTCGAGGGCAGTTAAGCATTGTATTGAAAAGTGTGGCATTGGAAAAGCAAAGCAGGTCAAGCAGCATCCAAAGAGCAGGAGAGTCGACATTTCGGGCATAAGACCTTCATCAAGAATGTGGAGGGGAGAAGGGGGATGAGAAATAAAGGGAAGGTAGGCAGGATTGTGATAGGTGGATGCAGGTGGGGGTAATTGTGATAGATCAATGGGGAGAGTGAAGCGGATAGGTGGGAAGGAAGATGGACAGGTAGGTCAGGTCAAGAGGGCACTGCCAGGTTGGAGGGTGGGATCTGGGATGAGTTAGGGGGAGGGGAGATTTGTAAACTGGTGAAATCAATATTGATGAGAGTGTCAATGGAGGGGGACAGGTTGGATCAGCAAGAGAGGATGAAACGGAGAGCTTGAAGTCCTTTGCCATGGTGGATGAATGTGTATAGAGACTGGATGTTCATAGTGAAGATGAGGTTTTGGGGTCTGGGAAATCAAAAGTCATGAATGAGGTGGAGGGCATGGGTAGTGTCCTGAATGTATGTGGGGAGCTCCTGGACCAAGGGGTCAGGACAGTGTCAAGATATGAGGAGGTACATTCGGTGGGGCAGGAGCAGGCAGAGACAATAGCTCAACCAGGTATCAGATTCATGGATTTTAGTTAAGTGGTAAAACTCGGCTGTGTGGGTTTGGAGAGCTATGAGGTTGGAAGTTATGGTTTGGAGATCCCCTAAAGTGATGACGTTGTGGATGGTTTGGGAGATGATAGTTTGATGATGAGCGGTGAGGTCATGGTCGAGGGGGTGGTAAGGGGAGGTGCCCATGAGTTGTCATCTGGCTTCTGCAAGGTAGGCGTCAGTGCGCCATATTACCAGTGAGCCCCCCTTGTCCACTGGTTTGATATGGAGGTTTGGGATTGGAGTGGTGGGGGTGGAGGGCTACGCATTGTGAGGGTGAGAGGTTGGAGTGGGTGAGAGGCGTGTACAGGTTTGAGGCGGTCAATATTGTGATGGCAGTTGGAGATAAAGAGGTTGAGGGGGGGTAAGAGTTATTCACTACTGACACACTCATTTGATTGGCGGAACTGGTCCTCACCCTCAACAACTTCTCCTTCAAATCCACCCACTTCTATCAGACCAGAGGAGTAGCCATGGGCACCCGCATGGACCCTAGCTATGCCTGCCTCCTTGCTGGATACAGGGAACAGTCCAGTTGCACCAGCACCATCCCCCACCTTTTCCTCCATTACGTTAATGACTGTATCGGCGCCACTTGTGCTCCCATGAGGAGGTGGAACAGTTCATCAACTTCACAAGCACCTTCCACCCTGACCTTAAGTTCACCTGGATCATTTCAGATACGTCCCTCCCCTTTCTGGACCTCTCCATCTCCATCTCCATCTCCGCCGACTGACTCAACACAGACATCTATTTCAAACCCACCGACTCCCAACCCCCACCTTTTCTCCCAAATCCACCGCTTCCACACCCTCTGCTCCCAGAGGAGCAATTCCACTTCAGGACATCTCAGATGTCCTTCAATTTAAAGGATCGCAATTTCCCCTCCCCATTATCAACAATGCTCTCCACTTCCTATACCTCTGCCCTTGAACCCCACCTCTCTAACCAGAAGGACAGAACCCCCCCAGTCCATACCTTACATCCCACAAATCTCCAGAAACAGTGCATTTCCACCATCTTCACTTGATGGAGATGGATACACTATACAAACTGCCTGTTTGTCCTATGTAACCAGTGAACCATCAACTGTCGTAGATCATACACTATTTTTGTCTAATTAACTAATATATCATATCTAAGCTGCTAATTTTCAACAAACATCATAAACCACTTCAAACTTTCCTATGGATGTTCAACTGACTAAATTAGTCATTATTCTCAAAATCAAATACAGATTACATCACCATTAAAACCTACCCACTTTCTGTCATCAAGAAGATGGTACAGTTTGCATTTTCCTTTTCAAACCGAATCAGTCACATAAATGTGATAAGAATGTGGAAAGGGTATGCCAATGTATTGTTTATGTTATTAGATTAATTAGATTTGGCCGAAACTTTTAGAGACAAGAGTTCAAATTCCACCTCACCAACTAGGGAACTTACATTCAGTCATTAAAATAAAAATGGAATTTTTAAAAAACTAGCATCACTAATGGTAAAGAATGGGATGAGTTTTGAGAAGGAAATCTGCCATCCTTACCTAGACACAAACACAGACTCCAGTCCCAATGCTTAACTATAAGAAAGTGAGGACCGCAGATGCCGGAGAGTCAGAGTCAAAATGGGTGGCACTGGAAAAGCACAGCAGGTCAGGCAGCATCTGAGGAGCAGGAGAGTCAACGTTCTGGATGTAATGTCTTCAATTAGGAATGTAGATGGGGAATGGGGCTGTGAGATGAATATAGGGGTCAGGTTGGGGCTGGGGGGAAGGTAGGTGGGAAGGCAATAAGTGGATGCAGGTAGGAAGTGATTGTGATAGGTCAGTGAGGACGGTGGAGCGGATAGGTGGAAAGGAAGATGAACAGGGAGGTCAGGTCAAGAGGGCAGTACCAAGTTTGAGGTTTGGATCTGGGATAAGGTGGGGAGAGGGAAGATTTGGAAACTGATGAAGTCAATGTTGATGGCGTGTGGTTGTAGGATCCTGAGATGGAAGATGAGGAGTTCTTCCCCCAGTTGGCGATGGGCTTTGATTTCACAGTGGAGGAGGCCCAGGACTTGCAGGCCCTTGGGGGAGTGGGAGGGGCTTTGAAGTGGTCAGCTACAGGGCAGTGGGGTTGTTTAGTGCTTGTGTCCCAGAGATGTTTTGTTAACCACTCTGCAAGTTGGCGTCCTGTCTCCCCAATGTAGAGGAGACCACATCGAGAGCAACGGATGTAGTACGAGGTGGGTGGATGCGCAGGAAATTCTCCACCAGATGTAAAATGATCCTCTGGAGCCTTGGTCAGAGGTGAGGGGTGAGATATGGGCATAGGTTTTACACCTCGTGCAGTGGTGAGGGAAAATCCTGGGTGTGGAGGGTGGGTTGGTGGCGTTGTGGACCTATCAAAGAAGTCGTAGAGGGAATGGTCTCTGCCGAATGCAGATAAGGGTGCAGAGGGAAATAGATCTCTGATGGTGGCATCCACTTATTGCCTTCCCACCTACATTCCCCCCAGCCCCAACCTGACCCCTATAATCATCTCTCAACCCCCTTTCCCATCCACATTCCTAGTGCAGGGCTTACACACAGAACATTGACTCTCTTGCTCCTCAGATGCTGCCTGACCTGCTGTGGTTTTCCAGTGCCACCCATTTCGACTCTGACTCTCCAGCATCTGTGGTCCTCACTTTCTCCTAGCTAAATATTTACTGAGATGATTTGGGCTTGGAGTCTGTGTCTAGGTAAGGATGGCAGATTTCCTTCTCAAAACTTGCTGTGACTCATCCCATTCTTTACTATTCCTGATGCTAGTTGAGTTTTAATTCCATATTTATTTAAATGACTGAATGTAAGTTCCCTAGTTGGTGACGTGGAATTTGAACTCTTGTCTCTAAAAGTTTAGTCCCAATCTAATTAATCCAATGACATAAACAATACATCGGCATACCCTTTCCACATTCTTATCACATTTATATGACTGATTCAGTTTGAAAAGGAAAATGCAATCTGTACCATCTTCTTGATGACAGAAAGTGAGTAGGTTTTAATGGTGATATAATCTGTATTTGATTTTGGGAATAATGACTAATTTAGTCAGTTGAACATCCATAGGAAAGTTTGAGATGGTTTATGAGGTTTGTTGAAAAACAGCAGCTTAGATATGATAGTTCAGTTAATTAGACACAAAAATATACAGCCTATGACAGTTGATGGTTCACTGTATTACAGAGGACAAACAGGCGTTGGTATAGAGTGTATCCAACTCATTCAAGTTGTGAAGGCAACAGAAACAGAAATTGATGCGAAAACTCAGCAGTTCTGGCAGCATCTGTAGAGAAAAAGCAGTGCCAACATTTCAGGTCCAGGAACCTTTCTTCAGACCTGATAGCAACTAGGAAAAGATTGTATATAGGTTGAAGAAACAGGGGTGGGGTGTAAATGTAAGGTGAAGTTGGAGCCCAGAGAGAGAGAACAACTGATAGGCAGGTAAATGGCTGGATAATGATGAGCCAGAAAGAAACTAAAGCAAATAATAGGAGCCATTAGTAGGTGAAAGTGGGTTGATTGTGATGAAATCAGTGCTTGTCAAGACAGGGCAGGTAAAGGATATAGAAGAAGGTATTCAGCCCTAAAATTATTGAACTCAATATTGAATCCTGAAGACTGCAAGTCCCCAAATGGAAAATGCGATGCTGTTTTTCCATCTTGGGCTGAGCCAAGGCTTTTCAGCCAAAATGCGAAGGAAAACTTTCCATGGGTCTTTTTTTCTCTACTCTTGGTACTTTATCATCAGGTGGAAGCTGCTGTCTGACAAGCACTACTACCTGCTGAGGACAGCCCTGCTACTCGTGGATAATGCTACTTTTGGGGTGGACAATCAGTGTCAATGATTGACTTAATATTTTTTAGGGGGGACAGTGAGGACTGCAGATGCTGGAGATCAGAGCTGAAAATGCGTTGCTGGAAAAGCGCAGCAGGTCAGGCAGCATCCAAGGAGCAGGAGAATCAACGTTTCGGGCATGAGCCCTTCATCAGGAATTATGGAGATGACCTGGGGTGTGCAGTGAGAGAGGGACTCACTGAAAAGCAGGTTAAAATCTTCGAGGGGAAAGTGAGGACTGCAGATGCTAGAGATCAGAGCTGAAAATGTGTTGCTGGAAAAGCGCAGCAGGTCAGGCAGCATCCAAGGAGCAGGAGAATCGATGTTTCGGGGATGATCCCTTCTTCAGGAAATGTTTTAGCCATTAATATTTTTTAGCCAAGAGGATGAGGCTCTCCGCATGATATCAGAAGAACCATATTCCCTTGACCACCTTTATCAGTTTTAATTCTTTTTGGAGCGATTTGTTTACTTTCCTAAACATTGCATTCATAGTAAGGTACATATGGTGCCAGACAATTACTGATGTTAACTTAAGTAACATCATAGTCTGTGTGGGATTTATTGTCATCTTCCTTTATTTTGTTTATTAGGTATTGCTCATTTTGGGGGAAAGTATGTAACAACCGATACAGGAAATCGAGAGCCCCACAGGGGATACCAAAAAAAAATCACTTTTAAAGGGACTCTAATTTCCAACACCTGCTCATCCAACAGTGACACTTATGAGTTTAAGGCTTGCCTTAGGTAAAGTCCTGAACATGGCTGGTCATTTTGTTATGAAGATGTGGGTGTACTTTAAGAGAGTTAAAAGCAACAGAACTACCAGGCACAACACCAAGTGATCTCAATAAGGCAACAATATATAAGACTGGGGAAAATTAAACAGTTGAGAGGAGAAGCCCAGCATGTAAACAGACTGCCTGAAAAATAGCTCTCTTAAAAGTATCTTTTCAATTAGTAACCTGTGATGCAGAAATTCCTAAGAAGAAGAAAAGAAGACATAGGAAAATCCGAATAGAAGAACGACAGCTGCCTTGTTTTGAGATAAGTAGTGTGGTTTTGTAAATCTTAACTGGGAGTTTTATCAGACTACTATTATAGAAGGAAAGGTAAAAGATAGGTTAGAGGAAGAAATTGTTAATTATTCTTGGTTATACTTTAAGAAATAAAGTTGTTAATTTTTACTTTAAATTGTAATTGGCTGCTTAAATTTTTACAAATATCTGCATGGGATAAATGTTTTCTGTGGTGCTGGTTTTAAATTTAGCATGTCATAACAATTTTCATAAGCAATCTACACATCCTATGGCTACAGGTATGCTCATATAGCTCCGTCATTAACCTAGCATTGGAACAATGAGGCCTCTTTTCATCTAACCAGGATGTCAAGGGACCTGGGATTTACAGCATCAAAAATAGGGGTGAGGATTATGATGTACAACTGGACCTCACATTGATTGTGATTCAAACAATGCACCAATGTTGTGCTGCTTGATCATTTCAATGATTGCAGCATCTGCCCACTGGTACCTTTACTATTGATTAACTGAACACATCCTCAAGAGGCAATCTTGAATGGCTATCAGTTAAATTTGACCCATCATGCTTAAAACTAGCTTGCATTTCTTAAAAGGAAAATGAATTGTGGCTGGACCAGGTGCTGACAGTTGTGCAGGACATGTCTCTGAACAGAATAATATTGATGACTGAGAGAACATGCTCCATTGTTCACAGTCACTGCCCTGGAGGCCTTGGAATAGGAGACAGAAAGGATGAGAGATGTCCTACACTTACAGCAGGCCTTTCAGACAATGCTCAGAAGGAAGAAGGAACAAATAGTTGTGGAGGTCAATTCTGAGAACTTAGATGTTGTACAGCAAGAAGTTTATGATCTCGCAAGATGGTCAAGATCCTAACAAGTATCTCAGATACCGATCAATGCACCATACTCTATTTTACAGGTGTCAATAATCACTATCATTATTTATCTTTCAAGTAACACAAAGAAAACTGATGATGTAGTCATCTATCTCTTTGCTGTTTGCAGGAATTTGTAGTGCACAAATTGCTTGTTGTGTTTCCTACAATAAACAGTTCTTCAAAATAGTTTTTAGTTCTAAATTACTTTGGATGAATGTCAAATGTTTCTAGCATGGTAAAAAAAAATGCTTCATGTATTTATTCAGTTTCTTTGTGATGTTTAAGCTTCTATCTTATTTTATGTGCAATGATAATAACGAAGTGAATAATAATTAGTTCATTAGGTATTAATCAAGATTCATACCTAATAGTCATGTGCATCATCTCAACCTCACACACTTAACACTGTTGCAAGCCTCATGACCACATCTGACAGCCGGTTCTAGTTGTCAGCTATTCAACAACAGCAGTCACATCAACCAAATCTACTCTCACTGACTCACTCCTTTCTTTTTGCCATTGCAAGATGGGATACAACCTGAAGCAACAGGAACTAACTAGTGCTTTTATGTGTTCTGACCATGGAGGCCAGGGCTGAGACACATATCACTAAGGCTGAGGTCAGCACTGGACTGAAATTATTGAATATGATGGTATCTTCATAATTATCCTCCTTCCCACATCCCAACACTCCTCAAATGTGTAAATGTGTGCCACTTTATTTATCCTCTCCTCTCCTCACAACCTTAATGTTGTGCCTTTTCCCTCATTACATATAGATATCTCAGGTAATACCCCTTACTGGCGTTAAAGGTAAATTCTCCTTGAACATACCATATGGAAATGGCCCCTTAAAGAGAACTCTCCTAATTCTCTCATTTTCAACAGCTTCTTCTGCTCTTCTAGGAATCTGTTTATGCACCAAATCTGTTTATTCTCCAAGAGAAGTTCCTAGTTCACCCACGTTTCAGGGCACAAAGGCCTTCTAGTCAGGAATAAAGTCCTTCAGTCCTTGACATATCACTGTGGCAATGAATTCCACAAATTAACCACCCTTTTGCTAAAGAAATGTTTCCACATTTCAGTTCGAAATCCCTTCATTCTGAAGTGGTCTCTTCAGGTCTTAATCTCTTCTACTAGTGGAAATGTCTCCATGTCCTCTCTACCGAGGCCTCCATTATTCTATAAGCTTCAGTGAGGAATGGCTCAGTCGGAAGCACTGCTGCATCACAGTGCCAACAACCTGAGTTCAATTCCGCCTTTGGGTGACTGTCGATGTGAAGTTTTCACGTTCTCCCCATGTCAGTGTGGGTTTCCTCCCACAGTCCAAAGATGTGCAGGTTAGGTGGATTGGCCATGATAAATTGCTCATAGTGTCCAGGGATGTTCAGGTTGATTGTGTAAGCTATGGGAAATGCAAGGTTGGAGAAATAATGTAGGGGGGTTGGATCTGGGTGGGATGGTGTTTGGAGGGTTGGTGCAAACTCATAGAGTCATAGAGATGTAAAGCATGGAAACAGACTCTTTGGTCCCACCCGTCCATGCCAACCAGATATCCCAAACCAATTTAGTCCCACCTGCCAGCACCCAGCCCATATCCCTCCAAACCCTTCCTATTCATATACCCATCCAAATGCCTCTTAAATGTTGCAATTGTACCAGCCTCCACCACTTCCTCTGGCAGCTCATTCCATACGCCTACCACCCCCTGCGTGAAAAAAATTGCCCCTTAGGTCTCTTTTATATCTTTCCCCTCTCACCCTAAACCTATGCCCTATGCCCTCTAGTTCCCGATCCCAGGGAAAAGACTTTGTCTATTTATCCTATCCATGCCCCTCGTAATTTTTTCAACCTCTATAAGGTCACCCCTCAGCCTCCGACGCTCCAGGGAAAACAACCCCAGCCTGTTCAGCCTCTCCCTATAGCTCAAATCCTCCAACCCTGGCAACAGCCTTGTAAATCTTTTCTGAACCCTTTCAAGTTTCACAACATATTTCCGATAGGAGGGGACCAGAATTGCATTCAATATTCCAACAGTGGCCTGACCAATGTCCTGTACAGCTGTAACATGACCTCCCAACTCCTGCACTCAATGCTCTGACCAATAAAGGAAAGCATAACAAACTCCTACTTCACTATTCTATCTACCTGTGACTCCACTTTCAAGGACCTATGAACCTGCACTCCAAGGTCTCTTTCTTCAGCAACACTCCCTAGGACCTTACCATTCAGTGTACATGTCCTGCTAAGATTTGCTTTACCAAAATGCAGCATCTCGTATTTAACTGAATTAAACTCCATCTGCCACTTCTCAGCCCATTGGCCCATCTGGTCCAGATCCTGTTGTAACCTAAGATAACCCTCTTCGCTGTCCACTATATCTCCAATTTTGGTGTCATCTGCAAACTTACTAACTGTCCCTATTATGCTCGCATCCAAATTATTTACAAAAATGACATAAAGTAGAGGACCCAGCACCAATCCTTGCGACACTCCACTGGTCACAGGCCTCCAGTCTGAAAAACAACCCTCCACCACCACCCTCTGTCTTCTACCTTTGAGCCAGCTCTGTATCCAAATGGCTAGTTCTCCCTGTATTCCGTGAGACCTAATCTTGCTAATCAGTCTCCCATGGGGAACCTTGTCAAACACCTTACTGAAGTCCATATAGACCACATCTACCGCTCTGCCCTCATCAATCCTTTTTGTTACTTCCTCAAAAAACTCAATCAAGTTTGTGAGACATGATTTCCCACGCATAAAGCATGTTGACTATCCCAAATCAGTCTTTGCCTTTCCAAATGCATGTACATCCTGTCCCTCAGGATTCCCTCCAACAACTTGCCCACCACCGACATCAGGATCACTGGTTCATAGTTCCCTGGCTTGTCCTGACCACCCTTCTTAAACAGTGGCACCATGTTTGCCAATCTCCAGTCTTCTAGCACCTCACCTGTGACTATCAATGATACAAATATATCAGCAAGAGGCCCAGCAATCACTTCTCTAGCTTCCCACAGAGTTCTAGGGTACACCCGATCAGGTCCTGCGGATTTATCCACCTTTATGAGATTCAAGTTATCCAGCACTTCTTCCTGTGCAATATGGACATTTTACAATGTGCCACCATCTATTTCCCTCCAGTCTACATCTTCCATATCCTTTTCCACAGTAAATACTGATGCAAAATACTAAATGAGTATCTTCCCCATTTTCTGCAGCTCCATACAAAGGCCGCCTTGCTGATCTTTGAGGGGTCCTATTCTCTCCCTAGTTACCCTTTTATCCTTAATGTATTTGTAAAAATCCTTTGGATTCTCCTTAATTCTATTTGCCAAAGCTATCTCATGTCTCCTTTTCGCCCTCCTGATTTCCCTCTTAAGTATACTCCTATTGCCTTTATACTCTTCCAAGGAATCTCTCAATCTATCCTGTCTATACCTGACATATGCTTCCTTCTTTTTCTTAACCAAACCCTCAAATTTTTTGGTCATCCAGCATTCCCTATACCTACTAGCCTTTCCTTTCACCCTGACAGGAATATACTTTCTCTGGATTCTCGTTATCTCATTTCTGAAGGCTTCCCATTTTCCAGCTGTACATTTACCTGCCTCCAATCAGCTTTTGAAAGTTCTTGCCTAATACCATCAAAATTGGCCTTTCTACAATTTAGAACTTCAACTTTTAGATCTGCTCTATCCTTTTCTATCACAATGTAAATCAAATAGAATTATGGTCGCTGGCCCCAAAGTGCTCCCCCACTGACACCTCAGCCACCTGCCCTGCCTTATTTCCCAAGAGTAGGTCAAGTTTTGCATCTTTTCTAGTAGGTACATCCACATACTGCATCAGAAGATTTTCTTGTACACACTTAACAAATTCCTCTCCATCTAAACCCTTAACACTATGGCAGTCCCAGTCTATGTTTGGAAAGTTAAAATCCTCTACCATAATCACCCTATTATTCTTACAGATAGCCGAGATCTCCTTACAAATTTGTTTCTCAATTTCCCTCTGACTTTTAGCAGGTCAAAAATACAATCCCAATAAGGTGATCATCCCTTTCTTATTTCTCAATTCCACCCAAATAACTTCCCTGGATGTATTTCCGGGAATATCCTCCCTTAGCACAGCTGTAATGCTATCCCTTATCAAAAATGCCATCCTCCCTCCTCTCTTGCCTCCCTTTCTATCCTTCCTGTAGCATTTGTATCCTGGAACATTAAGCTGAGCTATGTTTCTGTAATTGCCATGATATCCCAGTCTCATGTTCCTAACTATGCCCTGAGTTAATCAGCTTTCCCTGTTTGGCCCCTTGCATTGAAATAAATGCAGTTTAATTTATTAGTCCTACCTTGTCCCTGCCTGCCCTGACTGTTTGACATGCTTCTGTTCTCAACTGTATCAGTCTCAGATTGACCTCTTTCCTCACTATCTCTCTGGGCATTCCCCCCCCCCCCCACCACCACCGCCCCCCCCCCCCCCACCTTACTAGTTTAAATCCTCCCAAGCATTTCGAGCAAATTTCCCTGATAGTATATTAGTCCCCTTCCAATTTAGGTGCAATCCGTCCTTCTTTTACACGTCACTTCTACCTCGAAAGAGATTCCAATGATTCAAAAATGCGAATCCTTCTTCCATACATCAGCTACTCAGCCATGCATTCATCTGCTCTATCCTCCCATACCTGCCCTCACTAGCTCGTAGCACAGGGAGTAGTCCAGATATTACGACTCTCAAGGACCTCCTTTTTAAATTCCTGCCTAACTCTCTGTAATCTCCCTTCAGAATCTCAACCTTTTCCCTTCCTCTGTCATTGGTTCCAATGTGGACAATGACCTCTTGCTGGCCCCTCTGCACCCTCTCTGAGACATCCTTAATCCTGGGAAGCAACACACCATTCTGCTTTTTCTCTGCTGGCCACAGAAATGTCTGTCTGTACCTCTGACTACAGAATCCCCTAACACAATTGATCTCTTGGAACTCGACGTACCCCTCATTGCATAAGAGCCAGTCTCAGTATCAGAAACTTGGCTGTTCGTGCTACGTTCCTCTGAGAATCCATCCCCCCTCCCACTTTTTCCAAAACAGCATACTTGTTTGAAATGAGTATAGCCACAGAAGACTCCTGCATTAGCTGCCTACCTCTCTTACTTTTCCTGGAGTTAACCCATCTATGTGACTGTATCTGTGACTTTCCTCCCTTTCTATAACTGCCATCCCATCACACACTGTTGTTGTTGCAAATTCCTCATTGCTTCTAACTGTCTCTCCAACCGATCCATTAGATCTAATAAGATTCACAACCAACAGTATTTATGGCTGATATAATCCGCAGTAACCCTTAAACTCTCTTTAAACACCCACATCTGAGAAGAAGCACATATCACTCTACTAAAGGCCATTTTCACAATCTACAGACTCAGCAAACAACACGGTCTTATTCCTCTGCCAACATTGCCTCAGGTTATATTAACAGTTATGGCTTATATTTTAACTTTAATCAAGAGACTTATCTCCAAAAACATATAATCAAGAAAGGACCCACTCTACTCACTACTGCAGACTTTCTGTAGGTCACACTTAAAACAACAATACACTTATCTGCTTCTGTGCTGTGAACTTCACCCAACAGTTCCTCCAAGATCAGTTGTGAATTTCACTGTTTGTTAATTTTCCCAGACGCACTCCGATGTCCAGCAATACATGAATTCAAACAGCAAAGACAGTGTCAGTTTCTTTCTTTTTCTCTCTCCTGCACTGACCTCACCATGTGCTTCCTTTGTCTGTTCTTCTCCCTTTTAAAACTGCTGTTGTTTTGACTTTTTTTTCCAAAGTTCCAAAACAATGCAACAGCATATAAAACAATAATTGCTGCTCCTGGAATTCGAGGAAATCACCTCCAGCACCTAAAATACCTCAAAAAAGGAGCAGCTATTACAGCCAGAAATTTTTCCCATCCTCCATCTTGGATTACCCAGCTTGATGAGCCAAATGGCTTGCTTCGACACTGGAGGGATTCTATGATTTCCCTCATGTTTCTAAACTCCATCAAGTAACCAGAGTCCCCAACTGCTCTTCATATGACAAGCTCTTCGTCCCATGTCCTGCAGCATCCAGCCATTAATGGCAGTGAACAATTGAACATTTTGCAGGAGTAGGCTCCATAAATATCCCCATCCACATGATGAAGGAGAGATTTACATTTTAAAAAATGATAAAGCATTTAAAAGCATCTTGAGCTAGAAAGCTGAATGGATTATCCATCTTGGCCTCAGATCCCGAGCATGTCAATTTTCAGCAAAACATAATACACATGTTACATTAGGAAAAGGTTGAAGCCATTGTATTCTCCAAACTGAATGATCCCTTGACTAATTTGCAGATAAGATCAGTCCTGACCGATGAGTGACTAAGCACTGATTAATTTCTGTGCAGCTCCCAAAATAACTTAATACTGATCTCCTGTCTGGTTGGAATGGACTGACAGGACTGAGAATGGGCTCTTTCCTTGGACTGTAATGTTATGAAATCCTTCAACCTATCTGCACTAAATAGTGATGGAAAAGGATAGACCAGATCAAAAAGTTGAAGTTCTAAATTGTAGAAAGGCCAATTTTGATGGTATTAGGCAAAAACATTCGAAAGCTGATTGGAGGCAGATGTTCGCAGGTAAAGAGACGGCTAGAAAATGGGATGCCTTCAGAAATGAGATAACAAGAATCCAGAGAAAGTATATTCCTGTCAGGGTGAAAGGAAAGGCTGGTAGGTATAGGGAATGCTGGATGACTAAAGAAATTGAGGGTTTGGTTAAGAAAAAGAAGGAAGCATATGTCAGGTATAGACTGGATAGATTGAGAGATTCCTTGGAAGAGTATAAAGGCAGTAGGAGTATACTTAAGAGGGAAATCAGGAGGGCGAAAAGGAGACATGAGATAGCTTTGGCAAATAGACTTAAGGAGAATCCAAAGGATGTTTACAAATATATTAAAGACAAATAGGTAACTAGGGAGACAATCGGGGCCCATCAAAGCTCAGCAAGGCGGCCTTTGTGTGGAGCCACAGAAAATGGGGGAAATACTAAACGAATATTTTGCATCAGTATTTACTGTGGGAAAGGATATGGAAGATATAGATGTAGGGAAATAGATGGTGACATCTTGCAAAATGTCCAGATTACAGAGGAGGAAGTGCTGGATGTCTTGAAATGGTTAAAAGTGGAAAAATCCCCAGGAGCTGATCAGGTGTACCCGAGAACTCTGTGGGAAGCTAGAGAAGTGATTGCTGGGCCTCTTGCTGAGATATTTGTATCATCGATAGTCACAGGTGAGGTGCCGGGAGACAGGAGGTTGGCAAATGTGGTGCCAGGGCACTATAGACCGGTGAGCCTGACCGGTGGACAAATTGTTGGAGGGAATCCTGAGGGACAGGATGTACATATATTTGGAAAGGCAAAGACTGATTCGGGATAGTCAACATGGCTTTGTGCGTGGGAAATCATGTCTCACAAACTTGATTGAGTTTTTTGAAGAAGTAACAAAGAGGATTGATGAGGGCAGAGCAGTAGATGTGACCTATATGGACTTCAGCAAGGCATTTGACAAGGTTCCTCATGGGAGACTGATTGGCAAGGTTAGATCTCACGGACTACAGGGAGAACTCGCCATTTGGATACAGAACTGGCTCAAAGGTGGAAGACAGAGGGTGGTGGTAGAAGGTTGTTTTTCAGACTGGTGACCAGTGGAATGCCACAAGGATCAGTGCCGGGCCCTCTACTTTTTGTAATTTACATAAATGATTTGGATGAGAGCATAACAGGTAGATAGGATAGTGAAGAAGGCATTTGGTATGCTTTCCTTTATTGGTCAGACTATTGAGTGCAGGAGTTAGGAGGTCATGTTGCGGCTATACAGGACATTGGTTAGGCCACTGTTGGAATATTGTGTGCAATTCTGGTCTCCTTCCTGTCGGGAAAGATGTTGTGAAACTTGAAAGAGTTCAGAAAAGATTTACAAGGATGTTGCTAGGGTTGGAGGATCTGAGCTACATGGAGAGGCTGAACAGGCTGGGGCTGTTTTCCCTGGAGCGTCGGAGGCTGAGGGGTGACCTTATAGAGGTTGACAAAATTATGAGGGGCATGGATAGGATAAATAGACAAAGTCTTTTCCCTGGGCTCTGGGAGTCCAGAATTAGAGGGCATAGGTTCCGGGGAAGAGGGAAAGATATAAAAGAGACCTAAGGGGCAATTTCTTCACGCAGAGGGTGGTGCATGTATGGAATGAGCTGCCAGAGGATGTTGTGGAGGCTGGTACAATTGCAACATTTAAGAGGCTTTTGGATGGGTATATGAATAGGAAGGGTTTGGATGGATATGGACCGGGTGCTGGGTTTGGGTTGGGATATCTGGTCGGTATGGACGGGTTGGACCGAAGGGTCTGTTTCCATATTGTACATCTCTATGACTCTATAAGTGCCCAAATAATCATGTCCAAGCCCCAGAATAAATATCAGATGCTGCACTTGACTTACTGTGGCATTATCCCATGACCAATGACAGTCTTGACTGATAATTATTCTTCTTAGCCTGTGAGACATGGCCATTTGATTGAAATACATGAAGTATATTTGCCACATAAGCTGTTGCTACATGCTGTGACCTTGATGGAGCATGATGCCTTACAGTAACATGTTCAATCCCTTGACTGATCATTGCTGACTACCATGATCTGGCTTTGTAGTTGGATTAAAAGGCAAAACAAGACAGAAGTATGGTGAGCCTGTGATTTCTGAAAGAGGTGCCGATGTACAAAAAAGATCAGGCACAGATGCTGTGAGCCTTGAAGTGAGTGAGTGTTAAGGCAGCAAGCTGGGAGCCCCTGACATGTGCATTGTTTCAATTCATTAGATAGATGCCTATCCTCATCAGGATGTGGCTTGACAGCAGTATTACAATGCAAGCATTGGTGCACACCAAAAATTCAGTACTGAAGCAGGGAAATGTATTCTAAGTGAATTGGAGATGTGCCATGATGATGTGGTGAGGCTAGTGCATTTCAAATGTTAATATTTGAGGACAGAGGTTAAAAGTAATGCTCTGAAATGTTGGGGCCTGCTGGTAAAGATGGAGTCCCAGAGGAGCAAGTGACAAACTGGAGTTACCAGGTACTTGCTCCAACTTTCACATTGGGAATTATCACCACTTGCTTCTCTGTGCTATATGGAAGAGCAGTCGACTAAATACATTGAACAAAAGTAGGGGTAAGACCATCTTGCCATCACTTTTGGGTGTGATTCTCATGATGTTGAGAATCTCATTTAACTAATCTGACCATATTTTCCCAACTAGGTCACCATTGCCCACATTGTCCGGGCTGGGAATATTTAGCTCTGTCTTCTTCCTTAGGTAAGGAGATTGACACTAGTATTCCAGAGGCAATCCAACCAATGCTCTATACACGTAGCAAGACATTTTTAACCCTATTTCGATAAAGGTCAACATAACATTTGCTTTCCTTATTCCTTGCTGCAACTGCATGTTAGCTTTCAGGGAATTATGTACAAGGACATTTAGGACTCTTCGGACATTAATGCTTCCCAATCTCTCAATATTTAAGAAATACTGTGCATTTCTGTTTGTTCTTCCAAGGTGGATAACATCACATTTTTCCACACTATATTCCACCTTTTCTCTTTGTGTCCACTTCACAACCCACATTCCTTTCTAATTTTTTTTTGTCAGCAGCATACTTTGCTATATTTGCTTCCAATATCCAAGACATTGCTATTAATTGTGAATAGTTGGGGTCCAAGCACTGATTGGTATGGTACCTCACCATGACAGCCTGTCAATCTGAGCCTGGCATGTTTTCTGCATATCATGCAATTCCCAACGTATCTCAGTATATTACTCAAAATCCATGTACTCCAATTTTGTTTAATAACCTGTGGTATAACTTCACCAAAAGACTTCCGAAAATCCAAATCCACCACACCCACAGGTATTTCCCTTATCAGTTCTGTTAGTTACAGAGTAACCTCGATTATCCAAACGAAAAGAGCAGGGAGTATTTTGTTCGGATAATCAAATGTTTGGATAATTGAATGCCAAATAACATTGTTTAGCCAAGCATTGGGACCTTGCGATCTTGTTTGGATAGTTCGAAATTCAGATAATCAAGGTTTCTCTGTATATCCTCAAAACACTCAAGCTGCCACAGCACAGGGAGGTGGTGGCATAGTGTTAATGTCTCTAGACGAGTAATCCAGGGGTTGAAGCTCCTGGTTCATATCCCACCATGGCAGATGATGAAACTTAAATTCCATAAAAACCTGGAGTAAAAGTTAGCCTAATGGTGACCATGCAGGTTTTGTCAATTGTCCCTTTAATATGTTCATATTGATTCTTGTCCCTTCAAATCATTCTAAGCATCTGGTTATTTAATTATTTAGAATAGATTCCAGCACCAATCCTGCCACTGATGTCATGCTGTCATATCCATAGACACCATTTTCTTTCTCCCTTCTTTCTTAAATAAATTGTTTTGTCTAGCTTCAATGCATTCAATGCTTACATTCTTTTTTTTTGATCTGTGCAAACTAATTTTGTTACAAAAGGCAACTTCAGGAATTTACATAGAACATAGAACATAGAAGAATACAGCGCAGTACAGGCCCTTCGGCCCTCGAAGTTGCGCCGATCCAAGCCCACATAACCTACTAGCCCACTATCCTCCATATGCCTATCCAATGCCCATTTAAATGCCCATAATGAGGGAGAGTCCACCACTGCTACTGGCAGGGCATTCCATGAACTCACGATTCGCTGAGTAAAGAACCTACCACTAACATCTGTCCTATACCTACCCCCCCTTAATTTAAAGCTATGCCCCCTTGTAATAGCTGACTCCATACGTGGAAAAAG
>NC_057716.1:62391624-62422030 GCF_004010195.1 Chiloscyllium plagiosum
GCCAGAGGCCTGAACCCCATTGCTTACCCCTGGTAAGTCCCCCCCCCACAAGTATCCGAAACGGTATACTTGTTCTTGAGGGGGACGGCCGCAGGGGGTCCCTGCACTGGCTGCTTCCTCCCAGTCCCCCTCACTGTCACCCATCTATCTGCCATCTTTGGAGTTACTACTTCCCTAAAGCTCCGATCTATGACCCCCTCTGCCTCCCGAATGATCCTAAGTTCATCCAACTCCAAGCTCCAGTTCCTAACACGGTCTTGGAGGAGCTGGAGATGGGTGCACTTCCTGCAAGTGTAATCAGCAGGGACGTCCATGGCATCCCTCAACTCAAACAATTTCCTAAATTCTTGATAAAAGATCCAAAATCATAAAGCATGGCAATGATCTACTGACAAAAGTGTATGTCTTTCACTAAGACAGTTATAGGTTCATGCATTTATAAATTCATAGAGAGTAGAAAAGACACTTTGACCCATCAAGTCTGCACTGGCAATAAAAGTATGTTAATCCCAATTTCCTGCAGTTGTCCCATTTCCTTGAATGTTATGATATTTGGAATAATCATCCAAATTTTTTTAAGTTTGTAAGGTTTCCAGCCTTCACTACCTTTCCAGACAGTGCATTCTAGATTTCCACCACCCAATGAGTAAAAAGGTTATTTTCCCAAATCCCCTCTGAATTTCTTACCCCTTACCCTAAAACTGTGCCCTCTCGTGATTGACCCCAAGTTGTAGCATGATCAGTGATGCGCATTTCACTTCTGTAAAGAGTTCTGTTCTATGTCATAAACCTCTGCTCTTTGTAACCAGCTTAGTAGCCACAGACACTTTTATGTCAATTATTAGCACTATTAAAGCAGGATATAGGTGCCAAAGAGCCCATATGGTGATTGGTTACATTATCACAATTAACATGAATGGCAGGGGAATAAAAATTAATATCCAGTAGAGGGCAAGGGCCAAAATAGGATCATATCAGCCGACACTAATTTATTTCATTATTTGTAATATTCTCATCCATTCTGCCTGAAATCGATAATTTAACCCTTGCTTTTGTAATGTTCTGTTCAATTCATATTATGAATTGGTTTAGAGACTTTGGGGAGTTATTAAAAAAAAAGTCTGCCAGCAGTTTCAAAACATAAACCACAGTAATGGAGGCAATTTAACTGATGAAAGTGTAATTATCTGGCTTTGCAGTATTCAAAACCCACATGCCAAACCTACATGCAGAATACGGCTACATTTTAAATATTTATGCGGTGACAGATAAGTACTTAACCATGACCAAATTAACTGGTCTTGCTTTTTACATAAATACTGTTGATAACTATTAAAGTATTAATTCAGTTAGAATGATTAATGAACTTGTAGGAATAAACTGCCTGGGGGTGAAAGACTTTATACACTATCTGTACACTTCTACTCTTTTCTGTCAGATAAGTATCAGTTTTGAATAATAAATATGAGTAATATTTTTACTCAGTGTCACAACCACAGTAGGAGTGCTATGATTTGTGAATTCTGGTTAAAGAGATCCTGTCATGTTTTATCTCCTCAAAATGAAAACAAAAAGGAAAGGTGGGGTGCTGGGGCAGCAGTAAGATTTCTTATATTTCAAAGATTCTCCTGATGACAAGTTCTTGGCTGCACAACAGCAACACCTGCTACTAATGTACAGTGATATTAGTCTGTGGAATGGTTTCATTCTCATCTCACACCTCAGAGATCCTGAGGTGAACCCTGAGCTTCCCTTGTGTGTTTAAATCAGCTTAGTGTCTCTTGCTGTTTAGTGATTTTCAGTGCTCTGTTACCTCTGTGATGAAAAGATACACGGTCACCTTTTCCCAGTGCCTTTAGGATTAAACGGGGCAGCATACTTTCACTTTCTGCATTGCACCTCTTTCCTTTGTAGTCAGTAAAAGACTAACAAGAAAAGAATTAGCTGATCCGGGAATCAATTTGCAGCAAGCCTCCCCACAGTTTTCTCAATTGTGAGCATCATATGTCATTTGGAATTGCAACCTGGAGCTCCGTGCATAAGCATACTTTTCAAACCCAAAATAACTGAAGCAGGGGAAGTATGTCATTTGCTTTTCTCTACAAGAGACAAAATGAAAATTGTATTCTAAAATTTAACTTTTCTGATCTTGTGAACTGAATTATAGACCACCCACCCAATAATTCAATTGTTGACAAAAGATTTTATGAATAAATTATAAATATTTTGTTCAATGTTATTATGTGCTTGAATCCTCACTAAACAATATCTCCATAACACTGGCTGACCAATTTATAATGTTTTCCCTTGGAGTCTGCCTGTCAGTACTGCAACTGAACACAACCTTTGTAATCCATAGGCATGACACAACTTGAAAAAACAAATCTGAAATTTTACTTTAATAAGGGGGAATTAAAATAAGTTGAAAACTCAGTAATGACTAAAAGCATTGGTTATTTTACACAAATGTAAATAAACCTGTATTTTCTGTTCCCTGAACAGTCTTCAATCAAGCTGAGTTATACTGCCTTGCTCATTATTTTTCTGGTCAGGAAAAAAAGCAGTGTTCTCTGCACACATACTTAAATGCATGCACAGAATTCTGCTCACCAGCCCTCACCAAAGGACTTTAGTGTCTGAATTTTTTGAATGTAGTCTGTCTTGCTGATGGTTCACTAGCATATAAAAAATGTAAGCTCTGGTTTAAAATGTGAAGGACACTGCCAGCTATGGAACCACTGACTGGCAGTTGTAGCATTTTGTGGAAAATTAGTTTCTTTTCTTTTATTATTCATTCACAGATGAGGAGCATCACTGGTCTTGTCAGTATTGCTGACAAAGCCAGCAGTTATTGCCCATCCTCAACTGCCCAGAGGGCAGTTAAAAGTCAATACATTGTTGAGGATCTGGAGTCACGTACAGGCCAGACTAGGCAAGGATGGCAGTTTCCTTCTCTAAAGGGCATTAATGAACCAGATGGGATTTTTCTGACAATTTTCAACAGATTCATAGTCACCTCTAGACACCTAACTCCAGATTTTTAAATTAAATTCCAATTCCACTATCTGCCATGGCGGGTTTGAATCTGGGTCCCCAGAACATTATCTGGATCTCTGGATTAACAGTCCAGTGGTAAAGTCATGAAGCCATTACCTCCCCATTTTAACGACTTAATGGATTCATTATTTTCAGTATGCGTGTAGATTTTGTGCTCTGGTAATATTCTGACATGTGGTCCATGCAGGGTATTTAAAGATGTGGGGGGTGGCTCACTTATTTGGGTGTGAAACAAGAAGTAAGTTTCCCAATGGCAGATTGAAGTCTTGCTGTTAAGTTCTAAAAACCTTCCAGCTTTTCCAATCTTCATGGTGAGGAAGCTCTTTTGCATTTAATAGCATGCGCGAATGCATATTAACACCCTAGTGTGCTGGAATTATATTCATGATCACAAACTTATTAAGCAAAAATGGGAAATGTGTGTTTACAAGCCAGCCTCTATATGCCTGTTCAAGCAAGGCAGCCACATTGGTTGATACCAGCAAACCTGACTAGGGCAAGCAAGCAATGCTTTACTTAAAACGTGGTTCAATTCAAAAGGATAGCAGATACATGGGAACATCATCATCTGAAAGTTCTATTCCAAGCCACACACCATCCTGACTTGGAACTATATTGCAATTGCTTTACTGTTGTTGGGTGAAAATCACAAAACCCCCTTCTTAAAAGAACGATGCATGTTAGAGAGTCAGAGGAATGTACAGCACAGAAACAGACCCTTCGGTCCAACTCATCCATGCCAACCAGATAGCCTAGGTTAATCTAGTTCCATTTGCCAGCACTTGGCCCATATACTTCTAAACTCTTCCTATTCATGTACCCATCCAGATGCCTTTTAAATGCTGTAATTGTACTAGCCTCCACCACTTCCTCTAGCAGCTCATTCCATACACTCGCAACCCTCTGTGTGAAAAAGTTTGGAAGGCACTTAGATTAAATTATGATGACTCAGTCGTTAGCTCTGCTGCCTCACAGCACAAGGGTCCCAGGTTCAATTCCAGTCTTGGGCGACTGTCTGTGTGGAGTTTGCTCATTCTCCCCGTGTCTGCCTGGGTTTCCTCCGGGGTGCTCTGGTTTCCTCCCACAGTCCAAAGATGTGCAGGTCAGGTGAATTGGCCATGTTAAATTGCCCAAAATTTTAGGTGCATTAGTCTGAGGGAAATGGGTCTGGGTGGGTTACTCTTCGGAGGGTTGGTGTGGACTTGTTGGGCCGAACGGCCTGGTTCTCTCCTTACAGATGCTGCCAAACTTGCTGAGATTTTCCAGCATTTTCTCTTTTTTCGCTGTAGGGAATTTAACCTTAACCTTAAATTCCCGAACACTAAGCTCATGACATGCACATTTTGTAGACAAATTTTCAACGAGTGTACTGGATAGAATGGAGAGTTGGATATTGGTACAGAAAGGGTTTAGTTATCAGGAGCACAGGAAGCATCTGGGGAATGGCGCAAGGCAAGCTGAGGTGAAAATCACGTGCTGGCAGCAAGGGTAGCAAGAAGAGTAGAAGCTGCATAATACAGTGGGATTCACAATTAGATATGCTGGATAAGGAGAAAAAGCAGGTAAATAGGATAAGAGGTGTTGCAAGGGTAGGATTGGCCAAAGGTTCTGAATCTGAGTGGGATTGGGGGGAAGAGCAGGAATATCATGGGAAATCATGAAAAACCAGTTGTTACAGGCAAAGGTTAAAAGGGCAGGCAAGGGAAATCTAGAGGAACAAAGGCTAGTTGCAATGATGGTGGGCTTGGTTATAATGTGTGTGAAGATTGGGCTGGTGTTGGTAGGGTAGATAGTGAATGAATCAAATGAAAAATTTACAACCACCATCCTTTACTAAATCATTTTGCAAAAGAAAGGTTTATGCCGCAGAAGTGTCAAACATGCTACCTCCACCAAAGGAAAACCTAGCTATTACCTCTTGATGTTCAGGAGCATTAACATCTCTGAATCTCCCACTACTAACATCCTGGAAGTTACCATTGACTAGAAACTGAACAAGACCAGTTGTGAAGATACTGTAGCCACAAGGATGATCAGAAGCTTGGAATCATGTTTCTTTTTTTAGATTCTCATTTTTTAGATGTTGTAAGTCATCTCCTGTCTTCCCAGATAGGTTCAGCTCCAACAACACTCAAGAATCTTGACATTGTCAACGAGCAGCCCACTCATTTGGAACCCCAACCAGCATGTTTAACGTTTTTGTTCTGGCTTGGAGGTGAGACCTAAGATTGCATAGAAAAATATAGAAGTTTGTAGTATCATGGACTACTGCCCTTACCAAGAATTTCATTCAAATGATGATGATCTAAAAGCAATGTACTGCAAATCCTGGAAATCTAAAATCAAAACAGAAAATGCTGAAGAAACGCAGGTGGTCTGGAAGCATCTGAGATAGGAGAAAATAAGTAGTTAGCATTTTGAGTTCAGTATAACTCTTCTTCAGAACTGAGGTGTCCTACTGGACTCAAAATGTTAACTCTGTTTCTATCTGCACCAATGCTACCCGACCTACTAAGTTTCTCCAACACTTTCTCTTTCTAATTAAGATATTAGTGCTTGAAATGCAACTAGGACTAGCAGATTGGAGGCTGTAGATGGATGTAATGGCCCAATCTCCCCTTCAACATAAGGACATATCATAATCTCCTGCTGCTTAGCAGCCTGCTCTGCAAGGAAGCTCAGGAGCTTTCTGATCATTATCCAGCCCTCCACAAACCCCAGTGTCTGAGCATGACTATACTTATGTTCAGGAGGAGAGGAGCATTAAGAAGCATTACCACAGATACATGAGCACTTTGTCTGCCTTGATAGATATAAATAGAGATGTCAATCCCCAAGGCTGTGATTGTCTGCGTAGCAAGTCTTCTTACTAGTAAGAAGAATGTGAATCTGGGGAAAGTTAGTTGTTAAAGGGTTCTGAATGACAGGTTTTTCAGTGTCAGCAAAAAGTTACAGTTGAAGAAAAACAATAAAGCTTTACATGATGTGTATGGTAGAGATACCTGTGAGGCGTTCATCCTGACGCCACTTTTCAGGCTGTATCCTTGACCCATGCAAGCCTTCGGTGAAAAATTATTAAATGTATAGGCTGTCCTAGTTGTGAAGAAAGGTTGGTGAGTTGCCGATATGTAAGTCAATGAGTTCCTAGCTTCTTCTGTGTTTTAAGAATGAACCTTGCAGATATTTGAGTGAAGGTACAACGTGATGCCTGTAGTGCTACACTGGTAGCAGCACTCAAGTGACAGACATTGATTGCACATGAAGCATTTGCTGGAGGTGCCAAGCCCACAACATCCTGTCTGACAATCCTAACTACAATGCCAACACAAATTCGTAAGGTCAATGAGCATTGATGCATACCCTGGTCGACAATGGCAAATCAAACATCCTCTTATGGCACCAAAGCCTCTTAAGCTGCCCATGGGAGGTGACCTCTGCAGCCATCCCTGTCCAGGCTGCACTTGTTAGGTTGGGATGGCTCCTGGTTTCCATCCATGAGGAAAACAATTTCCATTCTCTCCTGGACAGACTCCAGGAGAAATTGTAGAGAAGTGTTGCTAAAGCATAATGGGCGGCACGGTGGCACAGTGGTTAGCACTGCTGCCTCACAGCGCCAGAGACCTGGGTTCAATTCCCGACTCCGGCGACTGACTGTGTGGAGTTTGCACATTCTCCCCGTGTCTGCGTGGGTTTCCTCCGGGTGCTCCGGTTTCCTCCCACAGTCACAAAGATGTGCGGGTCAGGTGAATTGGCCATGCTAAATTGCCCGTAGTGTTAGGTTAAAGGGGTAAATGTAGGGGTATGGGTGGGTTGCGCTTCGGCGGGTCGATGTGGACTTGTTGGGCCGAAGGGCCTGTTTCCACACTGTAAGTAATCTAATCTAACCTAATCTAATCTGTATTTTGTTTGCCTGATTTCTGCTCCAGAGATGTCTAGGTGTGATGAACAGAGGTTGAGTGATGCTCTTGGGTTGTGGAGAGTCAAATGCTGTCCAGGTGCCTTTTAAATATGGCACCCAGAAGCTGGAACCCATAAAGTATGAGCAGTGGTCATAATTTCCTGTCCACCTGCTCATAAAGTTTGCAATTTTATCAATGTGTTCGTATGTAATGAGCTGAGAAGAGTGAAAATACATAAAAGAAAACCCAACCCCAACTGCAGAACCATTTGCTTTAAAACCCTTCTTCAAAATTTTGGTTTGGGTGAGATATTTATTGTAAAACAATGAAGGTTGTCCAAATCTTTTTTCTGGGGAGGAAGAGAGGTTGGGGAATAGGGGGTCCAGGAGCTTCAGATATACATCTCAATTTTTCTTTTACTTAGGGCCTGGTGAGAAAACTTGCAAAGATTCATTGTGGTGCAACAGAAAACATGGATTTCAGAAAAACAAAATCCAAAGCAATAAATTGGCAAGTGAGATTAGAATAGTTAGGTGGTTATTTTTGATTGGTGCAGACACGATGGGCTGAAGGTCCTTTTTTTCTGTGTTGTAGATCTCTATGACTTTTTGACTATAAATAGCTGAATGTCTAATTAATAAAAATGACCTCTAAAGAGTGCCAAGCAGAACAAATGAAAACTTTTGGTTATTGGCTAAGAAACAGCGCAATAGCCAGACAGATTAGATCCTATTTCCTGATCACCAGGTAAGTGTAGGGAACCCGCCCAAGCTAAGGAATTGACTTGAATGAATACTGATCATAAAGCCACCTCTGATTAGGCCTTGGTGGGAATAATAAGGAAGTTGGTGTCAAAAGTAGATTACCTTTCAACCTGAGTTTTTCTTCTCTCTTAACCTGCTTTATGGATAAATGTTTGAAGAGGTCGAAGGAGATGTGGAATAGTTGGTATATGTTTGGCTTTCCATCTGTCAGTCTTGGGTTCACATATACTTTGCCTCTCCATTCCTCCCTCACTTTCCCATTCCCCCTCTCTATTTTGCCAATTTTCCTGTCTCTATTATCTTTTCTTCCTCTCTCTACCCATCTCTGTTTCCCTCGCTATTCTAAGCCAACTAGTGTGACCAGTTGTAGAATCCCTGCAGAGTTCAAACAAGCCATTTGACCCAACAACTTCACACTGACCTTCCGAAGAATAACCCACCCAGACCTACTCCCCCACCCTGTTACTCTACATTTACCCCTGACTAACACAGCTAATCTACACATCCCTGAACACTATGGGCCATTTTCAAATGGCCAATCCACCTAACCTGCACATCTTTGGACTGTGGGAGGAAACAAGAGCACCCAGTGGAAACCCACACAGACACTGGGAGAATGTACAAACTCCACACAGATTTCTCTCTCTTACTCCTTTTATCTCCTCTCTCTTACTCCTTTTTTTCCCTGGTCTCTTACCCCACCTTTCCCAATATGTCTCTCATACTTTGCCACCTTTATGCTGTATGCTTTCTCCACTGATCTCTCCACATCTACTGCCACCTTCAATGATCTGTGCACATATACACGCTGTTTCCCTGTTCATTCTCCTCCTTGAGAATTGTACACCCTATGTTATACTGTCTTTCAGTGTTCTTCCAACAAAGTGTATCGCCTCACACTTTCTGCATTGAGCCTCATCTACCATCTATCTGCCCACTCCATAAACTCGTCAATGTCTTTTGGAATTCCACACAGTCTTCATCACAGTTTACAATTCTTCCAAGTTCAGTGTCATTTGCAGACTTTGAATTTGACTCCTTCATTATCCAGATAATGAATATGTGTCAGGAAAATCCCAACTCCTGGGGAATTCAGTTACAGACCTTCTTCCAACCCCCCCCAAAATCTATTAACCATTGCTCTCTGTTTCTTATCACTCAGCCAATTTTGAGCACAAAATGCTCCTGTCCCATTTATAACATGATCTATAAATTTCCTCAAAGGTCTGTTGTGAGGTGCTGTACCAAATGCCTTTTGGAAATCCATATAATACCACATCAGTGATGTGATCTGCTTTGACACTTTCCGTTATCTCCTCAAAACATCCTGCAAGTTAGTTAAACATGATTTCCCTTTTGAAATCCTTACTCACTCTTCCTAATTAACCCACCTTTTTCCATGTGATTACTTACCCACATTTTTCTATATCAATACAAATCCTATCAATTTTTTGTCAATTCAGGGTCTGAGGGTATAAGAGTTCTAGAGGAGGTGTAGTTGGGGACGCATGGGGTAAGTTAGGGATCAGTCAAAAGTCAAGAGTTAAACTATGTATTTAATAGCCTAACTTTTCATAAGTAACAATTTACTCAACTGCAGTACAACCATCCAAATTCTTCAGTTTAAAAGAATTCCTTCAAAGGGCTTAGAAGTAAGGGAATTGCCCAGCAGAATATTTAATTTCCCAGGCAAGCCCCTCAGAATCTGCTACATTGGGGATTTTGTAGGATCCCCATGCACAACCCCCGTCCATGCTTCAGAAATAATTATCTGGTTATTGGAAAATCCAGACGAGAATATTTTGCACAGATAAGCAAATTCACGAGTGGTGAAGATGTGAATGGCCAGACTTTACTGCATTCTTATATTGAGCTCATAGGTCCTCAGTAATCTGAAAATGGCTATTGAATGAATGTCGCAAGGGATTTGCTTGGGCAAAACCCAAAAGCAGCAGATCAGATTGTGATCTTAACTCAATTGAGCCAATTGATTTTGACTTCAGCTTTCAGGTCTCCAAGCTTTAAAGCATGCATGGTGCACATCTGCATAATGCAATCTCCTTTTTTATTTAAAGAGGAAGTGCACATATGGAAATTAATGGTATTCATAATGGATGGTGCATTTAGAGAAAGGACAACACTCAGATTTTAATGGCACATTGTTAAAGTATTACTGGGTACAGGCAGCAGGAAGAGGTTCACTGTTCCACAGCAATATGAAACAAATCCTATGTCTCTCACTAAGAATCTGTGCTGATGCCATCTGAGGACTTTAACAGCAGGAGTATTGTTCTCTCGTCTAGGAAGCAATGTACTTGCATGTAATAGCAGTTCAATTTTGACCCTAACCAGGATTAAATATGAGTACATTTGCATATTCAACTACATCCAGTGCAATAACCCTCTTCAGTCTCTCACTTTGGCTCTTTAAGTGTTTTTCTTCATATTGTTCCTCACAGCCTTTCAACTTTCAGCAATACTCTGTCTTAACTTTCTTCACCTCCCTCTCTATCCATCCACTTTATTTATCAAATTTAATATCTAATGTAGTATATGCAATATTATCAAATATGATGCATGATTCTTATAATTTCTTCACCAATCAGAGCATTAAGTATAGGATTTGGGAGGTCATGTTGTGGCTGTACAGGACATTGGTTAGGCCACTTTTGGAATATTGTGTGTACTGGGCTCCCTGCTGTAGAAAAGATGTTATGAAACTTGAAAAGGTTTGGAAAAGATTTACAAGGATGTTGCCAGGGTTGGAAGGTTTGAGCTATAGGGAGAGTCTGAATAGGCTGGGGATGTTTTCCCTGGAGCGTCGGAGGTTGAGGGGTGACCTTATAGAGGTTTATAAAATCATGAGGGGCATGGATAGGATAAATAGACAAAGTCTTTTCCCTGGGGTGGGGGAGTCCAGAACTAGAGGATATACGTTTAAGGTGAGAGGGGAAAGAGTTAAAAGGGACCTAAGGGGATAAAGAGTGGTGCATGTATGGAATGAGCTGCCAGAGGAAATGGGGTGGAGGCTGGAGCCATTACAACATTTAAAAGACATCTGGATGGGTAAATTAACAGGAAGGGTTCAGAGGGTTATGGGCCAAGTGCTAGCAAATGGGATTAGATTAATTTAGGATATCTGGTCATCATGTATAACTTGGATCAAAGAGTCTGTTTCCGTGCTGCACATCTCCATGTCTCTAAATGTAATACGTCCATTGTGTGACTATGGATCTTCCTTCACTCATAAGTTTTTTTTTTCACAAAGCAGACAGGACTGAAGGTTGGAAGGTCGAGTTAACTGATTCACAGGATGATGCCTGCTTATAAGTAGAGCTTTTTAATTCCTCTCAGTCAGAGATGGTTGTTCATAGGATGTGCACAGATAGCTGTACATTAATACGTTGCTTCAACTATTGCTGAATTTTGAAAGGACTAAGAATAATGTTTATCAAGGCTATGATCTTCTCATGGCCAAATCATGTGACTATTTATTGTCTTCCAGAGATGAAGATGCACTAAAATGAAGTAGGCCATCATTGAGGATGATTCCTCATTGGATTTTCTTCCTTCTGAAGATGCACCATCACTGGCTATATTGGAATGTGCAAAAATGAGCATTCACATTTCCACGAATCCAGTTCGTCAGTTCATTGAGTTTTCACTTGATGATTCACACCTCACAAATGAACCTGAACAGTCACTGGTGACACGGACATCTGTGGAGAGCTCACATCAGGGCTGCAATCCTCATTAAGCTTTGCTCCATTTGCACATAGATGCTGAATCTGGACACTATCACTAACGAAAGTGAAAGGTCCGTTAACAACTTAACCAGGTGCTTAAAGACATGGCACAGGCACTTTACACAATGCAGGTGAGAATGGAGTAGTTCAATTCAATCAGTAGAAGATTGATGGAGTGGGAATTTATGAGATCTGTCATGAAATGATAGTTTGCATCTATGGAGCTTCACACGCAGCTCTCAAATGAGTATATATAAATCATATGCACTGTTTGGCAGATCTTGTACTCAAGGTCTTACAAGATGATCTCCATCAAGCTATTTTGCAAGGGAGTGGTAAGAGTGATGTGGTACTGTGCCAGGAAAGCGAGGATGATAAAATGCTTTGCATGGCAACGTTATTACCTAATTTATGACACTTATCAATTAATCAGCATCCTTTTCTCATTCAGCGTAAATTGATGTTTCTTTTAAAATTTGGTCTTTCTGCATCTATCCTGATGAGTGCAAGAAAAAAGCATTTGTCCTTCTTCCTTCCAATTCTCATAGATGTTTGTAAGTCAAATTTGAAGGAGTTATCCAACATTTTTGATAAATCAGCCCTAGATTCCAGAACATCCTATCTAAATTTACATTGGTGTGTTCTATTGTAGTAACATAACCCTTGGATATTGATTGAAGGAAAACTTCTTTTTATCTAAGCTATGGAATTGTTGTTAGATGCCTTAATATCTGTGTATGTGTCATCAGAGATCTCCTTTATATTTTGATCCCTCATTGACTGATAAACAGCTGAACCTCCTGTGTTTCTTTCCCAATTGGAAACTTGAATAAGTGTTTCTTTTTCAGGACTTCTGCTATTTGTTTAATGATTGGTATTCTGAAGTAAGGCTGATTGATGTGGCGAATGACATTGTTAGCCCAGAAAGAGCTGTTGATTTAATGCAGATTATCTGCAGTTTTAAAGAGTTAAAATGAAGAAAAGATGAGATAGGGACAGTGAGAAGAACTCTACTTCCAATAGTTGAGGGCTATTGATGACAGGCTGTCAATGCAAGATTAAATGCAACAGGTTTTGAACAAATATTAATAGAAACTTGTTTACTATGGAATTATGAGAATCTGGATGTACTTCCAAATTCAGTAGATGAGGCAGTAGACATTTTAAGTCTTGATCAGATGGTGAGTGAGGAAAAAGAGATTTCAAAATGATGGAATGGAAGACTAACTGTAAATAGGATCATATGCTTGCATGGATGGTGTTGATTACATGGACTGACCTGCCTGAATAACCTGCTTGTATAATTCCTACACACTTTTATAAAAACTTTAGGCTTGATAATCTTAAAAATAGTAAACACAATTGTTCCTGTAATTGTTTTTGTGTGAAAGTTTGGACTGAGTAAATACTGTAACTTTATGTCAGTTAATTCTCATGAAGCAAAGATAGTGACAGCAATCAACTTCAGTAAATCCCAAATAAATGTGCCTGTGCCTGAAAACTTAACCTTTTGACTGGTACATATTGTTTATATGCCAGAACTGAGGAATGTAAGCATGACTTTTCTTTACTCCTTTCCACACTATCTACACTTAATTCTGCAGCCTGCCACTGAAAATCTGGCAAAATCCCTATGTTGTGAGAACTGTTTTTGTAAATGAAGCAGTTCCTGTTTGTTGCGGCAGAAAGTATCTGCATAAGCAGTCCTACAGTGCAAAAGCAGAAGAAAGTAATGCTATAAAGAAAACACAGATATAGCAAGATAAAACATTTTAAAAAGTAAACTAAACTGTCACTGGCATCTTATGGAATTGTTTAAATGCATTCAAATGCACAAATTCACAGCATTTCCTGTTTTAAATAAGTGAGCAGCGAGAAAAGAATAATTGATTAAAGTATTTGAAAGATATTATTTTGAATCCTTACTTTGTCTTCAAAAGTGAACAAACATTTTAAATTGCTATTTTATGGTCAGGTCAGTGCACAGTGCTGTATAAGCTCACGATGAAGGTTGTTGCTACCATCCCCTTTATGTGTAGGAAACTGCAGGGCCTGCTTGGTCTTGCATAATAGCACTTCCTGGTTTAACCAGGACCTGATAGAAGATTATATTGTGAATGGCATAAATAAAATAGAAAGTATGAGGCTTTTCCCAAGGTGGAGGTGTCAATTATTAGGGGACACAGGTTCAATGTGCAGGTGTGGGGAGTGGGAATGTTTCAAAGAAATGTGGAAATCAAGTTTTTCTCACAAAGGTTGGTGAGGGCCAGCAATGCCAGAGGAGGTGGTGGAAGCAGACACAATAGCAGCATTCAAGAAGCACCTGAATGGATACATGAATAGGAAGGGAATAGAGGGATACTGATCGTGTAGGTGAAGACAGTTTTCGTATGGAAGGGCAAGATGTGTTGGCACAGGCTTGAAGAGCTGATTTGTTTGTTCCTGTGCTGTGTTGTTCTTTGTTCTATGTAGTTTATTGCATGGTGGCAACTAGTTAAATGTTGCAGTGATAATGATTGATGCAGAGACTTTGAGGAGAACCTACTGTATGTTCTTACCCTTTCGAAAACGTAAGCTATTCTGCCCACAAATATGGCTGACATCATCATAGCAGGTGCTGTATAAGGCATTCCTCAGTCTGAAACCTTTTAAAACTATATACAGCACTTGCAATATTTGACAACTGTGAATTGGGCACAGAGATATAGTTTTTTGATTAATGGAATATGCAGGTATGGTCTTAAAAGTGACCCCTTGTTGAAATGCTCCAACATTCGACCTCCTTTACTTATAGTGATAAGAATAATTATTTTAAAATGTATCAGTTATAGGCCTAGTATTACCTGATGTGGTGCCTGATATGACTTGGACCAGGCAACGAGATAAACTTTAGGAAAGAGACAATGTGATATTGATGCACATGAGATGCTACACAGTTCCCTGTTAACTGACAAAGACACATTGTTGAATATATTTTTGCATAACACAAAATCAATTTTTTTTAAAATTAAAATTATTCTGTGGAACATAATGTAAGCTGAGGAACATGAAGAACTGCAATTGGAAAGGCTGTTTTGTTGATTTGCCTATGAAATTATGCAGTTTCCCAAAACAAAACTACAAATGCATCTATCCTGGCTGTTTTAGTCTCAATGTTCCAGATATATATCTCTTGTTCAAAGATTTCTTTTCATGATTTTTTCCAGATAAGTCTGATAAAAACAGCAGCAGTAGTTTTTTTGCATATAGCTTTTATTGTCTCCTTGCATAAACTTTCAGTCCTGAATTTGCTTCATTTAGAATTCGCTGATGGTTTCAGCAAGCTGTGGGTGAGTTGTGCACTCAGCACTATTGTATTGTAATCAATAATTAAATTTAGTGCTGACATGCATCTTGTTCATGCAGCAATCTCTGACAATCAAATCTAAGGAAATAAATCCATTTTTTGCTGGTTTAATACTGATTTTAACAGTAAAATTATATGAATTATGTTTGTTATAGGAATAGTTTGCTTGCTTTTACATAATCATGCATTTTTCACATCTTTGTTAGTAAATGAGCTGTCAAATTTTGAAATAAAGTTCTCCTGTTTCAAGATAATTACTGGTGTTGATGAAAAGAAAGCACTTAATCTTGTTATGGAGTTGTCTTAACCAATAGTCATTTTAACTTTATGCTGATAACTTAATGTTTGTTTGTTCCCTGAAAACAAAAAAATTACAAACAATTTCATCACAAAAGTGACATAGTATTGTGGCTACTTTATTTGAAATGAAACTTTAGGTAGCGATCTGATTCTGATGTATTTTTAATCTTAACATTCATTGTTTAAGCATTCATCAAGTAAAAACCAGAAAACATCCAAATTTTAATCTTTTATCCATTTTGCACTGAAAACTTTGATACTTCTTCCTTTTCTTCCTCTTTACAATGCACATCTTGATTAAACATTAATTTGAAACTTGAATATAGCTGAAATTTGTCCTTTTATCAAAACTACATTTTGCTTTCATCAGAACAATTCACAAGAATACGAAGGATAAAAAAAAATTTACTGTGGGAAGAGAATGCTAATTGTTTGACAGATATACTCTGATTAGTAAAGGTGTTGCCATGGAGAATACACCAGTTAATGAAGATTGACACTTAACTGCCAAGCTCTGTTTAAATCTTAAACCAGGCAGCTTGACTTTGATTAGTCAAGACATTGTCCTGAGAACTGGACCAACAAATAGCTATCACCTATTTTGTTGCATTAAATTGGCATTCTTGAATATTTTCCTGCTGAGTGTAAGACAAAAAGCTTCAGCCAAATGTATCTATCTTAGCAATATAAAAGTTAGTTCTTGAATAAATGAAAAATCAGTAACCTAAAGTGTATTGGTAAAGGACACAGAGACCACAGTTCTGAGTTCCAGGACAGGTGATGCTTAATCTGCCATCATTGATTGTGACAAGTATTGATCTCACATTAGCTATTATACAAGAACATAATGATTTTCAAGAAGAAAGTCGTTATGGTAAATACGTTCATTCCTTTTTTATAACTTATTTTCCCATTTTCAAATCAGATCCCCAACTTGTTTATAGTCTGTAAATACATTAATTAACGCCTTTTACTCTTACCTGGTAACTAGGCCATAGGTCTGGTATTATTTGTATGAAGAAAGTTCCCTGAATTTCAGGATCAACACCAACCCTTTGTATTAATATATTTTGGACAATTTGCCAGTGAATAAAGGTGCATTCACTTTAGCAATTCCAAAGAGAAAAGTATAAATGGTCACCTTGTACTATTTTAAGCATACTTGCTTTCAAGCAATCTTTGGACACTCGAGATGCTGTCAATGGAGAAATTTGTGGTTTAGACCGCTTTCACTTTTCTGGCTGCAGCAGGGTGAATAGATCAAAATATTAATGTGGTTATAGAAGGCATTGAGTAGCTTGCAAAAATACCATTGAAGAATCTGTAAGTTAGTAGTACTCCATGGGTTTCTATAAGACTCGACCACCATAAGAAATTTCAGATATTGTCATAAAGCAAAAGATACACATGCTGATCACCAGATCTCCAACAAATGAAACATCGCTAAGACATACTATTACAGCTGTGATGTTCTGTATGATGAATTAAGGAACTGGTTTGTACTGGTGGTATTTTACCTGCCAGCAATACATATTAGCAGATCCTGGGCAATGAACTTATAACATGGTAAAATGAACTGATAGTGACTGCTGCGCTTCACCACTGACAAATACGTTGTGAAAATAATTGGTAGAATGTTATGTGAAACTGAATAACATGGACTATGGCTATGGAAATCTGAGTGAGTACCTAGTAGGTTCAACTCACTGCTTTGTCCAAATGCTTTCTCTATGTTACACATGGTCAATCTGCAGAGCAGAGCATGACCCCTGAGCATTAGTCACACACACACTTTCACCATAGGCACTGGCATCATCATCATCTGATTCCTGACATTTATGCATTGCCCTGGCATTGTGCCCTGTAATCTCACACATGTGAAACAGGGCAAACTACCAACCAGCTACACATGGCTGCACTGGGTACAAGTGGCATACCAGTTTGCAGTCTGAATCAGACTGGCAAGCCATGGCTACTCCCTTTTTCTCTCATTGCGTATTCGCCTGTCACATACCAGCATGCCTATAGTAGGCTAACCTTGCCCTGCTTTGGCTTGCACTGGCAATTGGCACTGAGATACATCCAGGCATGTGGCTGTCCTGCATAGCCATGCTCGGCAGAGAGTAACTACATCTTCTCATATGTCAGCAAGCAACTTCAGGCTACCTCCATGTACCATGTGGTAGCAGCAGTTGCATCAACACATCTGTAGCAAGCAGTGGGATATACCTGAAAGTCTTTGGAAAATGGTCAGCACCCAACTACATGGGGGGCGGGAGGCAGAGGGAGCAGATGGGGAGCATCAGTCAAGGGGATCCAGAGCAGTTAGTCAAGAGTAGCAATCCATATCAAAGCCAGGCACCCCAAGGACAGTAGTCCAATTGGGGTGGCTTTGCACAGTCGTCATTGATTTATCTCACTGTAGGACTGTTCTATTCATTAGAGAGAGAGGAATGACTGGTGATTATTTAACCTGAGGGTCACCACACCTCAGGCTAGAGGAGAAGTTGAGAAGCAAAACCCTTAATGATAACGCAACCAGCGTGGGAATTGAACCAGTGTGCAAATCAACCTTCCAGTGAACTGAGCTAACTGATCCCCTAAAGTCATGATATAGATGAGGGTCCATTGCAGTACATTGCCAAGAAATCTGTGTGTGACTCCTCTTCTGTCTGGATACCCTCTGGCATCACCCTGTCACCATGTGAGAATGGGGCACATGGACCATGGTCAAGGAACCCTGTACCCCTTCCTCACCCTGGCCTCATTCCTGAGGAACAATGCCTGGGACATTGGAGTGAGGGTGTGCATGACTCTCCAGCATCTCCTTAGTAGGCTGGGTCTTTCTATCACAACTGCCAACCTATCGATGGAGACAACCAAGCTCTCAGCAAAGAGAGCCACAGCATCTCGAATGACTGCGTGTTGATCCTCCTCATTTCTGAATATGTCCGTGAGATCCCTGCTCACTCAGGATCTTCCCCTGCCATGCCTAGTCTCCAACACTCCTCTGAGTGCCAATGCCCTGGCTGTTTCTCCCTCACGTATCTGCACCACTGTGTGTGTGAGGCCCTCAGCACTCTCCTGTCCCACATTCTCTTCACCTATTGAAGCCACTGGTGTTTCAGTGTCATTGCTGTTTGGGGTTTGGAAGGTAGTCCAATGTCAATAAATCCTCCAGACCCTGAATCATCTCTTCTTCTGAATTTGAGGAAGTGTTCTCCAGAGAGATGGCGACCTCTCGGCTGATGTCCTTGGCACATTTGCAGTTGTAAGGTACAAAATGCAGAAGGATATGGATATCTCTACATCCTTGCAGGACCTGTCCCAATCCTCTCCAGCCAGCAAGTATTATGAGGGCTATGGACTCTGAAATCTGGAACACTCCATCACCCAGCCTCCTCTGCTTATCCATCCTCACTATGCTATGTTGTGGGATGCCTTCTCCCGTAATAACATCAAGGGGGCAAATAGATTAGACACAAGGAAATGGCACAATTGTTACTACTGGTGTGTGTGTTTGAAATATGTTGAAGTATTCAGAGAGAATGAGGAGGCAGTAAGGAGGGGGTGCAGAGTTAGTGATGTGAGAGGCAAGGGAATAAAGGAGAAAGTGAGGTCTGCAGATGCTGGAGATCAAAGTTGAAACTTTATTGCTGGAACAGCACAGCAGGTTAGGCAGCATCCAGGGAATAGGAGATTCGACGTTTCGGGCACAGGCCCTTCTTTCCTGAAGAAGGGCCTGTGCCCGAAACGTCGAATCTCCTGTTCCCTGGATGCTGCCTAACCTGCTGTGCTGTTCCAGCAATAAAGTTTCAAAAGGGAATAAAGGAAGCAACTGAGGGAAGATATTGCATGCAATAGAGGGGACTTCAGAGCAGAAGTCTTGGTGGGGGAGGTGGAGGTTGATGAGTGAAGTAGCAAAAATATAATGAGTGGGAAGTAGCAGAGAGCAAAGTATGATAGTTACCCTGGTGACATGGAGAAGAACATTGACTTTCTTTTGGCAATGTTGCTTGGTCCTCTGAACCATGTACAGGGCAGTGATGGCGATCTCTGGTTATTATGCAAAGATGTGGCCTCCACTGTCTATTCTCCAGGAATAAGCCCATCCTCCTGTCTACCATCCCATCATTTAGGATCTCCATCAGTGCAAACTTGCCAGGATCAGCCACAGAGTTATGCAACTCATCCAACCAATCACGTTTCCCAAACTAAACTAGTCCCATTTGCCTGCATATGGCCCATATTCTTCTAAATCTTTGTTATCCAAATGTCTTTTAAATATTAGAACTATATCCAGCAGTTCTATCCATTTCTGAACCAATCTCTGTAAGAAAAGATTGTCCCTCATGTCCCTTTTAAATCTTTCTCCTTTCATCTTAAAAATATACTGTCTAGTTTTGAACACCTCTACCTTAGGGAAAAGACCTCTCGATTCACCTTATCTATGTCCCTCATGATTTGATAAACCTCTGTAAAGTCACCCCTCAACTTCCTACCCTCCAGTGAAAAAACTCCCAGCTAGATATAGGATTGCTCACTGAGCTGGAAAGTTCATTTTCAGACGTTTCTTCACCATACCAGGTATCATCTTCAGTGACCCTCCAGACAAAGCACTGCTGATGTTTCCTGCTTTCTTTTTATGTGTTTGGGTTTCTTTGCATTGGTGATGTCATTTCCTATGGTGATGTCAATTCCTGTTCTTTTTCTCCAGGGTGGACACGAACCAGAAATGGCATCACCACATGAAATGACATCACCGCAGGAAATGATGTCACCAACCCAAAGAAACACAAACATATCAATAGAAAGCAGGAATCATCAGCAGTGCTTTGTCTGGAGGCTCACTGAAAATGTTACCTAGTATTGTGATGACACGTCTGAAAATGAACTTTCCAGCTCAGCGAGCAAACCTACATCCAGAACCTCAACCTGAGCCACAAATCTTCTCAACACTCGTTAAGTCCCAGCTTATCCAGCCTCTCCGTATAACTCAAACCCACCAGTTGCAGCAATATTCTTGTAAATGTTTTCTGAACTCTCTCCAATTTAATAATATCCTTCCTATAACAGAGCAACCAGAACTGTACACTAAGCTCCAAAAGTGGGCTCACCAAAATCCTGTAAAACCTCAATATGATGTCACAACTCCTATACCCAACAATCTGAGAAATGACGGCAAGCATGCTAAATGCCTTCTTAACCACCCTGTCTACCTGTAATGCAATGTTCAAAGAACTTTGGTCATCTCTGTCCAGTCACCAGTCATGAGCAAGTTCAGATGCTATTGATCATCCAAGTGTTCCACAGCGTTTTGTCGATGGCATGGCTGAGAGAGATAACTGTTGAATGGCGAGTTCATTTGAAACCAGCACATTACTTATAATACTTTACTTAAGGCTCTTAAATAAATTTAATCAAGCATAGTCAACTTTGCTTTGTGAAAAAGAAATCATGTTTAACCAATTTATTGGAGTTTTTTGAAAAGGTTATGTGTACTTGTGGAACCAGTAAATTTATTTCATTTAGAATTTCACAAGGCATTTGATAAGATGTCACAAAAAGGGTTAGTGAGGAAAGTAAAAGCTCATGTTGGAGGGGGTAACATGTTGGCATGGATACAACATTGCCTATCGAGGAGGAAATAATGAGTAGGCATAAATCGTTATTTTCTGACTGGCACATGACGAGGGATCAATACTAGGGCCTCACTCTTTGCATTTTATATGAATGATTTGGATTAAGGGATGAACGTTTGATTGTTAAATTTGCTGATGACAAAGGTAGGAAACTAGATTGTAAAGAGGACACAACGAGGTTGCAAAAAGATGCGGATAAATTAGTTGAATGGGAAATGATCTGGCAAATGGAATACAATGTGAAAAATTGTGAGATTGTCCACATTGGCAGCAAGAATAAAAAAAAGTATATTGCTTGAATGGTGAGAGATTTCTCTGAGACACAAAGTTTCTAGTGCCATGGAATACGAATTGCAGAAAGTTATTATGCAGCAATAATTAGAAAAGCTAATACAAATGCTATTGCATATTGTGAACAGAATCAATTACTAAAAGTAGAGAGGTTATACTTCAGGTATACAGGACATTAGTGAGATCACATCTGGAGTACCATGTACAATATTGGCTTCTCTATTTAAGGAAAGAAGTAAATATATTGGAAGTCGTTCAGAGATTTGCTAGATGAATAGATGTCATAGCCAAATTATCTTATGATGAAAGGTTGGTCAGGCCAGGTTTGTATCCATTCAAGTTTAAAAAACAAAGAGGTGACTTGATTGAAATGTATACATTTCTGAGGGGAAGTGACAGGATTGATACAGAAAAGATTTTTGCTTCAATGGAGTAATCTGGAACCATGGGTTTTAAAAATTAGAATTTTTATAAAAGTAGGAGTTGCTCATTTAAGACAGACATAAATAGAATTTGAGGCAAAAGTGGGTACTGCAGATGCTGGAGATTAGAATCAAGATTACAGTAGTGCGGGAAAAGCAAACAGGTCAGGCAGGACCCGAGGAGCAGGAAAATCAACGTTTTGGGCCAAAGTCCTTCATTAGGAATGAGGCTGAGAGCCTCAAGGGTGGAGAGATAAATGGGAGGGGTGTGAAGCTGGGGAGAAGGTAGCTGAGAGTGCAATAGGTGGATGGAGGTGGGGGTAAAGGCGATAGAATCATAAAGTCATAGAGATGTACAGCATGGAAACAGACCCTTCAGTCCAACCCGTCCATGCCAACCAGATATACCAACCCAATCTAGTCCCATCTGCCAGCACCAGGCACATATCCCTCCAAACCCTTCCTATTCATTTACCCATCCAAATGCCTCTTAAATATTGCAATTGTACCAGCTTCCACCACATCCTCTGGCAGCTCATTCCATACTTGTACCACCCTCTGTGTGAAAATGTTGCCCCTTAGATCTCATTTATATCTTTCCCCTCTCACCCTAAACCTATGCCCTCTAGTCCTGGACTCCCCGACCCCAGGGAAAAGACTTTGTCTACTTACTCTATCCATGCTCCTCATAATTTTGTAAACCTCTGTATGGTCACCCCTCAACCTCCGACACTCCAGGGAAAACAGCCCCAACCTGTTCAGCCTCTCCCTGTAGCTGAAATCCTCGAACTCTGGCAGCATCCTTGTAAATCTTTTCTGAACCCTTTCAAGTTTCACAACATATTTCCGATAGGAAGGAGACTAGAATTGCATGTAATATTCCAACAGTGGCCTAACCAATCTCCTGTACAGCTGCAACATGACTCCCAACTCCTGTACTCAATACTCTAACCAATAAAGGAAAGCATACCAAACGCCTTCTTCACTATCCTATCTACCTGCGACTCCATTTTCAAGGAGCTATGAACCTGCACTCCAAGGTCTCTTTGTTCACCAACACTCCCTAGGAGGTTATCATTCAGTGTATAAGTCCAGCTAAGATTTGCTTTCCCAAAATGCAGCACCTCGCATTATTCTGAATCAAATTCCACCTGCCACTTCTCAGCCCATTGGCCCATCTGGTCCAGATCCTGTTGTAATCCGAGGTAACCCTCTTTGCTGTCCACTACACCTCCAATTTTGGTGTCATCTGCAAACTTATTAACTGTACCTCTTATGCTCGCATCCAAATCATTTATGTAAATGACAAAAAGTAGAGGACCCAGCACGATCCTTGTGGCACTCCACTGGTCACAGGCCTCCAGTCTGAAAAACAACCCTCCACCACCACCCTCTGTCTTCCACCTTTGAGCCAGTTCTGTATCCAAATGGCGAGTTCTCCCTGTAGTCCATGAGATCTAACCTTGCTAATCAGTCTCTCATGGGGAACCTTGTCAAACGCCTTACTGAAGCCCATATAGATCACATCTACCACTCTGCCCTCAGCAATCCTCTTTGTTACTTCTTCAAAAAACTCAATCAAATTTGTGAGACATGATTTCCCACGCACAAAGCCACGCTGACTATCCCTAATCAGTCCTTGCCTTTCCAAATACATAACATCCTGTCCCTCAGGATTCCCTCCAACTTGCCCACCACCGACGTCAGGCTCACTGGTCCATAGTTCCCTGGCTTGTCCTTACCACCCTTTTTAAACAGTGGCACCACGTTAGCCAACCTCCAGTCTTCTGGCACCTCACTTGTGACTATCAATGATACAATTATCTCAGCAAGAGGCCCAACAATCGCTTCTCTAGCTTCCCACAGATTTCTAGGGTACACTTGATCAGGTCCTGGGGATTTACCCACCTTTATGCATTTCAAGACATCCAGCACTTCCTCCTCTGTAATATGGACATTTTGCAAGGTTTCACCATTTATTTCCCTACAGTCTATATCTTCCATATCCTTTAGGTTGGAGAGGGGGGTGGAGCGGATAGATGGGAAGGAAGATTGACAGGTGGGACAGGTCATAGAATGGTGTTGAACTGGAAGGTTGGAACTGGGGTAAGGTGTGGGGAGTGGGGAAATGAGGAAGCTGGTGAAGTCCACTTTGATGGCACGGGATTGAAGGGTGCCAAGGCAGAAGATGAAGTGTTCATCCTCCAGACGTCAGGTGATAAGGGAGTGGTGATGGAGGAGACCCAGGACCTGCATGTCTTCGGCAGAGTGGGAAGGGGAGTTGATATATTCGTCCATGGGGCTGTGGTGTAGATTGGTTTGGGTGTCCTGGAGATGTTCTCTGAAGCGCTTTGCGAGTAGGCATTTACAAATAGAATTTGCAGACAGGATGGCGTATCTTTAGATTTCTACAGGAGGCAGAGGAGGCACAATCTTTCAATGTTTTCAAGGCAGACGTAGATAGATCCTTTATTAGCAAAGAGATTAAAGGTTATCAGACAGAGAAGTAGAGTTGTGGTTAAAATGAGATCTGGCCTGATACTATCAAATGGCAGAGCACATTTCTACTTTATATGATTGTCTGTATGTTGGTATTCTTATAAACATCCTGATGAGTGCGGTACAAGAATCTTCAACAAAATATGTCTGCCTTCAACAATACTCAGGTTCTATATGACTAACAGTTAGAGTAAATTAAAAGAAGTCCAAATAAATAGCTGCCTCACCTGGAGGGGTTTTTTCCAGATTTGGCCAGTGAGGGTAGAGGACCTAAAGGGATTATGTTAAGTGCTGCTGATCTCAGTTTCTGTATGCCCATTTTCTGTTCCATCATAAACAAGAGAACTCTCAGAATTTCCCTTATTCCATAAGTCCATAAGTCTATAAGACATAGGAGCAGAACTAGGCCATTCAGCCCGTTGATCTGCTCCACCATTCGATCATGGCTGATACGTTTCTCAACACCATTCTCCTGCCTTCTCATCATAGCCATGGAAATCCTTACTAAGCTACCTATCTCTTATTTACACTCAATGACTTGGCCTCCACAGCCCACCATAGCAAAGATTTCCCTAAATTAGCCAACCTCTGGCTGAAGAATTTCCTCCTCCTTTCACTTCTAAAAGGTTGTCCGATCACCATGAGACTGTTACCCCAAGTCCTAGTCTCACCAACTAATGGAGACATCTTCTCCATGAGCAACCTATCCAGACATCTCAGTATTCTGTAAGTTTCAGTCAGTTCAACTTTCATCTTTCTAAACTCCATCAAGTGCAGATCCAGAGTCCTCAACTGCTCCTCATATGGCAAGCCCTTCATCTGATCATTCTTCTAATCCTCTTCTGGACACCCTCCAATGCCAATATATCCTTCCTTAGATATCCAGACCAAAACTGCTCACAATATTCCAAATGTGGTCTGATCAGATCCTTAAACAGCCTCAGCAGTGCATCTTTTCTCTTGTTTTCTAGCTCTCTTGAAATAATTGCCAACATTCCATTTGTTTTCCTAAATGTTAACTGAACTTGCGAGTTAACCTTAAGAGAATCTTGAAATAGGATTTCCAAGTCCCTTTGTGCTTCAGATATCTGAAGCCTTTCCCCACAACTCTACTCTTCCAACCAAAATATATAACCTCACAGTTTTCCACATTATATTCAGTCTGCCACTTGTTTGCCCACTGTCTTAGCATGTCCAAGTCCTTCAACACTACCTGACCCTCCACCTATCTTTGTGTCACCTGCAAGCTTTGCAACATTGCCCTCAGTTCCTTCAGAGAATAGAAAAATAGAATAGAACCCCTACAGTGTGGAAGCATGCCATTTGGCCCATCAAGTCCACACGTCCCTCCGAAGAGCATCCCATCCAGATCCACCCTCCACCACCCTATCCCTACAACATTGTATGTGTAGGCTAACCTACACATCCCTGGACACTAGGGCAATTTAGCATGGCAAATCCGCCCAACCTGCGCATCTTTGGACTGTGAGAGGAAACCGGAGCGCCCAGAGAAAACATGTGCAGACATGGGGAGAACATGCAAACTCCATGCAGACATTCGCCTAAAGGTGGAATGAAGTCCCTGTTGCTGTGAGGCAGCAGTGCTAATTACTGAGCTACTGTGCTGCCCCATTTAGATCTTTGATGTATAATGTGAATAATTATAGTCCCAATGCAGATCCATCCAAAACTCCACTAGTCACTTGCTGTCATCCTGAAAAAGACCCCTTTATCCCGACCTTCTGCCTTTGACCAATCAGCCAATCCTCTATCCATGCCAGTACCTTGCCCTCAACACCATGGGTTCTCATCTTATTTAGCAGCATCCCTGTATGGCACTTTGTCAAAGACCTGGAAATCCAAATAGATCACTGGCTGTATTTTATCTAACTTGCTTATTACCTCCTCAAAGAATTCTAACAGATTTGTCAGGCATGAACTTCCCTTGATATGTTGACTCAACCCTATTTAACCATGTACCTCCAAGTATTCCATAAGCTTATGCTTAATAATGGACTCTTAAATCGTACCAATGACTGAGATCAGGCTAACCAGCCTACAGCTTCTATAGAACATAGAACGGAGAAACGTACAGCAAAAACAGGCCCTTTAGCCTAGAATGTTGCTCCGAGAGTTAATCCTAATGTAAAATATAGTAACTTACTGCTGTGGTTCTGTTCGCCGAGCTGGAAGTTTTTGTTGCAAACGTTCGTCCCCTGTCTAGGTGACATCCTCAGTGCTTGGGAGCCTCCTGTGAAGCGCTTCTGTGGTGTTTCCTACGGCATTTATAGTGGCTTGTCCCTGCCGCTTCCGGTTGTCAGTTTCAGCTGTCCGCTGTAGTGGCCGGTATATTGGGTCCAGGTCGATGTGTTTGTTGATGGAGTTTGTGGATGAGTGCCATGCTTCTAGGAATTCCCTGGCTGTTCTTTGTTTGGCTTGCCCTATAATGGTAGTGTTTTTTTTTATTAGATTAGATTAGATTGATTAGATTGTTTACAGTATGGAAACAGGCCCTTCGGCCCAACAAGTCCACACCGTCCCGCCGAAGCGCAACCCACCCAGACCCATTCCCCTACATTTACGCCTTACCTAACACTACGGGCAATTTAGCATGGCCAATTGACCTGACCTGCACATCTTTTTGGACTGTGGGAGGAAACCGGAGCACCCGGAGGAAACCCACGCAGACACGGGGAGAACGTGCAAACTCCACACAGTCGGTCGCCTGAGGCGGGAATTGAACCCGGGTCTCTGGCGCTGTGAGGCAGCAGTGCTAACCACTGTGCCACCGTGCCGCCGTGTTGTCCCAGTCAAATTCATGTTGCTTGTCGTCTACGTGTGTGGCTAATGTAGTGTACAAAATCCCATGCAAGGACTGCACAAAACACTATATAGGACAAACAGGAAGACAGCTAACGATCCGCATCCATGAACATCAACTAGCCACGAAATGACACGACCAGCTATCCTTAGTAGCCACACACGCAGACGATAAGCAACATGAATTTGACTGGGACAACACTACCATTATAGGGCAAGCCAAACAAAGAACAGCCAGGTGGTACCGATTGGTCCTGCTCTTCAGCTTCCAACCTAACTGTCTGTAGTCACTTTTCAGATCCTCAATCCCTTTCCTGGCTATATCATTGGTGCCAAAATGTACCATGATTTCTGGCTGCTCCCCCTCCCACTTCAGAATCTTGTAAACCCAATTGGGAACATCTCAGACCCTGGCACCAGGGAGGCAACATACCTTCCGGGAGTACCATTCCTGATTACAAAATCTCCTGTCAATCCGTCTAACTATTGAGTCCCCTACCACTAGCGCTAGATATCACCCACTTAAAAACCTTTCCAGAAGTCCTTCACTCCTCCCTCACACCTCTCAGCAAATGGAATCTTCTGCATCCCTCTCTTCTTAAACAGGGGTATTACCTTAGCCATTTTCCATTCTCCTGACACCCTCCCTGACTCCAGTGATTCCTGAAACATCACCACCAATGCCTCTACAATCTCTTCAACTGTCTCCTTCAGAACTCTGGGGCGCAGTTCATTTGGTCCAAATGATTTATCCACCTTTAGACCTTGCAGCTTCCTCAGCATCAGCTCCTTAGTGATGGCCCTGACATTCACTTCTGCCCCTGACTCTCTTGAAGTTCTAGTTTTTTGCTGGTCTCTTCCACACAAACAGCTGGAATTGAACCCAGATCCTTGGCATAATGAGGCAGCAGTGGTAACTACTGAATCACTTACCACCCCAAATTCAGTTGACTCTGGTCAGCTCCTCCCTCATGTATTTGTAGTTACCCTCACTCAGTTGTAATACAGTTATATCTGATTCAATCTTCTCCGTCTCAAGCTGCAGGATGAATCCTATCATATTATGGTCGCTGCCACCTTAGAGTTCCTTTACTTTCAGCTCCCAAATGAAGACTGCTTAATTTAACATCACAAAATCCAGAACTGCTTGCTTCCTAATGGGCTTAAACTTCTCCAAAAAATCATCATGTAGACATTTCACAATTTCCTTTCCTTGAGATCTGCAACCAATCTAATTTTCCCAGTCCACCTACAGATTATCGTAATACTGTCTTACTTACATGTCTTTCCTCTCTCACGAGTTATTTTCTTCCTCTCATTCTGACTACTGCTCAGAGGCCTGTGCATAATTCCCATTAGGGTCTTTTTTCCTTTGTGATTCCTCAACTCTACCCACACAAATTCTATACCTTCCAATTCTATATTACTTCTTGCTTTCTATTTAGTTTCATTTCTTACAAACAAGGCAACCCCACTCGCTCTGTCCACCTGCCTGTCCTTTTGATAGGATATGTATCTGTGATATTTTGTCACCAGCCCTGATTCCCAGAGCCATGTCCCTGTGCTCATGACATGATACCCACCAATTTCAATCTGTGTTACAAGCTCACTTATCTTGTTTCATATCCTGCATGCATTTAAATACAACACCATTCAGTCCTGCATTGACTGCCCCCCCTTCTCATAGTTCTCCCCTTATCTACTGTGCCTGCTGTTGATTGCTGACCCTTTCCATACTCACTGTCCTATTACTTGTTCTGGAAACATTAAACACTGCTGAGCTCTTCCACCTCTTTAACTCTTGTCATAATTTTCAATGCAACCTCCAACTATTTAGTTTAAAGCCCTGTTCAGAGCCCCAGTGATGCAATGGACTCTGGTTCCCAGCATGATTCAGTTGGAGCCCATCCCTTTGGAACTACTCCTCCCTGAGTGAAATCATTGATCCTGTCCAAATGCATTAGAGAGCCACTGTACATGGGTAGCATGGTGGCACAGTGGTTAGCACTGCTGCCTCACAGCTCCAGAGACCTGGGTTCAATTCCCACTTCAGGCAACTATCTGTGTGGAGTTTACACCTTCTCCCTGGGTCTGCCCGGGTTTCCTCCCACAGTCCAAAAATGTGTAGGTTAGGTGAATTGGCCATGTTAAATTGCCTATAGTGTCAGGTGAATGGGTAACCGTAGGGGTTTGGATGGGTTGTTCTTCAGACGGTCGGTGTGGACTTGTTGGGCTGAATGGCCTGTTTCCAAACTGTAAGTAAGCTAAATTTTGGGGTAATGAGAAGGAATTATTTGTTTTTCATTCTATTTTTGAGAGTTGGTTTTGCTGTGCATGATGACATTTGAGTCATTTACATTGCCAGAATCATCTTTACTTTCATTGCTCTAAGATCTTCTTTAAAACTCAGTTCTTGAGCAGTACATGTGGAGTCCCTTGCTAAATCCTGCACCTTTGGTTCAGTATCTATTTCTTTCGACACTTCTGTGAAGTGTATTGAGATGTTTCCTGGAGTTACAGTGTTCTATAAATACAAATTATTATTGTAGCTGCTTTGCACGGTATAGCTAAAGATTGATATTACAGGCTACTGACCCCCAATGAGATGGTAACTTAATCCATTTGAATCAATGTCATTAGCTGTCATTGAATTAATTCTGGGGGAGGAGTGGGGGTTGGATTGTGAGTGTTCCTGCTTTAGAACCTCTGATCAATTTCCTCATTTATTCTTCATTTTATGATTTTATTTCCTCTTTTGTGTCTCACTACAGTCATTTAGATATTTGCCCGGTGCTATCTTTCATTCTCAGTGTTATACGTGCTTTCATTCCTATTTGGAGATTTTGCCCAAAGGTAAACACAAGCCAGAGGTAGAATATCAAAAAGCTCACGTGCTATACCGACACTTTTGGTTTTGAATCTACTTAAGTAATTAATACAAAGCTATGTGGCATGATCATCTCCTGACAAAAAGGGTTACTCATGATTTATTTAAAACAGATTGAAAAGTGATTTTATTGTGCTAATGAAGTTATAAACATGAATTAATGCTGGGAGCTGAACACTGGAGAATTTATCACAGTTTAAACTTCAGTTATTTAGTGCCCCAAATTTCCCTCAACAAATCTTCAAAGGCAATAGCAACACAATGAAATTGAATAAAATAATGATTCTTTTCAAGATGAATTTACTCGTGAATGATACTGAACCTTCTGTTTATTAAGTGTTTAATTGTGAATAAATACAATAATAAAATAATATTCCGACAAAGCAGTTGAAACAGTTACATGGTCCTACGATCTTTATTATGCTGCCCAAATAAAAGTAGTTTAGGAAGGTAATAGCCCTTTCAATATCCAGGGGTTGGAGTTGTTGACACAGAGGTGAATTGCTGCTCAGTACCAAAATTCCTTTAACCATCCACCTCATCCAATGGACTTAGAGTCATACAGATGTTGTTGTAATCTGAGGTAACCCTCTTCACTGTCCACTACACATCCAATTTTGGTGTCATCTGCAAACTTACTAACTGTACCTCTTATGCTCGCATCCAAATCATTTATGTAAATGACAAAAAGTAGAGGACCCAGCACCGATCCTTGTGGCACTCCACTGGTCAC
>NC_057716.1:62424258-62460799 GCF_004010195.1 Chiloscyllium plagiosum
GGAGTAATCCAGATATTACTACCCTTGAGGACATCCTTTTTAAATTTCTGCCTAACTCTCTGTGATCTCCCTTCAGAATCTCAACCTTTTCCCTTCCTATATTGTTGGTTCCAATGTGGACAATGACCTCTTGCTGGCTCCTCTCCCCCGTGAGAACATTCTGCACTGTCTCTGAGACATCCTTGATCCTGGCCCCAGGGAAACAACACACCATTCTGCTTTTTCTCTGCTGGCCACAGAAACGTCTGTCTGTACCTCGGACGACAGAATCCCTTAACACAATTGATCTCTTGGAAGCCGACGTACCCCTTGTTGCATTAAAGCCAGTCTCAATACCAGAAACTTGGCTGTTCGTGCTGTGTTCCCCTGAAAATCCATCACCCCCTATATTTTCCAAAACAGCATACCTGTTTGAAATGGGTATATCCACAAAAGACTCTTGCCCTAGATGCCGAACTCTCTTACCCTATCTGTCTCTCCAACGGATCCACTCCATCTGATAAGATTTGCATCCAGCAGCATTTATGGCAGATATAATCCACAGTAACCCTTAAACTCTCTTTAAACTCCCACATCTGACAAGAAGTACATATCACTGCAATGGCCATTTTTGCTCCTTCACAATCTATAGACCCAGAAAATAACACCATCTTATTCCTCTTCAAAACACTGCACCAGGTTAAACTAATAGCTATGGCTTATATTTTAACTTTAATCAAGAGACGTATCTCCAAAACATATAATCAAGAAAGAACTCACTGTACTCACTAATACAGCCTTTCTCTTGGACAGACTTAAAACAACAATTAACTTATCTGATTCTGTGTTGTGAACTTCACCCAAACCAGTTCGTCCAAGATTAGTTGGGAAAATCACTATTTGTTATTTTTCCCAGATGCACTCCGATATCCAGCGACACATGAGTTCAAAAACAGCAAAGGCAGTAACTGTGCAGTGTGTCTGTCTCTGTCTCTCGCTCTCTCTGACTTTTTTCCAAAGTTCCAAAACAATGCAACAGCATATAAAACAGTAATTGCTGCTCCTGGAATTCAAGGAAATCTCCTCCAGCACCTAAAATACCTCAAAAAAACGAGCAGCTCTTACAGCCAGAAATATTTCACGTCCTCCATCTTGGAATACCCAGAATCCTTTGTTGTGTTTCACACATTCGGTTAATTAATAGGCTACTGATTTGGAAACTGTTGTTGGTTTTCTCAGAGTCCATTAATTACACAACTTTATCAGACGGCTTCAACTTGGCCTGCACACAGAATCATAGCAGTTGGTTTCTCCCCGCTAAAATTGAGTAAAAAGGACACAAAACTAAAAGGAAACAATCTGAGTAGTGTCATGAACTGTTAGGTTTATTGTGCTGCTTTGAGAAATCTGAGAAGTTTTAAAAAAATTTGATAGTTCTCCAATGCAAAAGACTTATAGACACATAGGGAAACATCCTGTAGGGGTAATAGGAATCCCAACCATTGGCTGAAGTGACAGCCATATGTCTCCTCTTTGGGAAAGCCTGCTATGCTATTCAGACATTAACAGAACAAATAGTGGACATTCCCATTGGAAGCACTACCTTTCAGAGCGCTGCTCCTTCATCAGGTGGTCGTGGAGTATAAGACCATAAGACACAGAATTTACAGCAAAAGTTTACAGTGTGATGCAACTGAAATTATAGATTGAAAAAGTCCTGGATTGTTAAGTCTCTCATCTTTTAGAATGGCCATGTTGGTTTCAGTTCTTTCATCTGCAAATCACAGAATTTAAAAAAAATTGTTACATTCTCAAGTGAACTTTAACAATAGGTGCCATGTCGTCTCAAGTAATGTATTGAGGGTGTAAGGTGCCCTGTGTGAGGCTGTCTGTGCCACAATGGTCAGACTGATTCTAATCTAAAAAATGGTTTTACAATCTTACATGGATTCATGCAGTTTTGGGGCAAAATAAAATATAATTCTGCAAGTACAAATTCACCCCACAAACTTATATATATGTGTGTGTATGCATGTGGGTGTGTGTGTGTGAGGTGAGGTATGAGTGTCTGCGAGAGAGTATGTGTATGTGTATGCGTGTGAGAGAGAGTCTAAAAAGGTATAAGTCTGTGAGAGGGTGCATGTGTGGATATGAGTATCAGTGCGTACATGTGAGCATATGAGAGAGAGCTTGTGTATGAGAGAGGGTCTGTAAGAGTGTGTGTGCATGTAAGAGATAGAGAGAGAGCATGTATAGTGCGCAGTGTAGTGGGCTCACCTGTAGTGTCTAGATTAGAGTGGTGCTGGAAAAGCACAGCAGTTCAGGCAGCATCCGAGGAGCAGTAAAATAGCCGTTTCGGGCAAAAGCCCTTCATCAGGAATGAAGGGCTTCATCCTGATGAAGGGCTTTTGCCCGAAAAGTCGATTTTACTGCTCCTCGGATGCTGCCTGAACTGCAGTGCTTTTCCAGCACCACTCTAATCTAGACTCTGGTTTCCAGCATCTGCAGTCATTATTTTTACCTCACCTGTAGTGTGACATGTCCCAGTTGAGGCCATCCCCATGAATAGACACCGCACAGCAATCAACAAACAGGAGTGTGCCCTCCCAGTTGGAGAACACTTCAGTGGTCCGGGACATTCGACCTCGGACCTTCAGGTGACCAGCCTCCAAGGTGGCCTTCGGGACAGACAACAACACAAATTGTCTGATAACGAAGTTCGGTACTCATGAGGATGGCCTGAACTGGGACCTTGGGTTCATGTTACACTACAGTGACCCCATTGCACTAACACACACACACACACACACAACAGACCCTCTCTCATACACAAACTCTCTCTCATATGGTCATTCTAAACAATGAGAGACCTAACAAGCAATCCAGGTCTTTTTCAAGATATAATTTCAATTGCATGAAACTGTAAACGTTTGTCATAAATTCTGTGCCTTACGATCTTATACTCCACAACACCTGATGAAGGAACAGTGGTCCAAAGCTAAACTTTCCAAATAAACCTTTTGAACAATAACCTGGTGTTGGTGATTTTTAACATTGTACACCCCAGTCCAACACCAGCATCTCCAAATCATGATTCCCATAGGATTAAGCACAACAGAGGTCAAAGTCCTGCTTGTCAAAAGCTGCCAACAAAAGCTGACATAAAACGAATATCTACGGATGCAGGAAATCTGAAACATGAACAGAAATTGCTGAAGAAACGCAGCAAGTCTGGCAGTATCTGCAGAGAGAAAGCAGAGTTAATGTTTCGAGTCTGGTGACCCTTCTCCAGAACAAAGGCTGACAGTTTCCATGTACTTCATGGCCCCATGGAAGAAATGGTGGCTGCAAGGCCTTGAAGGATAATCTAGGCACAGCTGAGTGATGGCAGGAACAGGGCTGTGGAAAAGATTGTCATAAGGCAGATGGGTTAGAACATGGATGGGGGGAGGGGTTGGGGTGGGAGAATACTCTCAGTGGTCTCTCCCCACCTCCGTTCCAATGCTAGGTTTCTTATTAAGGCCCTTATTGCTTTTGATAGAAGGCCCCTCCAAAGAAAAAGCAGAGAAACATGCCACAATTTGTTTGTTATGCTGCTCACATAGTGAACCCCTTTCCCACCACTTGGTTAATACGAGTGGCTGTGGGATGAGGGGCCTTAGTTAGCAGTGGAGTGGAAAGGCCACCCCCAGGCTGGTCACAGACGACATTGGATGGAGGTTGGATGGTGACAGAGTCCCATGGACCAACCACCTGCCTCTTTAAATGTGTCCCTGTCACCAAAGTGATTACTCAAGGGGATACAAGATTCTGTACACTGTAACTAAATCTGCTTCTAATCCATTGGCACTTTAATTTTGGATTATTCGACTGTAAAAGTATGTACTCAAGAATGTAAGAAATGTGACACCTCCTTAAGGAAGTCACAAATGCCTAATAAAATGGAGAAGGGATCAAAGGCAAAGTCTGAAATTTTCAAAATAATCATAATTGCTCTGGTGCACCACAATGGATGAGATATCTTTTTCTGCTAAATGTAATAGAGTCAATGCCAATTTGCACTCCCAATGTTGCTGCCACTTCTCTCCCAATTACTCTCAGTCTTGTCCTTTAGCACATCTGGAATACTAGACACTCATTTCTTGCAGGATGCTATATATAGACGATGTCACCTATAATGACCCTCTGAAATATTATACACACATTAGTCTGTAATAGTTGAAGGTCGAAACAAATTGCCTGAAAAAGAATAGCTTGTTTTTCATCTGTAGTTACTTTAGTAACTCATATGTGCATGCATAAAATAAGAATGAAAGAAATTATAATTTAAAAGAAATATTTTATTATAGGAGCAACTGGTAAATCACGTTTACATCTTGTAGTAGTGCTCTCCCTGCCCCCTTCAACATCAGTACAGTAATGGAAGTAACTTATTCATCTGATGATTATCACTTAGTTCTGTGAAAATCATGGATACATTGTTCACATGATTATCACCATCCAAGCTTGCTTATTTACATAGCAATTGAAGTGTTTTAAGGTGAAAATCGTTGTTTGTGAGTACGATTCAAACAGCTGAGTTCCAATTGGGCGATTTACATTCACAAACAGTTGGGATCCGCATGCTCTAGAGAACAAACATCAATCTTTCCATTTGGTGTGAGTCACAAGAACAACCCCACTATTTGTGAACATGCCCAGGTGCTACCGAAGTACAGCGACTGAAGTGCCTGCCATTGACAAGAAACCAGTAAATCTTCCAAACAAACTAAACTTTTCTGCCAAGCTCATCTGTGGAGGTTTGTAGTGGGCATCTGAACACCAAAGTTGCGGTGCAACCCACTGTAGATATTTAGAGTCACTGGAATCAATGTTAAGTGAGCTCACTGGAAAACTGACTTCAGTTGAAAGTAAAATCTGACAGGATAGAAAATGATGAATTACTCAATGTTGTTGTTCCTCCATGATTTGATTTAGTTTAAAATGGCCTCCTTTGTGTCTATAACTGTCAATAATTAACTTAGTAAAACATTGAATAGCAAATTACTACAGATGCTGGAATCTGTACTGAAAACAGAAAATCCTGGAATTCACAGTGGGTCAAGCAGCATCCATGGAGAGGGAGCAGCCCTAATAAAGCATTATATGGACTCAAAATGTTAGCTTGCTTTCTTACCATGGATGTTGCCTGACCTGCTGTGATTTCCAGCATTTTTTGTTTTATTAAAAAGCTTAATTGATGCAATGTCTAATTATTGGAATTTATTTGGCTGAGGTTACCATTAAGGACTGTCCTTCTCAACCTCTTCCCTCATCTGAGACATGGTGACCCTCAGGTTAAACCACCACCAGTTATTTCTCTCAAATGAAAGAGCAGCCCTATGGTCCAGTAGGACAGTGGCAACTTTACCATTATCTTTATATGTGCGTTGATACAATGCAGGGTAACTATAGTATTTGGAAATGTTTTTCAAAATCAAATTTGTTCCATTGCTGTCAAAAATTTGACTTTAGCTTTTTCATCTCTATGCAATTAAACTGCATGATTTAAATGTGAAGCTGGTATTATTATAAACTGCTTTCAAGAGCAGTGTGGGTGTTTGTGCTAATGGTAAATCATACACAGATTAGTCATCACGCAGCTAAAAAATGCTTTGAAAAGCGACGTTTTCCAGCGCAATGATTTGCAATAACTCAGTCCCTCATTGCCTGACAGAACTGCAGTCTATGAAGATAAGCTTCGTAAGTGGACAAGCATAAAAATGGTGAATGGATGAATAATTATAAAGATGGCAAAGAACTAGATTTCTCAGGTTCTGAATTTCCAATCAGGTTTTTAGATATCCATAGAAAATATGCATAATGTTATATTTCTATTGCTGGAAGGTTTTGATATCCATAAATGGTTATAAGATCATAGTAAGAAATGTATTTCCAAATCTGCACAAACATAGGGGGTGAAGGTAGTGGATATTTTAACCAAAATTACCAGGTGAGTTGGTCAAAGGTAAAAATTCTCAAACCTATCTCCAACATGTATTTAATTTCTGGGCTGAACAAAAGTATGCTTTTGGAGACAGACGGGTAATTTCCTCAACAGAGGAGGGTTGATCTTTATCAAATGCTAATGTGTGCACTTAAAAAGTGTTTCAACTGGGATTTGAGCTTAACAGCTCCAACATTTTTTTCTCTCTCAGAGCTCTGGAAACACGTTTGTAAAATGGAGTCATAAACGAACAGCACTTTAAGAAGGTGTTTTAAGTTTTGAGTGCCTGGTTTAAAAGCTCATTGCTTATGTTGCATTTTCATTTCCCTCCTGCAAATATTTTGCAGAGTTGTTGTGATCATAAATATATTTGAGAAGGTTGGACGCTTTCAAATGGATTACATCAGACTAGTGGGTGCTGTTGCTGTTTTGATAATACATTGAATAAAGAAGGCAATCGTTAATTAATGGTGACAATGTTGCACAAGTGAGAGATGAAATCTGAACAAAACAGATCTGGGTGATTTGTCCCAGGCCTCAATTCCTCTTTTGTGGTATGTCCACACAGCTCTCAATTTCTCAATATTTCAAAAAGATATCTACCTCCTCTTTAAATAATTTCAGTGATCTAGCCTCCACAACTCTCTGAGAGCAGCAATCGCTAAGCGTATGATTGCCCATTTGGGAAATTCCATTCCCTGGTCATGGGTTCTGTGAGTCCTTGTGTGATTGATGAATCAAACAGTGTGTCAATGGAAAAGCACACCCAGTCAGGCAGCATCTGAGTAACAGGAGAGTAGATGTTTCGAGCATAAGCTCTTCATCAGGAATGTGACCAGAATGTGACACATTTCTGATGAAGGGCTAATGCTCGAAACATCGACTCTCCTGCTCCTCGGACGCTGCCTGACCAGCTGGGCCTTTCCAGTGCCTCATTTTTTGACTCTGATCTCCAGCATTTGCAGTCCTCACTTTCTCCTGCATGATTACTGAGCCCAATCCTAGAGAGTTCCAGACACTGACTATCTTCTGAGAGAATAAATTCCTTTGCATCCCAGTTATAAATAAGTGTCCCCTTATTTGGTACCTATGGCCCCTAATTTGAGTGTACCTCATTAGTAAAAATATTTGTGCATTATCTACCCTGTTAATCTCTCTCAGAAAATGTATGTTTCAATAAGATCATCCCTCATTCCTCTAAAATCTAATGAACAAAAACTTAACCTATTTAGTCATTCTTGATAAAGTCAACTCTTTCTTCCCAGGAATCAACAGAATGAGTCCCTTTTGAACTATCTGCAATGTCAGAACACCCATTCTTAAATACAGAGACCAAAACTGTACACAGCAGTCCAGACACAAACTCTCCAACATCTTGCAGAGTTATAAATGACTTCCCTGCTCTGAAACTTTAACCCTTAACAATAAAGGCCAAAATTCCATTCACTTTCTTAATTATTTACTGCACTTGCATGCTAAACCTTTGTGTTTCATGCACAAGAACATACAGGATCCTCGGTGCTGCATTAAGTTATAGCCTGGCATTTCATTCTTTCATACCTCACACTTCCCTACATTAAACTCCATCTGCTAAGGTTTAACGCCTCACTCAACCTATTGCAGATTCCATGTGTTCTCATCACGGCATGGTCTCTTGCCTATTTATAGAAAATTTGGATACCCTCTTCCAAGTGTTTAATATGGCTAGTAAATAATTAATGCCCTAAAACTGATCCATGTGGCACTCCACACGTTACATTTTTCCAACCTGAAAAATACCTAATACTTATGACTTGCTGTCTTCTGTGAATTACCCAATTCCATGCTGATAGCTTCATACTCCAATACTATAAGCTCCTATCTTGTGAAATATAATTTTGTGTGGCACCTTATTGACACCTTCTAGAAATCCAAATATACTCCGTCTATCTGTCCTGCTTTATCAACTCTGCTTGTTATATCGTCAAGGAGCTCCAGAAATTTGTCAAACCTGATTTCCTTTTCACAAAACTGCGTTGACTCTGTTAAGTTGTCTTGCTATTTCTTCCTAAGTAGTGCTGAGGAAGGTGACAATCTCGTGGTATTATTATTGGACTATAAATCTAGAGACCTAGGTAATGTTCTGGGGACCCAGGTTCAAATCCCACCATAGCAGATGGTGGAATTTAAATTCAATAAACAAAAATCTGGAATTAAGAGTCTAATGATGACTGTGAATCTATTGCTGATTGTCAGAAAAACCCACTTACATCCTTCAGGGAAAGAAACTGCCATCCTTACCTGGATGTGACTCCAGACTCACAGCAATGTGGTTGACACTTAGGGATAAGGATTAATGCTGGCCTAACCCACAATGTAAGAGCAGTAGCATTAGGGCCAATCGTAAGAATTATCTGAGAACCCACTGAGCTGCCTTCCCAGTCTTTCTGTCTGAAACAACTGTCAGCCAGGGCTCCCTGATTAACAGCTCCAATCATTGAACATTTTTCCTATGAGGTCCACCTGGCTCATCTCATTACAATCATTACACCCTCCACCCATGTTTTTCCCTTTCTCTGTGTGTATGCAAGGGGGCATTTATAAAGAGATTTGACTTATAATTAATAGAATTTTCTGCTGGTGCTTCATAACTATTTATGAGTAGCTAAAGTCTAAGTAGTTATAATAAATAATAATTTTTGTTAAGTACAAAAACCTTGCCCGTGCATTCTGTCAACCTGGGTTTATAGACAGGGACACTTTCTTACATTTTTAAAAATCTTTAACCTTTGTGATGACTCTGAGAATCATGGGGCTTAATTGCCAACATGCTACCTTAGTGAGGCATGACACTAAGCTTGAACCAATGCCAATAAGTATCTCATTTAATGAAGTATAGAGAAACTGCAATGCAGCTCCATTTTGTTGGATATACTCACCAATTAACAATCCTGAAATAGAGTCTTTCTGACAATATTATATACCCATTTCTCACATTTAAATTCAATACAACAAATGTTAGTGATAACTATTCACGCCTGACAACTGTTTCCTGGTACAATGCAGACGTAGGAAATCTTATGATATGTATTGATTAAGATACATCTGTCATTCAAAATCTGTGTGAAACTTCTAAGTAGGTGATGAAGGGCTTATGCCTGAAATGTCGATTCTCCTGCTCCTCAGATGCTGCCTGACCTGCTGTGCTTTTCTAGTGCCACATCTTTTGAGTAAAAATAAATACAAATGGCACAGATTTACCAAATAACTTTGATTTCCATTATTGCTCATCACGAGAGAATTATGTAAAATGCATATGGGGGGAGTTGATTTTCCACAGAGATTTTCTGCTCCTGATGCAGAAGCCCTAATGAGACAGTGATATCTGGCATCTCTAGCAACTTTATTGCTCTGACTTTCTGTGATCAAGAGAGCACCAGAAGATTTACACAATAAACTGCCTCAGAAAATGGCTGTGTAACATAAATATACTATATTCAGTAAAGATAACTGAATCCAGATGGATCTTATCTGTACGAGCATACCCAAGTTCCACAAAATCCCAGAACAAAGAGGTTCTGTGGAACATTGGCTGACAACCAAAACCTATGTGTTCTTCAGTCAATACAACTTGAATATTTGTCACCAAATATTCTGCTCCTATAATGGTAGACTTTCAGAAATCTTAGAGAAATTATACAACAAACTCTTTGTGACACTTAATGGCACTGCTGAAGGGGCTCTGTTAAAAATATACTGGCAGATAGGAAGACTACTCAGGAAATCTCAAATGCGAGAAATCTCAACAAGCTCCCTAATGAGTGCAAACCGCAGTATTATATTGCCCAATAAACATTCACAGAAATGTTTTTTTTTAATCATTCACTCATTCACTGTATGATGGTGTTGCTCATTTGGCCAGCAATTATTGCCCATCTCTAATTGCCCAGAGTGCAGGTAAGAGTCAACCACATCAATGTGGGTTTGGAGTCACATGGAGGCCAGATTAGGTAAGGATGGCAGTTTCCTTCCCGAAAAGACATTAATGAATCACATGGGTTCTTCTGACAAAAGGCAATGGTCATCATTAGACTCTTAATCCCAGATTTTTTACTGAATTTAAATTCCACCATCGGCCATGGTGGGATTTGAACCAATGTTTCCAGAATATTACATGGGTGCCTGGTTTAACAGTCCAGCAATAATACCAACAGGCCCATGTCTCCCCTCTAAATCTGATGTAATGAAGCATTAACTCTGTTTGTTTCCTAATAGATACTGTAAGACCTGCTGAGTACATCCAGCATTTTCTTTTCAGTGTCCAAATAACTTGACAATGTAGAGTTCGGCCTGAATTTTCATTCCCAAGTCAAGAGTGCAGAGAGAACATTCCCTGGCTCTGAAAACCTACCCTGGGATAAAATGCTTGCAAGTATTCACTTTTGTTACATGTTGATGAGGTTCACTGGGAGTCGGTCTGACAGTCACAGAACAGTTTGGAGGCTGCTTGGGATGCAGGGTGACAGGGCAGAAGATGATTCATTCAGCACTGAGTTGACAATTGAAGTAAATAGCCTTCACCCCTCACACTCATTATACCTCACACGCCACCCATGATTGATACCCATCACACATCTTTGCCAACCTATGTCACCGTATGCCCTGAAACCTTCCCATTATATCCAGCATTGTCCTGAATGCAATCATCATAAACTCTCATGTTCCACGCTAACCTATGCACCTTTACCCACCCCAAATGATCTTCGTTCATTCCTGCCAACCTATGCCTTCTTCTCATCTCTTACTCCCTATCACACCTTCCATGCCAAATTATGCACTTTCACCCACCCACAAACCTTTTGAGAACCCCATGCCAAACCAGTACCCACTATGGACAGGACACATGCTGAGATAAAACAGAAAAAAAATCTAAATGCCTACTCATTTTATTTTTAAAAATTAAAGTTCCAGAAAAAAACAAATTCACTACATTTAACATCATTCAGATACATAATCCTGTATGACTCCAAAGGTTTCATTCAAACATGCATTTATGCATAATTCCTCATAGCAATAAGCATAACAACATATATGATTCCACTTTAAAGTGTCTATAGCCACTTGGAGAAGTAAATAAAACTATTAGTTGTCAGGGAGCCACATTGTGAAATTTTAGGTTGTGAAATCATATATGTCACACTGATCTCGCAATGATAGCGCTCAGGTTTATGCCAATAGATCAAAATAAAATAACAGGCTTTTTTGGTGGAAGATACTTTTAAAAGCTTTAAAAAGTAGGAGTTTTAAATGACTTAGGACAGTTGCTTTTTGCATTTTTAGCAGTTTGTTTTGGCAGTTTCTCCTGACAAGTTACTTGACAGATTCTCTTGACAGTTCCAATGAGTTTATGCATCTCTAACACACATTCATGCCAATGCTAAAAGATCCTAAAGGACACCTGATCATTGCCAATGCACACCTTATTTCTACCACATGCAAATGACCTCCCCAAAAGTATCCCAGTACCGCATGGAAAAGGGGTACCTTGCGTATCCAAAGGGCAATTTGGTAATCTAATTTAAATATGGGTAACAGGTAGCTGATGCTGTCAGAAAAGCCTTATTTCATGTTACTAACTGAGGTGGAATCTTGCCAACCCCTGAACAACATAGGCTATGTGAAAAATCTGGGAGAGTCATATGAGACATCAAGGAAGGCCTTTCCCAACTCCAGCTCGCTTCTTGTTCCTCTGGACCGCCATCTTAGAAACCCAGCACTAGCATCTGTGGGTATGCTTCAAGGGCACCAGTAGTGAGCACCCCACTAACAAGGGTGCTGGTATCCAACATGTGAAAGACGCTTTGCATCATTCTAGCTCATATTCTGCACTGTTATGCTGCACTTTGGAGAGCACCAGCACATTTCATTGAATGCACATCGGGACTGATACCCAGCTCACAGGCTGGATTAGCCTGCATCGCAGGTCTATTTGCTTGCTCTCTTAGTGTTCATTCATTTTCCATCTACCTGGATGCACACCCTGTGGACTCAGTGCAAAGAGTCCAAGGCTGTAGTAAATAAGGAGTCTAAATGGTTTCAAATCAGTGATCTGGTCACTCATCATTCAGGACTGTCCTGCTAAGTTGTTTGAGGGGTTGAGTCATGAATAGTCTGGGGATCCCATACACTAAATATCGAGGGGAGAGGGAGTTATCAGGAATCAGTACTACAGGAGGGAGGCTGAGATCTTAATGGTGGGAAGTGGAGGCAGAATGCTGGAATTCTGAGAGGAATAGAATATTGGAAGGGAGGACGGTGAACAAGGAGAGTAAGGAGTCATGAGGGGGAGCAAATACGAACTTGGATAAATGGTTGGGTGGTGACTTGAGGAGATATGTTGCCAATGGAGATGAAGGGGAGGGCTACGAGGAAAGAGATGTTGATTCTTGGGGCTGTCCTACAGGCCGAGGTACAGCCTGAAGGTCATGATCTGAGGAGCAGCCACTGTTGCTTTCCAACGCCCTGTAAATCACACATGCACAATGAAATGTAAGATCACATCCAGAGTGGGGGTGTGGTAAGTACTGCCATCTGTGAAGGGCAGGTCTGCAGCTGCTAGCCAATTGGGGCTCTTCAAAAAGCAACACCCATTGACACCCACACCCATACACTTGTGAGTTCAGCATTCTTTGAGACCAGTAGGAATTAGGCTGTGTGCAGACCCCGGTTGGTGTTGGAGGTTTGATTTGGAGACTTTAGGTTTATTTGTGTCCAGTGGTATTAGAGATGTTGAATGGGTCCTACCCAGAGACAGGTGCATCCTCCTCAGCTGGGACTGTCACAGGCCTCAGTGTGGCAGGTTAGTAGAAGTGGAAGACCCAGCCACCTGAGAGGAGACTACCAGAGACAGAGTGTGGAAATTCCTCTGGCTGGCTGTGTATTATTGTATACTGGCTGGTGTCAGCCTGTCTCCATATGAGAAAGGACCACCTGGAATGGAGTTAAGATTCCCAGTGCCTGTGTCGCCTTGCCATGGGTGCTGGGGACCAATGGCTAGAATGATGGAGTGGAGGTCCATCTGTATTTCCATTAGACTCTGAGAGTGCAGGAATTGGCTTTCCATGCCAGCCAGCAACCTGTCCATCATGGAGACACCCAGACAATCACATGCCTGCTTCTGAGTCTAATGTAGTTAAACTTTCAATGAAGGCTTTCCCCTGGAGTGTTGGAGGCTGAGGGGTGACTTTATAGAAGTTTATATCATAAAGGGCATGGATAGCTTCAATAGACAAGGTCTTTTTCCTGGGGTGTGGGAGTCCAGAAATAGAGGGCATAGGTTTAAGGTGAGCAGGGAAAAAGTTAAAAGGAATCTAGAGGCAACTTTTCATGCAAAGAGGAGTGCATGTATGGAATGAGCTGCCGGGGATGTGGTGGAAGCTGATACAATTACGACATTTAAAAGGCATTTGGATGGATATATGAGTAGGAAGACTAGAGTAGAAAGGGTCAAGTGCTGGCAAATGGAACTAGATTTATTGAGGATATCTAGTCGGCATGGACCAGTTGGACAGACAGTCTGTTTCCATGCTGTATATATCTATGACTCTCCAACTCTATGTCAGCATCTGAACTGATAAGGATGCAGATGGCAGCCTGGCACAGTACTTGCTCTGATACATCTGTACTCTCTGCCTCAGAGGTACTGTGGGTGATGTGTGACACATTCTTTCCCACTGGAACCACAGACTTGCCAATGGTACCTGCCATACATAAAAGAGAGAGGACATCACAGCAATTGGCAAGTGGATCACAGCAAGAAGATTGAAGTTGCAGGCAAAAGCCTGATGAAGGGCTTTTGCCCAAAACTTTGTTTCTCCTGCTCCTCTGATGCTGCCTGACCTGCTGTGATTTTCCAGCACCACACTCTTGACTCTAATCTCTAGCATCTGCAGTCCTCACTTTCGCCTGCATTTACTATGTCTAATCCACCTAATCTGCATGTCCCTGGATATTATTAGGCAATTTAGCATGGCCAATGCACCTAATCTCCACATCTTTGGGCTGTGGGAGGAAGCTGGAACACCCAGTGGAAACCCAAGCAGACTCAGGAAAAACATACAAACTCCACACAGGCAGTTACCCAAGGCTGGAATCAAACCTTGGTCACTGGGCTAACCACTGAGCCATCGCTTTTCATGTTTGCATGCGATGTGCATGCTGCTTGAAAGGCCAGCAATTGTTGCCCATCTCTAATTTCCCTTGAATTGGGTGGTTTATTAGATTATTTCAGAGTCTGTGGGGCTGGAATCATATGCAGATCAGATCTAAAAAGTGTGGCAGATTTCCTTCCCTAAATCATTAGTAATACAGATAGTAGATTATTGCAACAATCATTACTATTAGGCTAGCTTTTAATTTCATTATTTTCACATTTCATCATCTGCCATGGTGGATTTATGAATTCATATACCCTTGATTATTAGTTTAGTGATGATATCACTGTGCCACCTCCTTCCCATGACTAAGTAGTTAAAAACAAAATCATTTTGGAATTAAATTAAATTTATACTTGCTATTAACTTCTCAATAGTTTGTCAAAGTCACTGGTGACTGTCCTAATTATGAGAGTCATGGATGTAAGAGGATGTGAAGTCTGCTGATAAACCAAACAGGCATGAGTGCATGGACATTCATTTTGAATTTGTCCCATCAGTTGATCATAAGGAAGGAACAGATCAAAACTTTACAGTCAAAGCATATAGAAGCATATAGAAAATCAAAGGCAATTAAGGATGGGTGTCTTCTTATTAAGCAGGGATAATGTTAGAACCCTTTAATGGCACAAATATTCTGAAACATTGCATAGAATGATTCAAGAATTTATATAAACAAGGATGCTAATGGACTTAATGCAAGTGACGATATATACTGTCTTAGCTTCACCTGTAACAGAAATTGCACCAGAATTGTTCTCAAGAAAAAAACATATTTTTGTTTTGTTTGAACGGCCATCTGTAAATGGGGTCAAGGAGTTATGGGCAACTTTCTTGGTCCATTTGTCCAAATTACTAATCAGTATAAATATAATATAGCTGGATTATGCAGTGTAAAGTACTTCTGAAGCAAAACTGTGTTAATGAGTTCAAATTGTTTAATGAAGCAAAGTTTAATGAATGATTAACTTTGCCTGCTTATTAATTTTACATGGATTGCTTTGTGGGAACCTTATATTTGTATGTTTTAAAAGCAAATTTAAACCACAAATATTTGATCTTGTGATCAATTGAAAACACAAATCCAAAATTAATTTCCATGTCTCCATGAAACAATGTTACCTTCCAGTGACCCTTCCTCAGAACTGATGGTAGCTAGGAATGTGCAGGTTCATATGCAGACGATTGGGGTAAGGCGTAAAGGATAGGTAGGGATAGAGCCCAAAGAGAGAGAAAAACAGTTGGACAGACAAAGGAGTCAGGCTGGGAGGGTGAATAGCTGTTAATGGAGACTGTTAGTGGCAAACAATAGGTCATTTATACTGGCAGAGGATGTGATAACAAGGCCTGGTGTGTGTGGTGGGGAGCTAGGAAATGGGGAAGTTGAAGCTCTAAAATGATTGAACTTGATATTGAGTCCAGAGGGTTGCAGGTCCTTAAGCAAAAAATGAGATGTTGTTCTTCCAGCTTGCACTAAGCTTTGCTGGAACACTGCAGCAAACCTGAGACAGAGATGCTGGCCAGGGAACATGGTGTTATGTTAAATTGGCAGGCAACTGGAAGCTCAGGATCTTTTTTCGCAGGGAGAACTTAGATGGTCAGTGAACCAGTCACCCAGTCGATGCTTCGTTTCCCTAATGTAGAGGAGGCAACATTGTGAGCAGCGAATGCAGCAGATTAGATTGTGAAATGGGCAGGTAAACTGCTGCATCACCTGGAAGGTATGTTTGGGCCCTTGGATACTGAGGAGGGAGCAGATAAATGGGCATTTACCCCTAAATTATCTCACTTTTTCACTGATTTACACATTTATCTTCAGCTAAGAATTCTGAAAACACTCCCAAATTGAATGTAAAAAAACTTTCCTTTTCAAGCTTTCTGTGTTCCACCAATCAGTAGCAAGCTCAATCCCTGACTTTCTAAACTGAATGCAATGCACAGCTGGTTGCTTTCTCTGCTCACAGGTGCTTCCCAATATAAACAAACTCCCATTACACTCCAGGAAGTCTCTCTTCGATACTATGTTTTTAAAGAACATGGTCACAGAAATGCTTACAAGTTAACTAAACCCTTTCAGACAGACAAAATAACCCATATGCCACCAATTCAAAGTTTAAAAATCCAAAATAAATTTGAAAAATGTATAAGTCACATGCTTTATATCACAACATGCCTCATCCAATATGAGTCAAAGTTCCTGCAGTACGTTTTCATAAGAGAGCATCGAATAATATTTATCCTTTGGCAAAAAGGACACAATTTTTAGGTTTGAGGTAGTGATGGAAGGAGATGGTAGTGAGTAAAATTTTGCCACTGAACTCAAACAAAGGCAAACATCGTAGGCATTGTGCACATCACTTTTACATGCAATTGGGTAAGGATGTAGTGACTAAAAATGTCTGTCTTTAGAGCGACTGACAGATCCCTCCAATTTTCATCCAGCAACCACCTTGGAAGGATTTGCAAATGAATGAATACAGAAGTAAAATTCAGCTGATTGTTCTGAAGTGTAAAAGTATGACTCTACAGGCAAATCCTGCCAATTGCCATCCTTCATGACTCAGCCAACCTAGTTAGAAGTGCCTCAATTTCTAAGGGATATGGAAGTCCCCATAATTAGTATATCTTGCTATTTTTGTATATGTTTGCTTGTGGACCGAAATGGGAAGAAAAAAGGACGGTTCCATAACCAAAGATTGTGGAAAGAATTACTACACTTTTTAAAAAAGCAAGTTACCCAAACAGTGTAAGTGTTGTTTACACTGCTGTTTTTTCAAGTACTGGGGAGGTTACTACAGCTACAGATGAGCTGGATCCAGCATAATGTGGGCAAAGAGCGATACAGCCTGGTGCAATTAGTTACTTGGTCTGTGGAGTGCTGATCAGTTGTCAATGTCAAAAACTTTCTGCCTACCTATAATAATGTAATTAGCTCCCAGGTAGCTGAACAGTTTATGAGTGTGAATGTTTGTCAGAAGTCATTGGACCTTCAAAAAGGAAGGAATTTTCATTTTCTCTCCATGAAAAGGGCACCTCAAACTTAGAAAAGCCAATCTATTTCTCCCATCAGTTGCTGTAAGCGGTTGCTTTTAACTAATAAGTCAGAGATTTCATAACTGTGAACCAGGCATCCTGTGCCCTCCTGCAAACAAGTGAAAGAAGCTGTGGAAACAAGATCAAGGAGCAGCAGATGCTGACAAGACTACTGAACTGCTTTCCCAGTCATTCTCTCTGCCCATAACATCTATGTCCTTTTGGTTTACCTGTATGTGTGCAGGGGGAGTTTTATAAGCAGGTTTAAAATTTAATGAATAGAGTTTTATGTTGATGGTTCATAATTGTTTACCTAGAGCAGGAATGTATTTATTTTTAATAGTGATCTTTATTAAGTACACAAACTTGGTCCATGCTGTCAACCTAAGTCAAAATGTCAGGTAAACTGGGAATTTTGTGTACTTTTTAGAAAATCTTTAGTTTTTGTGACAAGTCAAGAAATTGTAGGGCTTGATTGCCAGTGTACCACCCCAGTGAGGTGTATTATCACCAATCAGGAGGGCTGTCAGAGCTTTCATACCCTCACTCCTTCTTCCAAGTGATTATCAACATGGTAAAATAGATTAGATTAGATTAGATTACAGTGTGGAAACAGGCCCTTCGGCCCAACAAGTCCACACCGACCCGCCGAAGCGAAACCCACCCATACCCCTACATTTACCCCTTATCTAACACTACGGGCAATTTAGTATGGCCAATTCACCTGACCCTGCACATCTTTGGACTGTGGGAGGAAACCGGAGCACCCGGAGGAAACCCACGCAGACACGGGGAGAACGGTGGCACAGTGGTTCTCCCCACTGAGGCGGGAATTGAACCCGGGTCTCTGGCGCTGTGAGGCAGCAGTGCTAACCACTGTGCCACCGTGCCGCCCACAAAGGGCTCCATGAAAAGGGCACCTCAAACTTAGAAAAGCCAATCTATTTCTCCCATCAGTTGCTGTAAGCGGTTGCTTTTAACTAATAAGTCAGAGATTTCATAACTGTGAACCAGGCATCCTGTGCCCTCCTGCAAACAAGTGAAAGAAGCTGTGGAAACAAGATCAAGGAGCAGCAGATGCTGACAAGACTGATTCATCAACTGAGGGAATTCAGTGGGATGGAAATAACTGGAGATTTTCTTGTCCATGTTTGACTGATGCCATTTGGATTATTGAGTCCACTCCGCTAATCCGTATATCACGGTGCTGCCATCTTGGTGGTCGGTCCTGTCATTGGGACAGAACATACCCAGAGATGGTGAAAAGGAGTCTAGAACACCGGTTGTAAAAAATGTTGATTGCCAAATCTATTGGACAGCACTCACAATTTTAGTACAAATCCACAACTGTTAATGACAATGTCATTTGTAGGATTAATTATGCTGGAGTGTCTTTACGATGTCTGATCTCTGAGACAATGAAGTTTGATTATCTTCTCACTTTAGTTTTTATGTGTGTTTGGTATGTCAGAGTAGCTTGCCAAGACAGTTGAGCATCATCTATCTTTATGCCTGCAGTCATATCTGGGTCAGACTGATTAAAACCAAAAGATTTCTCTCATATAGGATTTTATGATTTTTTTTGCTAGCTTCATGGTCGCTATTACTGGAGTTAGTTTTCTATTCCAGCTTTATCTCAATAAATGAGTTTAAATTCTCTCCAATTGTAGTGGTAGAATGTGAACTCATGTCTCTCGATCAGACATCCAGATTAGCAATCAGGTAATCTAACCTCTAATCATAATCATATGTACTCTCTAACTGAGACAAGCAAACTAAAATAAATTGTAGAATCATAAATTAATTAAATCTAGTGCCAGTGAACATATGAATCTTGCAGTGCAGCTGGAGTTTTCACTGAACGAATTGAAACAAATGTAACCTTTACATTAAAATAAAGTGTTAATATCCAAATGTTCTCATAAATACATCAAACCAACAATCATGTTGGAGCAAATTTTATCCATTATCATTGGCAATTGCCACACAATGTAAAAACAGGGGTGTGGTTCAAGTTACAAAATAAAAGATTTCACAGTGTGCATGTACTATTTTAGTAGAGAGTGATGGTCAAATGATATGCTCCATCCCTGATGTATCAATGACATATTTAGGGAAGCACTAATTGACATTTGAGCATGTGATTGATTGAAAATATATTGGGCAAAGGAAAAGGACAATGGAGTGTGACAAGTTGATTTGGTCCAACATAGATCTAGAACATTCATGAAATGCTGAATTGCCTCCTTTTGAGCTTTAAATATTCTTTGATGTTATGATTCCATAATACAAAATGAAACAGTGTTTTGTAAAGACCAGGTGGACTGCAGAGTATTTACAATTCCTGTGCTTTAATATGTTCATAATTGTTAAATATTTTGACAGAGAATACATTTATTTATAACAAACTCATACTAAATGCCTGATTGTAGTGTTACTGAAATAATATGTGGGAGATCTTATTAAAATTCCTGGAGATTCTCATGGGATCTCAATGGACTTTTGGATGCAATAATGTGGAATCTTATCGAACAATTAAAAAGAGCTAAGGGGCTTTCAAGGATTATAGTTATTTTCATTAGGTCTCTACCTAATGCTGATTTTCTCAGCTGGGTGATGTCATAACAAATTTGAGAAAGAAGAAATCGTAGGGAATATCCATAATGAAATGCTTCCTTTAATGTGAGTGCTATTTTAATGAAGCTCCTCTGATGGATTACTAATGTATAACTTTTTTATGTTGTGGGACAAAGCTGTCTGTTCTGATGATTGACATGGGCCGACGTTATGATGCGGTTTTGGAAATGAGCCCACTATGGCTCTTCTGAGGCAAGTTTCTGAATTAGTGCTGCCCTCCAAGTGCAGTGGAGCCTTTTTAACCTCACTCATTGGTATTCTAGTGTACTGTTGCTGAATGACTTTTTAATGGCTTTGGCATCTCAGCTGGTACCCCTGACACATTACTCAGCAGAAGAATTCAAATGAGATTCTGAAAATAAGCAGCACTGAATACAGAAATTAGAACAAGGAACACAATTAATGAGCATACTGTTAATTCTGAGACATCATGTGGTGTTATCCTAAATCTATAGGTTTAAAAGTGGTAAATATACCAATAAATTACGATAACATTAACATTGTGCAAGGATTGAAAATCTTGTTCAGAAAACTATGAAGTCCTCTCTTTAAATTTAAAGAGTATTATGAATAAAATTAAACTATTCCTTCAGACCAAACAAAATTCAAATTCAAGTGCAGAATATGCTGAACTATTGCTGTGACAAAACCTGTGTCACCACTTCTGAAGTTTTGATGTTGGATGGAAACAAAATGTACAAAAGCCAGACGATTAAATCTGAGCAGCAGCATTCTAAATTCTAGTGTGATTCATGACTCCATTTACACTGGAGGTCTAATTCACTCAGATCACAGCTTCAAACTGAATTTGATTTCCCCAGTGTTTTTGTTACACCTGTGTTCCATACTACAACATAGGTTTGATGGTATCAAATGAATGATGAATGTATTTGCCATTCAGTGCTGCAGATACCCTTGGATTTTAACAAACTGTTACACACCAACATCTTTCAAATCAATGTGATTCTGAACCTGTTTTACACTGATATAAAAAGTTGAGGTATTTTTACCCTCTTGATCCATGATTTTTATTGGAGAGAACATGGGAATGATGCAATCCTTATCAGACAAATGTAGCCCAGGTCATCTTAATTCTTGGGCTTTATTTAAATGTATTAGATATGATGGCATAAACTGATGTTATTGATGCTTTTGAGGTTTTTTTTATGATTGGGTTAACACAGAATTAACAAGAGATGTAATTTACTTCACCTTATTCTTTGAAAATAGACAATGGCATTGTATCAGTAAATAAGTACACTTGCATTTGCTTCAGCATTATCAATCGGTGCATTATTAGTTAGTTACATTGAAATATGGCATGTGGGTAGAATGCTAAAGCAATGCAGATTTGCCTCCACCATTTTGTCCAAAATCAGGTGAGATAGATTAGATTAGATTAGATTACAGTGTGGAAACAGGCCCTTCGGCCCAACAAGTCCACACCGACCCGCCAAAGCGAAACCCACCCATACCCCTACATTTACCCATTACCTAACACTACGGGCAATTTAGTATGGCCAATTCACCTGACCCTGCACATCTTTGGACTGTGGGAGGAAACCGGAGCACCCGGAGGAAACCCACGCAGACACGGGGAGAACGTGCAAACTCCACACAGTCAGTCGCCTGAGTCGGGAATTGAACCCGCGTCTCTGGCGCTGCGAGGCAGCAGTGCTAACCACTGTGCCACCGTGCCGCCCACTATAGCAGTAGTGAATCAGGAAAATTTTAAGCAGAGATTGCCTCAATGTCCAGGTTGGATTTTCCCATCATGTCATTGTCAGGACTGTTGCTAGAACATCTCCTACTATTATGTCTGAGTCAGACATCCACACTTTGCTAAAACACTTCAATCCCTCTTTGATTGACAATTAGAGCTGTTTGATCTCTGGTGCCAATTTCACAATGTTCATTTACCTAAGGTTAAGACCTTACAAGTACTTCCAGTTTCTGATTTTAATATTTTAAGCTTAAGATTGATACTTTTATGGCTTGTAGTTTTTTTTTCACATAAATGGAAACTATTGGATGCTTTTTTTAAGAAAAGTACTTTTTTTCTTATCCATGATAGGGTAATTTTTTGTGTTTATTGCTCACATAATTGTTTATGGCCCTATAAACCACACACCATCTTGATTTGAAAATATATATCTGTTTCTCCAGTCCACTTGTTAAATATCCAGGAATTCTCTTCCCAGGATAATTAGAGGTGTACCTACCCCAAATGGGCTGCAGCCGCCCAAGAAGGCAGCTCATTGCCAACTTCTAAAGGGAAAATAGGGATGGGAAACATATGCTGGCCCAACCATCAACATATAGACCACATGAATTAATAACAGAAAACTTAAGACACAAAATAAAATATAACATGGAGGGGGATTTCCTCTTAGTTTAAAAGTTAAATGGAGGATCCTTCTAGTAAGTTAGAATAATGTTGTCCAAAAAATGTGATTAGGTGATGTTGTTTTTGCTATATCTATTGCAGCAACAATCTTAAAACATGAAAATATTTTATGTGATCCAGTCAACTACTGGGAATTTGAAAACATTTCCAAGTATTTGCACAAACTTACAATAATGAGTTCTTTCTGCCTCTTGTCCATCCATTTCACTGGTTCAGCTTTGTCTTATTGCAGTCAATGAGTACCATCTTCATTGTTAACCATTCTTCCAAGTTTTATGTCATCAGGAAATTTTGAATTTTGTTCTGAATTCCTATAATTAATTCACACTTTTATTATATCTTAAAAAAATGGTCCAAGCACTGACCCTTGGGGAATACCATTGTCACTTATTTACCAACCACTAACCATGGCTCGCTGTTTTCTGTTCTATTCCTAACCCAATGTGAGAATTTTGTTCTTTGCTTTCTTGCACTTTTGTGTCATTATTTCTAAATTTCAAGATTCTATTGGCTTTATTTACTTGCATTAACAAAGAAGACTCAATCAAAGCTAAGTCAAATAGATGTTACTGATGGAGACAGTAAAATCGTAAGTAACAAGAACGTGTTCCAGGAAATAAATGAACCTGGAATCTGAGCATATGCAAGATCTTCAGGTTATCAGCGATAGGTCTCCAATGGTGTAGTTAACAATGTTTGAGAAATATTCTCTTTGTGTATCGTGGTGTACTTGGCTTTATGAACAAGAATTATCTATAGTGTGTGAACCTGTTGATTGTTGTCTTATGCCACCAGTTTTTGAGCTCTATCACCATATTGACTGTTTGTTCTTGGCTTTTGTGTATGCAGAGGCACACAATATGTGTAAATATGCATTACAATTTATTTACGTTCTGTGTTACGCATGAAAAAGAGGTGTTAATTTGATAAAGTGATCAGCATGGTCTGCTGATCTGCTACCTGTTTTAGCAGATCTTGGCATGAGAGTCATCTCAGAGATTAGAATACTTCATGGGTTGACAGGTACTATGTAGAGATTTATAGATGTCTAGGTTTAAGCTACAGTTTAGGGAATTTAAGTTTGTTGCAATGTTGAGGCTGTAAGATGCTTGTTATTTTAGGTTAAAAATCACACAACACCAGGTTATTGTCCAACAGGTTTAATTGGAAGTACACTAGCTTTCGGAGCGATGCTCCTTCATCAGGTGATTGTCACACTCCGAAAGTTAGTGTGCTTCCAATTAAACCTGTTGGACTGTAACCTGGTGTTGTGTGATTTTTAACTTTGTACACCCCAGTCCAACACCGGCATCTCCGAATCATGTTATTTTAGGGATCAACACATTACTTGATCCTGTGGCAGACTCCAGCTATTTATTCGGCCCTGTGTGAGGTTTGTTACAAATGCTCCATGTCACTTCTGAGTGAAATAGTATAAACAGTGGAAACAGTGGAGTTCTAAGGAAGGGTCACTCAACCCAAAATGTTAACTCTGATTTCTCTCCACAGATTTTGCCAGACCTGCTGAGCTTTTCCAGAAATTTCTATTTTTTTGTCTCTGATCGCAATTCTTTTGGCTTTTAAACAGTAGAAATACGCTATTTAAGTTGAAAGCAGCAATGAGGGATGTAAACAACAGATGATAAGAAAATCCATAGAAGATTCAAAGAGATGGAATGGTGGAAATGATGGTAAAAGAGGCAATAGAGTGTTAGCAGAACTAAATAATGAGTTAGAGATCATGGAATTCATGAGGGGAGGAGGCTTTGCTGAAAGATGAAAGTAAATGTAGCAGGGAGAAAAAAAGCATCAAATATACAGGGAAGTTAAATGGCAGAACTGGCTGCAAGGATCAGCAGAGTAGATGGAAGCAAGGCAGTTAAAATATGGGAATAAAAAAAACGTTTTGCTAAGATAGGTGTTAGCCACACAATGCTTAATACGATGATGGAACCTAACTGTGCAGCACTGTTTCTGTGCAAACAGTGTCTTTTATTCAATCTGAAACCTCTATTCAGTGCTCCTTCTGGGTTTCTGAAATAGCTGTATAAATGCTACCACAACACTGAAAAGATTTATGTAACAGTGTCCTTGGTTTGATAGTGAAGCACTCACTGCTCAATGCACACAGGAGAAACTTTTCATACCTGACCAATTATTTCCTAATCTGAAAGTCCTAAAGCAATTATCTATTCAATGCAATTGCTGGTAACGATTCAATCATATTGATAAGCTAATACTTCACATTTTAAAATGTTGAGCTAGAATGTGCCATTAATGATGAATTAATCAATTATTAGACCAATGAAAAAGAATACACAAAATAAAATGTACAAATATTTATGTTTTTAATGTTGGTTCCTCGTCTTTTTTCTTCTATCGTTCAAAAAACATTAACCTTTTTAAAAGGATATGAGTTCATGATTATTATGCACCCTCTCCCATGTTGTTATTCTTGAAGTGTTAGCCTAGACTGTTGAGTATTGAAAGGCCATCTGAAAGTGGAACCATCACAATTGACCCTGAATGCTGTTTTAATATCCACAGCATAAGTCACTGAACACTGACCAGAATTTCAAATCTTGGCTGTTTTTTCTCTTCTCTCAAAAAGGAAATTGACAATAATTGTAGCATTCCTCTACTCCTGCTACCATTCTTGAGACTGTCCATGTAAGCACATTTGAGATCAAACTCAGTACCACAGGTTCAGGGATACACCTTGCATTTGCTTTCTGGGCAATTCACAAAATAACATGAAGTACACTCACCTTTTCAAAATCAATCTTTTGCAGCTAATCTGCTCCATAACTAGTTACATGTATCTGCCTGCAATTACACGTTTGTCAAATAATTTATGTATCTGCAGTATTAATTCCAAAAAAAGCAGATTATGATTAAGATTTATGAAAAGTCAATAATGCTTTGCAAGAAGTCATTCTGAAATAAAAAGCTGAGCATGCATAATGAACTTCTGCCATGAAAATATTCCATTATTTTAATGTTCTCTAGGATTGATTATCTGTGGTAACACTATATATACAAGGACATTAAGTGAAATTACTCCTTAGTCACTTTTCTCACCTTTGATATGATAATGGAGTTTGTACAGTGTTAATTCAAACAAAGCCTTACCTTTGTTAACTTGCTGCCAAGTAAGAGATTGAAAGTTTATACAACTGGGAGCAATGCTTGTAGGTTCATCATTGGCTTTTATTTTTTTTTCCCAAGAAACTATATTGATTATGGCTGGGAACTTCTTCCCTAAGAAATGATAGGAAAGGTGGCAGGTAGAGCAAATATTTGTTGAGGTTGGTAATATTTTGACACCAGGGAGATACACATTTTCTCCCCATCACCTTCTTTATGGGAAGGCTTGTGTAAGATTTTTCAAACTCCCCATCAATTACAGCCCTTAAGTTGTGAATTAATAATCATCTAATTGGCAAGTCCCTCGCCTAATAAAATAGGTGACTTGCTGTGTTGTGGGTTGAGTTGGGATTTGACCCTAATTATTATCCCCAATCTGAGGTCTAAAGTGGGGGCATTGAGGCAGCTACTGGAAGTCAATGCACCTATCCTTGAGTCCATGATCCTTTAGTCCCTATCTCTAATGCACAATCATCTTCCCCAACAGAGTGGGAACCAGTGGATGTAGTTCATTTGGACTTCCAGAAGGCTTTCGACAAAGTCTTAAATTCGAAATTAATGTGTGAAATTAAAATGCATGGGATTGGGGGTATGTATTGAGCTGGAGAGAAAATTAGTTAGCAGACAGGAAACAAAGAATAGAAATAAACAGGTTTTTATTGGAATTGCAAACAGTGGTTAGTGAAGTGTCGCAGGGATCAATGCAAGGAGTCCAGTTATTCACAGGATATACTGATTTAGACGAGGGAGAAAAATGTAATTCCTTCAGATTTGCAAATGACATAGAACTGGGTAAGAGGGTAAGCTGTGAGGGTGATGCAGAAATGCTTCAATGCGTTTTGAACAAGCAGGCTGAGTGGGAAAGTGTAGTATAATGTGGATAAATGTCAGGTTATCCACTTTAGTACAAAAAACAGGAAGGCAAATGATTATCTGAACGTCTATAAGTTGAGAGAGGAGGATGTGCAATGAATCCTGGGTGTCCTATTCCCTGAAGATAAACATGCAAGTGCAGCAGGTGGTAAAGATGGCAAATGGCATTTTGGTCTTCATAGTGAGAGAATTGGAATATTGGAGCAGGAATATCTTGCTGCAGTTATGCAGGCCCATTGTGATACAACACCTAGAATATTGCGTTCAATTTTGGTTGCCTCATCTAAGGAAGGATGTTCTTATTATACAAGGGGCGCATTAAAGCTTTATGGGTGGAATTCACCATTACAGAGAGCAGAGTCAAGAGTCTGCTGCATTTGCATAACCCTCACAGCTTACACTTTAACCCATTCCTGAGGAAGGGCTTATGCTCGAAATGTCAATTCTTCTGCTCCTTGGATGTTGTCTGACGTCTGCGCTTATCCAGCACCACACTTTCGACTCTGATGTCCAGCATTTGCAGTCCTCACTTTCTCCCACCACAGAGAGCAGTCAAGGTCAAAACATTGTTGATTTCAAGAAGGAGCTGGATATAGCACTTGGGGCTAAAGGAATCATAGGATATGGGGGAAAGCAGGAACAGGCTATTGGATGATCAGCCATGATCATAATGAACAATACAGCAGGTCTGAAGGGCTGAATAGCCTACTCCTGCTACTATATTCTATGTTTCTACATTTGTCCACTGCTCCTGGACTTTGACATTACATTGTAACCAGAAGCACCATTGTCTGAAGTGACACCAATGTTCATGCAGAAATGCCAGCTTCTAATCGACAGCGGTTTCAAACAAGACAGACATCCCAATCTCAGGAGGTGATCCACCAAGAAGTCCGTTGGGAGACCTTATAGGTGCTTGGTCTGATGGGCTTTATCAGTTGTGCTGGTGGGACTTTGTTATCACTCCTGCCTTGCACGTAAATGGGAAAAATGGAAAATCTTAGTCTATTTGTGACTGCAAATCTACCACATTTTATGACTCGTTACCATGGCGAATTTGTCAGCGCTGGTATTCAATAATTTGTTGAAGCATAATATAAAACTTTAGTCACATGATGACAGGATAAAATTTTGTGGAATATTTTACAGAATAACTAAGGTGAATAATTATATAAAAATATCATACACGTTAATCTTCACATACACACAATATATTATGCATAAATAAGTGTACAATCAAATGATGAAGCTCAATAGATTACTTTGATACTATACAATGCAATTTAATTGCAAATAGCCTTATCTCACAACAAAATGTCATGCTTCAAGCTCTAGACTCTATTATTTTGGTGGACATTTCATTGCAAACCTGAATAGAGTCATAGAGTCAAAGAGATGTACAGCACAGAAACAGACCCTTCGGTCCAACTCGTCCATGCTGACCAGATATCCCAATCTAATCTAGTCCCACCTGCCAATACCCGGCCCATATCCCTCCAAACCCTTCATATTCATATATCCATCCAGATGCTTTTTAAATGTTGCAATTGTACTAGCCTCCACCATTTCTTCTGGCAGCTCATTCTACACACGTGCCACTTTCTGCGTGAAAAAATTTGCCTCTTAAATCTCTTTTATACCTTTCCCCTCTCACCCTAAACTTATGCCCTCTAGTACTGGACTCCCCCAACCCAATGAAGAGACTTTGTCTATTTATCCTATCCATGCCCCTCATGACTTTATAAACCTCTATAAGGTCACCCCTCAGCCTCCAATGCTCCACGGAAAACAGCCCCAGCCTATTCTCCCTATAGCTCAAATCCTCCAACCCGGGCAACATTCTTATTAGTCTATTATGAACCCTTTCAAGTTTCACAACATCCTTCCGATAGGAAGGAGACCAGACTTGCATGTGATATTCCAACAGCGACCTAACTAATGTCCTGTACAACCACAACATGACATACCAACTCCTATAGTCAATACTCTGACCAATAAAGGAAAGCATACCGAATATCTTCTTCACTATCCTATCTACCTGCAACTCCACTTTCAAAAAGCTTTGATCCTGCACTCCAAGGTCCCTTTGATCAGCAACACTCCCTAGGACTTTACCATTAAGTGTATAAGTCTTGCTAAGATTTGCTTTCCCAAAATGCACCACCTCGCATTTATCTAAATTAAACTCCACCTGCCACTTTTCAGCCCATTGGCCCATCTGATCAAGATCCTGTTGTAATCTGAGGTTAACCTTCTTTGCTGTCCACTACACCTCCAATTTTGGTGTCATCTGCAAGCTTATTAACTGTACACTCTTATGCTCACATCCAAGTTATTTATGTAAATGATAAAAAGTAGAGGATCCAGCACCGATCCTTATGGCACAGTCTAGTCACACAGTTTACTAATGTAACTCATGACACCATCATATGCCTCTCAAATTTTACCTCCTGTTTGCTGACTCCAAAGTAAGAACTGTAACCCTTAGGCCTGCATGACTCTAGGTGCATGTATGTTTACAGTTTAATCGTCAGCTCAGTCTCAATATATAGATTCTTTCCAATCACTAGAATGTCATTAATGTCATGTCTCTTTAATCAAAGCAATTAACACTTGTCTTTTGAATAGTAAAGTAAAGCCAAATATCTGAATTTTTTTCTTCCAAATACCACAAATAGAGAGATTACAGAAGCCTTGCAAAATTTTGAGCTTGACAATGAATCTTGACAATTACAATGAAGTGTAAAGTATTTTTGCACCTCATCATCTCTAAATTTTTGTTATGTAAATCTGAAAGTTTGGGCCTGACCTGAATACAGAGTTTAATAGAGCGAGATATTACTGTTGAGATAAGTCAGGTATGCATGAGGCCAATTAAGAATTTAGAAGGTGGGGCAGAATCTCAATTAAGAATGGGTCAGGTAAATCAATATCATCTGCTATCTGCAATGCTTAAGATTCTGAATTGGTCATTAATCTTAGCCAGGTGCATGGGTAAAGGAAATTCAACAAATTAATGTTGGCATTTGTGTAGCAGTTAGTATTGCAGGTTAACGTGGCACAAGAATAAAATAAGATGAGTAATTTGAACTCGAAAATTTTACAACCACTTCAGCTGTGCAATGATAAGTTGGCCAGGCCTCCTGAGCAGACTTTTGTGCAATTTTGACACCAGAATGTGTCAATAATATTTGTATCATTGTCCAGTGAAATGTGGCAATCACAAACCAAACGTTTGCAGGGGATCCCCAGAAGGCAAATGCTGCCCCTATTTATGAATGAGCAATGTTATAGAAATCTCTTTCACATCTGGGATGCACGCATGGATGGATCTGTTAAGAAAAAGAAATTGATAGAATATTGCATTTGCATATCTATGTTTATAGTTGCTGCCAAAATACATTCTATAACATAAAGGTTGTCTCTTGCAGTAGACAATGCTATACCATGATGACTTGTATCACTTTGAATGGCTGACTTTCTGAACCAAGAGTTATTACTTTTGGGTTATTTCCATGTGACCTGTGGATGTCCATGTATAGAGGGATAGGACATTTTCTCTGATGTAGGTCTAAGTCACTCACTGCAGTCAACATTCATTAAGTTCCACAGTTGTCATTTCTTATACATTCATTTAGAAGCAATGTACTTTACTCTTTCCAGTGGTAAAACAGTTTGCATTTACTTATGGCAGATCAAAAGAGCCTTTTAAGTGTGAATACAGATATTGGAAGTATTCAATGTCCTTAAAGGCTTGCAATACCCTAATCACGTATTTATATTAAAACAATTGCATATCATTTACAATCTTGCTGCATCCACTTTAAAATAACATTACTATAATATCCTGAGCCCCTTCAACATTATGACTGCTTCCTTGAATCTCAACAAGAACTAACATGGATATCTTCATAATTGCCATTATTTTTACTCAATTCTAGACTGGAAGGAGTGGTAGTCATATACACGTTTTCTCTCAAAGTTGGTTGCTTTTGTTTCATATAGTGCCCCACTTAGTGGTCAAACTAAGAACTGATAAAATATTTCCCAATCACAGCAAGCTGAGCTGAGTGATCATTAACCATGCAGTAGAATCTCTAACCACCGGGTCAGTGGTCAGCACTATTTCCAAGAAGAACATCAACTTTTTAATTTTAGCATAACTTTCACAAACTTTTCTGATCTTGCTGCAGTTTCCTGCAGAAATACAGTTTGCATTATTTCACATTTAGCATTAAAAAGATCTTTAATTTCAAAAGTTCACAGTTTGTTAACCTCCCATGCACTATGATAGAACTGTATTTGAAAAGTAAATGCTATGAATAGGCTGTTTGCATTCTGTCCATCTCACTGCTCAACTCATCGTGGAAGGCTAAATATGATCCATGAAGAAGAAACAAGCATTTAATATTATAGAATATGAAGTAAATTCCAAAAGTTAAACCCTCAAGATTACAGAATGAAGAGGATGCTGAAGGAATTGGTTTTGTCAAATATCTAGAATTAATCCAACATTTATTTTCAATGTACCAAGAATGCCATAATTTATTTAAGAGACAGTTCTTGAAGTTGGGAACATAAATATTCAATTTCACCTGATTATGCCCTTTCCCCTGCATGCTTTGCTGCAAACTGTGAACTGAATCATACAATTTTTGGTGAAGTCCAAAATGTGGTTTGGAGTTCTGTCCTACATGGGGTAGTGTACAGGCAGCCCTTCCTCTCCCTTCAGGATGGACAGTGGAGGCCACTATACCAGATTGTGCCAGCCTGATCCAAATTTGCCACCTGTCTCAGCTATCTAGCAGAAAGAAGAAGGTCAACAATTAGTTCCATTCCACCAGGGTAAGTACTACCGTCTTCTCTCTGATGTCTCACACTCAATCTATCTCTGCTACCATACCCACTTCCCAAAAAAGTTTAGGTTTGATCACTCTTGCTTTTGCTCACATCTTCACCTCTCACCATCACCCACTTCCAATCCATGACACTACTAACTCTGTGTGCCTTTCGCACTGCCTAATCACTCACTCAGGACCTCCTCCCACCTACAAGAACAGCGTGCCACCTACTTTCATCTCCCATTATACCTGCCCCTCTCTCATTCCAGGACACAAAGATTCCACAGTAGGGCAGAAACAGTCAAGATGACTGTTATGCTGCCTATCATTTAGTTCCTTACCCTTTATGAGGTGAGGGCCCTGACTGTGACTGCTGCAAGCAGATCCTGGACTGCTTTCAAAGTCTGCCCTTAACTTACTGTGGCAGGAATCCCTGAGCAGATGATCGTCCCCTTGACGACTGAGTTCTGCTGACAATTATGGCAAGCATTTTGGTTTTGTGTCTGCATTAAATGGCAAGGCAAGACAGAAATAGTACAAGCTTAATAACGCTTGCTGAGGAAACAAAGTGCAGAAAGTCAAGTCCAGGCAATGCAAGGCAGGGATGCTCTGAGCACACAAGTATGCTCAGAGTGAGTGAGTTCTAAGAGAGCGAGTGAAAAGCCTGGAGCCATAGCCTTGTCTAGCCCATGAGCTGGGTACCTGTCACCAAGTGCACCTTGTTGTGGATAGTTGCTGATGCAGCCAGAGGCACAGCATTCAAAAACAAAAGTGCCCTGGAAGCGGATTTGAAGTAGGCATCAAGGGTCCTCGGAGGTTCGTGGATGCCAGTGTCTGTGGATGTAGGGCATGTGTGGCCAGTGTCCACTGAGCATGACCTGAGATGTTAGTGCCCAGTATTCAATGTAGAGATTATTCAGGGAGAGTGGTCTGCTGAGTCCACAAGGTGGCTGTTCCACTTGTTGAGTTTTCCTAATGCCATGCTTGTTTCTCGAGTTTTGTACAATGGGAGCTCTAATATTACTGAGGCTAGTTGAGATGTTAAAAGGTGCTTAACAAACAATAATACAGTTAATTGGCAACTTGCTGCTGCCTAGCAAGAATCTCACCACATTGCTAAGGAAAAGAATTAAAGAAGGAACAAGACTATCTCAACATTGCAAGGAGTCTTGTTTTATCTGATTCAGCCACACATAAACAATGTTGTTCAGCCCTGAGTGTATCACTATCATTCAAAAATGTACATATAAATTCACAAAGCACATTCCCTTTCCCACTGATCAATGCATTTGGCACAAATAATGAAATGGTAGGGAATCATGGTTTTAATTCATAATGTAAGTATCATCTATGTGTTGTGCATCACGAATTGCCCTAATGATGGTGTGTAGCCTTCTTGACCCACAGCAGTCTATGTGGTGTAAGGATTTGCGTGCATGAATGTTACTTCCAACTTAAGAGTCCAAGCCTAGATATTGACCCAGTCTTGATGTATTTGGACATGGGCTACTTCAATATTTGAAAAGTCACAAGTGGTGCTGAACTTTGTTAATCATCAGTGAAAACCCCCTTATGATTGAAGGCAAATCCATTGATGAAGCAGCTGAAGGTGGTTAGTCCTAAATTATAAGATTAGATTAGATTCCCGACAGTGTGGAAACAGACCCTTCAGCCCAACAAGTCCACACCGACCCTCCGAAGAGGGACCCACCCAGACCCACCTCCCTCTGACTAATGCACCTAACACTATGGGCAATTTACCATGGCCAATCCACCTGAGCTGCACATTTTTGGAGGGAACTGGAGAACCTGGAGGAACCCCACACAGGCACAGGGAGAATGTGCAAACTTCACACAGACAGTCGCCCGAAGTTGGGATTGACCGGGTCCCTGGTGCCGTGAGGCTGCAGTGCTAATCATTGAACCACTGGGCCACCCTTTTTAAATGGTAGGTGTTTCTGTGATGCATTCTACAGTTTAGATTCCCTACAGTGTGGAAATAGGCCATTTGGCCAACCCAGTCCACACTGACCTCTGAATAGTAACCCACCCAGACCCGTTCCCCTACATCTACCATTCCCCTGACTAATAGACCCAACACTATGGGCAATTTAGAATGGCCAATTCACCTGATCTGCATATCTTTGGGTTGTAGGAGGAAACCAGAGCACCCAGAGGAAACCCACACAGACACAGGGAGAATGTCCAAACTCCACACAGTCGCCTGAATCAAACCCCGGTCCCTGGTGCTGTGAGGCAGCAGTGCTAACCACTGAGCCACTGTGCTGCCCAACTCTGATGAACTCCTGTCATGATACCCTGGGACTGAATAATTGACCTCTAACAATCCATGACTATTTAACTCTGTGCTAGTTATACCTTCTACCAGTGGCAACTTATCCTCTTGATTCTCTTTGATTTAAGTTTTGATGGGGCTTCTTGATGTCCTACACAGTCAAAAGAGGCCTTGATATCAAGAGCAGTCATTGTCACCTCTTCAGCAATGTCCCTTCAACCAGCTACACGTGCATGGAGCCACTCCATTGTCCTCTGCAAAATGATTGGCATTAGCATGTTATTCATGGCAATGACTTTCAGTTCTGAGGGTCACTGCCATGCACAGGCCTCAAAAACCTGGTCAGTCAGGAAGCGAACTTGAGGGAACATTGCTCTCATGGTCAGCTCTGTTGTCCATGTTTTGAGCTGAAAATGTGTTGCTGGAAAAGCACAGCAGGTCAGGCAGCATCCAAGGAACAGGAGAATCGACGTTTCGGGCATAAGCCCTTCTTCATAAGTCCTGAAGAAGGGCTTATGCCCGAAACATCGATTCTCCTGTTCCTAGGATGCTGCCTGACCTGCTGTGCTTTTCCAGCAACACATTTTCAGCTCTGATCTCCAGCATCTGCAGTCCTCACTTTGTCCATGTTTCGACTAAGGCTGTAATGAAGTCAGGAGTTGAACATTTTGGCGGAACCCAAACTAAATGCCAGTATGCAGGATACTCTGTTGCAAATGCCACTTGGCACCTTTGTGTCACCTCATAGCTTAGTAATTGGTTGTGTTGGATATGTCCTGTGTTTTGTGAATGCGATGGACCTGGGCAATTTTTCACAGGTTCAGGCAGATGCCAGTGTTATAACTGTACTGGAATAGCTTGGCTAGGGGTATTGCAAGTTCTGGAGAACAGATCTTCTGTACATACATATTGTCAGGTCTCTAAGCCTTTGCAGTATCTTGTTACTTCAACCAATTCTTGATATCACTTGGCGTGTATCAACTTGGCTGAAGACTGGTGCTTGTATTCATCAGGTCATAGAGTCATAGAGATGTACAGCATGGAAACAGACCCTTCGGTCCAACCCGTCCATGCCAACCAGATATCCCAAACCAATCTAGTCCCACCTGCCAGCACCAGGCCCATATCCGTCCAAACCCTTCCTATTCATATATCCATCCAAATGCCTCTTAAATGTTGCAATTGTACCGGCCTCCACCACATTCACTGGCAGCTTATTCCATACACATACCACCCTCTGCATGAAAAAGTTGCCCCTTAGGTCTCTTTTATATCTTTCCCTTCTCACCCTAAACCTATGCCCTCTAGTTCTGGACTCCCCGATCCCAGGGAAAATACTTTGTCTATTTACCCAATCCATGGCCCTCATAATTTTGTAAACCTCTATAAGGTCACCCCTCAGCTTCCGACACTCCAGGGAAAACAGCTATATTCAGCCTCTCCATATAGCTCAGATCCTCCAACCCTGGCAACATCCTTGTAAATCTTTTCTGAACCCTTTCAACTTTCACAACATCTTTCCGATAGGAAGGAGACCAGAATTGCACACAATATTCCAACAGTGGCCTAACCATTCTCCTGTACAGCAGCAACATGACCTCCCAACCCCAGTACTCAATACTCTGACCAATAAAGGAAAGCGTACCAAACGCCTTCTTCACTATCCTATCTACCTGTGACTCCCTAGTTCAAGGAGCTATGAACATGCACTCCAAGGTCTCTTTCTTCAGCAACACTTCCTAGGACCTTATCATTAAGTGTATAAGCCCTGCTAAGATTTGCTTTCCCAAAATGCAGCACCTCGCATTTATCTGAATTAAACTCCATCTGCCACTTCTCAGCCCATTGGCCCATCTGGTCCAGATCCTGTTGTAATCTGAGGTAACCCTCTTCGCTGTCCACTACACCTCAAATTTTGGTGTCATCTGCAAACTTACTAACTGTACCTCTTATGCTTGCATCCAAATCATTTATGTAAATGGCAAAAAGTAGAGGATCCAGCACCAATCCTTGTGGGACTCCACTGGTTACAGGCCTCCAGTCTGACAAACAACCCTCCACCACCCTCTGTCTTCTACCTTTCAACCAGTTCTGTATCAAAATGGCTAGTTCTCCTTTTATTCCATGAGATGTAACCTTGCTAATCAGTCTCCCATGAGGAATCTTGTCGAATGCCTTACTGAAGTCCAATCAGATCACATCAACTGCTCTGCCCTCATCAATCTTCTTTGTTACTTCTTCAAAAAACTCAATCAAGTTTGTGAGACATGATTTCCCACGCACAAAGCCATGTTGACTATCCCTAATCAGTCCTTGCCTTTCCAAATACATGTACATCCTATCCCTTAGGATTCCCTCCAACAACTTGCCCACCACCGATCTATAGTTCCCTGGCTTGTCTTTACCGCCCTTCTTAAACAGTGGTCCCATGTTTGCCAACCTCCAGTCTTCCGGCACCTCAGCTGGGACTATTGATGATTCAAATATCTCAGCAAGAGGCTCAGCAATCACTTCTCTAGCTTCCAACAGTGTTCTAGGGTACACCTTATCAGGTCCTGGGGATTTATCCACCTTTAACCATTTCAAGGCATCCAGCACTTCCTCCTCTGTAATCTGGACATTTTGCAAGATGTCACCCTCTATTTCCCTACAGTCTATACCTTCTATATCCTTTTCCACAGTAAATACTGATGCAAAATATTCATTTAGTATCTCCCCCATTTTCTGTGACTCCCTACAAAGGCTGCCTTGCTGATCTTTGAGGGGCCCTATTCTCTCCCTAGTTATCCTTTTGTCCTTAATATATTTGTAAAAACCCTTTGGATTCTCCTTAATTCTATTTGCCAAAGCTATCTCATGTCCCCTTTTTGCCCTCCTGATTTCCCTCTTAAGTATACTCCTACTTTCTTTATACTCTTCTAAGGATTCACTCGATCTATCCTGTCTATACCTGACATATGTTTCCTTCTTTTTCTTAACCAAACCCTAATTTCTTTAGTCATCCAGCATTCCCGATAGCTACCAGCCTTTTCTTTCACCCTAATAGGAGTATACTTTCTCTGGATTCTCGTTTCTGAAGGCTTTCCATTTTCTAGCCGTCCCTTTACCTGGGAACATTTGCCCCCAATCAGCTTTCGAAAGTTCTTGCCT
>NC_057716.1:62461246-62477803 GCF_004010195.1 Chiloscyllium plagiosum
CTTATTAAAAATGCCACTCCCCCTCCTCTCTTGCCTCCCTTTCTATCCTTCCTCTAGCATTTGTATCCTGGAACATTAAGCTGCCAGTCCTGCCCATCCCTGAGCCATGTTTCCGTAATTGCTATGATATCCCAGTCCAATGTTCCTAACCATGCCCTGAGTTCATCTGCCTTCCCTGTTAGGCCCCTTGCATTGAAATAAATGCAGTTTAATTTATTAGTCCTACCTTGTTCCTGACTGCCCTGACTGTTTGACTCACTTCTGTCCTCAGCTGTACCTGTCTCATACCAATCTCTTTCCTCACTATCTCCCTGGGTCCCACCCCACCATCTTACTAGTTTAAATCCTCTCAAGCAGTTCTAGCAAATTTCCCTGCCAGTATATTTGTCCCCTTCCAATTTAGGTGCAATCCGTCCTTCTTGTACAGGTCACTTCTACCCCAAAAGAGATTCCAATGATCCAAAAATGTGAATCCTTCTCCCATACATCAGCTCCTCTGCCATGCATTCATCTGCTCTATCCTCCTCCTCCTACCCTCACTAGTAGTAATCCAGATATTACTACTCTTGAGGACTTCCTTTTTAAATTTCTGCCTAACTCTCTGTAATCTCCCTTCTGGGTCTCAACCTTTTCCCTTCCAATGTTGTTGGTTCCAATGTGGACAATGACCTTCTGCTGTCACCTCTCCCCCGTTAGAACATTCTGCACCCTCTCTGAGACATCCTTGATCCTGGCACCAGGGAAACAACACACCATTCTGTTTTTTACTCTGCTGGTCAGAGAAACGTCTGTCTGTACTTCTGACTACAGAATCCCCTTACACAATTGATCTCTTGGAACCCGATGTACCCCTCGTTGTATTAGAGCCAGTCTCAACACCAGAAACTTGGCTGTTCATGCTACGTTCCCCTGAGAATCCATCACCCCCTACATTTTCCAAAACAGCATACCTGTTTGAAATGGGTATATCCACAAAAGACTCCTGCACTAACTGCCTACCTCTCTTACCCTTCCTGGAGTTAACCCATCTTCTGTGACTGTATCTGAGACTTTCCCCCCTTCCTATATCTGCCATCCATCACATACTGTTGCTGTTGCAAATTCCTCATCGCTTCTATCTGTCTCTCCAACCGATCCACTCTATCTGGTAAGATTCACATCCAGCAGCATTTATGGGAGATATAATCCACTGTAACCCTTGAACTCTCTTTAAACTCCCACATCTGACAAGAAGTACATATCACTGCAAAGGCCATTTTTGCTCCTTCACAATCTACAGACCCAGAAAATAACACCGTCTTAGTACTCTACAAACACTGCCCCAGGTTAAATTAATAGCTATGGCTTATATTTTAAGTTTAATCAAGAGACTTATCTCCAAAAACATATAACCATATAAACATATATTCCTGAAGACCTATGGAGGAGGCTGAGATGGATTATCCACTTGGCACTCCTGTTTAAGATAACTGAAATGCTTCATCCTCATCTTTTGTACTGATGTGCTGTATTCCTTCATTACTGAGGATGGAAATACATGTGAAGTCTTTTCTTTCTGTTCGTTGTTTATTTGTCCACCATTCATGACTGGATGTGGATGCACTGCAGAACTTTTATCTTAACTATTGATAGTGGTATAAATTAGCCTTATATCTCACTTGCTGCCTGTGGTGTTTGACATGCAAGTAGTCCTATATGCTAGCTTCACTGGACTGACATTTCATTTTTAGATAAGCCTGATACTATTCCTACTATGGCCTCCTGCGCTCTTCATCAAACTATAATCTACTAGTCTCTGAGGAAAGCCTACTCCAATAGAGCTGGGCAAGAAAAATGAGTGCAGGGTTGTGTTGAGTGGGATACCAGCCCCAGTTGAGATAGTGTTGGTGAGGATGGAGGTCAGGGATTTGGAGTAGAAAGAGATATGTGATGGTAGAACAATACTCAGGGGTAGGCCTCCAATTCACACAGGGGTCACTAAAATGCAGTATATTTCTTTGTGCCTAGCTGGTCATTGTCAATGGACATCCCTGCCACAGGAAAAATGGCAGTGGAAATGGGTAGAGCTGAGTTAGTGGTGCTATTACCATGCTGCCATGGCATGATGCCAAACTTAGGAACTCTACACTTGCCACCCCAATTCTAGGATCTGTAAACTTGCATCATTAGAATTGTTTATGACAGAAAACTGTGGCTGCTTAGTAACTGAATGTATTCAATAAGATTTATAGAAGTTTGAGCCCTCTGGAATGAAAGGAAATGGGAAACAGGTGGAAAAGAAGAGTTGAAGTTGAAAATCAACCACAATATTATGTGGTGGTCAGAATTAAGGGGGCAATTTGTCTACTCCTGCATCTGCTGTTATCATATTGTTCTTATGCTTCCAAGTCATGAGATCACCTAAAAAGTACTCATACATGAAGAAATACATCTTAGCAGTAACAATTTCTAGACCTCGTTCTTGGTGTTTATAAATTCCAGTCTCACCACTGCTCCTCAAGTCCACCTACTCTGTGCAAATACATTAGTGTCCCTATGTGTTGCTGACTGCACTTATGAGAATAATTTGAAATAATCAAAAATCAAAGCAATTTGCACTGAGTAAAATATGCTGATCTACAAAAAAAAATATAGAGTAACCATTACTTTCCATTTGTCTGGAAAGTGAAAACTTGTAAATAAATCAAAAATACCTCCAGAAACAATCTTCAAAAGTTGAAGAACTATTATATGAAATGCACTTAATCAACTGATGAATTACGGCACAATTATTTGAGGTCAATATGACTTTGTATTGGCAGAAAATTACTACAATGGCAGAAGGAGAAAACAACACAACACTAGATGATAGCAGTTGCATTTGGATGACAACATTCAAGTAATAAAACTTTCCAAGGTATTTCTCAGGGAAGAAACCAAACAATATTTGAGACAGGGCTACATTAGCAAATATTAGGCTAGGATGAACAAACGTTTTGTCAGGGAGGTATGTTCTAAACACTTAAGAGATGTCAGTCAATTCTTCAAACCATAGAATTTGTTTTGAATGATGTATCCCTAGATCCACTTAAATGGATGTACGACTGATAACTGTACAAAAATCTCAGGACACACTGTTATTTTTCATAGAAAAAATAATTTAATATACTTGTCAGGAAATCAGAAGCAATAATGTTGAGAGGTAAAATAAACCAACCAATATATTTTATTTCATCAGCTGTGGAGCGCTTTGGGATGTCCTGAGGTTGTGAAATACAGTATAGCGATGTCTTTCTTTTTTTTATTTGGGAATGTCGAAACACATGTTTTAAATTGTCGTTTTACAGCCTTTCTCATATGGAAGTAACAATATGAACTCTCATGGAGTAAGCAATGCATTCTGTGAGCAATTTGAATCTTCTCCAGTGTGAATTGTTGACCTATTTGTAAATTTTCAGTTGCCATAAAGTTTCAACGGATCTTTTGCATTCTGACTTAAGTAATAAAAGCACTAAATTAATAGTTTGCAACAAATCTAAATAAATAAAAGAATAAAGCAACTTGCCTTTCATATTAAGGCAATAAAGTACCTTAGATGATACATTGTCAGCTACATCAAATGGTTATGTGAATGATAACTAAACAAAAATTTTACGAAACTTTTTCTGTAGAAAAAAGATATTATGCAGCATTTTATTTGTGAATGTTGATTATTTTTCTCATGCAGTCATAGGACATGGTGTCTTTGTTAAAAGCAGCATTTATTGTCCACCCAACATTACTCTTGCGATAGCAGTAGTGAGCCAACTTCCTGAATATAATGGATTAGTTTCTTACAGCATTTCAATGGATACGAGTCAATAAGATTGGGTTGAGAGTCGCCAGGAGGCCAAGATGAGTAATAATGGCAAATTTCTTTCCTCAAAGAGTATTCGTGAAACAGTTTAGATTTTTATGACAATTCAGTAATTCCATGGTGACCATCCCGGCCTTATCCTTTTATTCCAGATTGAATATAATTTAATTAACTGCACTTAAATCCCCTAGCTGTCTTGGTGAAATTTGAATGCTCGAGTTCATACTAGTCCCATAATATATTTCCAGAAGGCATTTGACAAGGTGCCTCACTGGAGACTTCTAAATAAGACTAGATTCCATGGTGTTACGAGCAAGGTACTGGCATGTATGGAGTATTGGCTGACTGGCAGAAGGCAGAGAGTAATGGGGCCTTTTTCAGCATGGCAGTTGGTGACTAATGGAGTTCCACAGGGCCAATGTTGGGAACACTGCTATTTATGTTATGTATTAACAATCTGGACAAAGGAACTGAAGGCACTGTCACTAAGTTTGCAGATGCTGCAAAGATAAGTGGTGGGTTGGGTAGTTTTTCGGAAGCTGAAAGGCTGCGGAAAGACTTGGACAGGCTGGGAAAGTGGATAAAGAAGTAGCAGATATGTTACAACTTGGGAATGTTTGAAGTTATGCATTTTTATTGGAAAAATAGAGACAAAGTTTATTCTCTAAATGGGGAAAGTCTTTGGACACCGGAAGCACAAAAGGACTCAGGAGTCCTGGTTCAGGATTCCCTTAAGGTTAGCGCACAGGTTTAGGTGACAGTTAGGAAGGCAAATGCAATGTTACCATTTATTTTGACTGGGCTAGAATACATGAGCAGGAATGTACTGCTGTGACTGTATAAGGAGAAAGTGAGGTCTGCAGATGCTGGAGATCAGAGATGGAAATGTGTTGCTGAAAAAGCGCAGCAGGTCAGGCAGCATCTAGGGAACAGGAGAATCGACGTTTCGGGCATTAGTCTGGTTAGATCACATTTGGAATACTGGCAGTAGTTTTGAGCCTCATTTTGTAAGGAGAATACACTGGTGTTGTTGGAGTGTATCCAGAGAAAATTTACAAGAATGATTCCAGGGAATAAGAACTTGTCATATGAGGAGCAGTTGAGGATTCTGGGTCTATACACAATGGAGTTTAGAAGAAAGAGGAGAGATCTTATTGCAACTTATAGAATATTAAATGGAGAAGATGTTTCCAGTAGTAGGGAAGACTAGAACCCAAGGGGAAAGCCTTAGATTGAAAACACAACCTTTTAGAACTGAGATGGGGAGGAATTTCTTCAGCCAGAGTGTGCTGAATCCGTAAAACATATTACCATGGAGGGTTGTGGAGGCCAGGTCACTGAGTGTATTTAAGACATGGATAGATAGATTCTTGATTAGTAAGTGGATCAAGTGTTACAGGGAGAGGGCAGGAAAATGAAGTTAAGAAATATACCATCCATAATAGAATGGCAGAGCAGACTCAATGGGCTGAATGGCTCAATTCTTAACTTGTCTTTATCTTATGGATTTATGAGCTTATAGCCACTATGTTACCAAACTCCTGTAGTTTAGCTACATGGAAAAATCTTGTTTTCTTAAAATGCTACAACATAGATCTCAAATAAATTAATCATGGCTGTGCACTTATTGAATTAATAGAGATGCTGATCAACAAAATTATTTTTAACTCAATAACTGATTTTTTTCAATGAATAACAGTGGGCTCATACTGAAATATATGGCTATAGCCAAATCAACAAGCTTAAATTAAATCAGAAAATGCAAAATTATAATATAAATCTATTTTGATGTTTTCTAAAATGTTACATACTTTAAAATTTTCATAGCTAACTACTGTATTATATTTTCTGTTCTTGCAATCTTTATTTGGTTTTAATAATAACATCTCTAATGCTTTCCTGCCTCCATGACTTGCTGCATCACGGAATTGGTTGAGTCTACATTAACTCCCTCATTGCTAGCTTCCAAAGGTTAGGAATTTCCTTAGAGCTGCTGTCAATCCACTGCTGTAACTTTGCGTGAAATGTGACAGAAATGCCGATTTCATTCCTAATAAAGTTGCAACGGCAGACCAGGAACAGCTCTGAGGAAATTCCTGGCCAATATTATTACAGATTCATTGATGTGAGCTGTACTTTGACTGTCCTTAAAATACTGCAGTGATTTCTGGAGGCAAAATAGGGTCTCCTTATTGATTTTTCTCCCTTTAAGAATGAGCTTTCTCCCATTGTGAGGCGTTCCATGTAATAGCTTGGCTGAAAAGTGATGAACTTATACATTTTCCACTCTCTCTGAAAGTCAGTTAAAGGGATTTGACCTGTGTTCTTAACATCACAATAAGTATTAAATTAGCATGCTTGCGATGTGCATATCCCTATGGTTAAAAATGTCATATGCATACACATGTTGTGAACACACTTAAATTCTTTTCACTAGTAATGCGAACATGGAGTCTATCAATAACCTATTTGAGGGCATTAAGTAAATAAATACAATTTACTACCTACATTCTGACATTGTAACAGCAATGTATATTGTTATATTGCTGGCACCATAATGTTGAAAGGTAATATTCTGGCCGTATATTACTGTGTTGTTATTGTGTTATAGATTGCTTTATTTCAGAGGAAATGTTCACAGCATTTACACTTATACCCATCATTTTCTCAAGTATTCTATAAATCCATATTCAATCTGTATCTCAAAGCCTAACTTGAAGAATCAGAAAAGCTTTTTAATTTGTAGGCTTTGATAGAAAACAATTTTAAATTAAGATGTTATGTGAACAATCACACAAGCAATGTGAGTTGATCTCAAGTCAGTGTTATCTTCTACTTAAAGGAAGAATTGCACAGCCTCGACTCCACATAATATATATAATGCACATATTGGTTATTAAAAACTCAATAACGACAAGCACCATTGATCACTGTAGGTTGCTATATCCTTTTTTAGGCTATCAACCACATAACAAGAGACTGCCTATGCTGTAAGTGTACTGCACACACAATCAGAACAATTGTTTTCAGTTCTCTCTGCTGGAGCAGAACTAAAATCTGGAAGTAATCAGTGACCAATGAACATAAGAAATTTACCAGAAAACACTTGAGCACAGTTGGTGTCTTTCTGGTACTCCTGCTAGTACATAGGTACATAATCCCATCCCCCATCTTCCTTGTTTGGCAGCAGCAGTCTGCTGTATGCAACCACAAGCCTCGGGGTGTTGATGGTTGCAAAGAAGCTGTGGCGTCTGACACCTGCTGGGATCCAGAAATATAGAACTATGGCTTCCATTGTTAGCTCACTTCTTCCTAACTCTCTACTCTTCTTCCAGCCTCGTCATTGTGAAAGCTGAAGAGCTGGAGAACTGCCAGGGCCTCATCTTTGATATCAACAAAAATGTGTCAAAGCCAAATTTATTAGCCTAGGTTATTAGTGGGAGCAAGCAGGACTGTTTACAAAGCCTAATTCTCTTCTAATTACAGACACTATAAAATAATTACTATCCACAGGCTGGCAGCACAAGACAGAGTGGGTAACAGAAGAAACTGCGGGGGTGAAGAGAAACAAACAATACAAAGGATTTTGTCATGCTGAGGTGATTGTAAGCTGGCACAAACAAATTAACTCAACTCATTAAAAAATTACATTTTAACATCATTCTCATTTTACTTTCTCTCTTAATTGAACATCGATTACATTGATTTATCACTACTTTCCTAATGAGGGAACTCCTTCGCAGCATTACTTGAAATGCTGAAATAGGTTTTTCTTCCTGTTAGTCTACGGGAAAAAAAAATGCTCATATCCCCTCCCCCATCTTTCCACTGCCCCCTCCCCCCTTGCAAAAAATCCATGTTTTTGAAAAAAAACTTCCACTGCAGATTCCTGAATTACTGCTGCTCCAGTTAAGCCATAGGCAACTCGCAGGGGCTGCTAAACATCATGAAAACTATGAGAACTCCTCAACATAAATATTGCCGTTGGCGAAGGTTAGGAAAACAAATGGAGGATGAAAAAAAAACCAAACACAATTGATAGGGAAAAAAAGGACCTCAGCAGGAATGCCACAGTGTCTCCACTAATGGAAACTGAGAAACATGAAAAATCAATAAAGTAATAATTAAATAGTGGCCTACAGCATTGTGTCCAAAACAGCAGCTGCATTAGTTAAAATATGAAAGAGTATCAGAGGATTATAATTTAAGGGAAAACTGGTAACAATATTTAATCAATGGAAAGTTTAGAGATTTAGTTGCTCACTACTTTACATCAGCAATTCTTTTAGTTATAGGGACTGTCCTATTAGCAGAAGGTTAACAATACAAATTGCCAAGCGACACTCACAGATCTTTGATTGACCTGCATTCTTAAAAACATCCCTGTCCTCACTACTACACCTGGGGCTCTACTTTAGTGTGGCTGTCACTGGTGTTATATGCAGTACTGAATTGATGACATTCATTCAGTGATGAAGAAGTATACATCATGTCTGTCCGGACTGCACTGGCCAGATGGACCCTGACCATCCATCGCCTGTCAGGGCCACATCTGTTCACACTGCTGGTTAGAGTACTAACAAGTCCTCTGCTTTAGAGAGGATGGTGTCAGCTATGTAAAGGAACATGGAAGCTCACAATTTCTTTAAGAGAGCAAGAGACACAAATTCCAAATCTGAGCAACACAAAAAAAACTGACACATGAACAATAAAACTGTGCCCTGCCAGCAGGCAACATGCTATTGTATAGTCTCTATATTCTAAACACACTGTGCTAGAATCCTGCTGTGTATGGTTTTAAATGACAAGGGCTCACAGTTTTTCAGAGTATTGGAAGATGCAAAATTTACTTGACTGTCACGTAAATACAAGAAGGCTAGATCCCTCCCAGTGAGCAAACTTTATATCCACCCATTTATTTTCTAACAAAGTTACTGGGAAAGTTCATTAGGTTCCTTGTGAGGTGTGAAAGAGGGAGAGGAAGCCTGTGTGAAGTTATTCATTGTCTTACGACTCAATTCTAATCACCTCACTCAGCATGACTGACAGGGAAGCGCTTTACACCATGATTGAGAGTATTGATTTCTCAGCCCCTTTCGGGGCATGTTGGAGATACACAATCAGAGCCTTCACTTTCAAAAAAAACCTCTTCATCTGCCTTAATCATCTGATCAATAATTAGCATCCGTATAGTGGGTCTTCGACAAAGCCATCTCTGCAGCCTTTCTCGCTACTGGTTTGCAAACCTGCTGAGTCAAGGTGATCCATTAGCTAAAGAAATGATCAGTGAACAGTGTGACCAGACCTGCAGCACAGACAGCAGTGATAGGAACCCCTATTTTTTATTACACCAGAGCTTCTCTCCTCCCACCCCCATCCTTCATGGGCCATTGGCCAGAACCCATCACCTGCATAAACAGCTGGAAACTGAGAGTCCCAGTGAATGAAGCAAGCTCTCTCAGCTGCTCAACTGGAACCTCTGTTGAAAGGCCTGCAAAATAAAACAGTACCTCAGCTCTGGCTCAAACTGAGCGATATCAGAAAGAAGAGACTGCAGCAATCAGATTCCGTGGATTCAATGTGTTAAAGATCAGATGCCATGGATAGTCCACTCAAGCAGGATTGAACTAGCTGTATTAGAATGCAATTATTCAGTGTCCTGCTGTGCAAATGATACAGTAGTAATGCAATTAATAAAAATTAACTTGATTCATACTATATACAGAAAATAGTAATCACAGCACATTTTCTGTTATCTTCTTCAGTGTGTAAAGACGATTAATGGATTGACTTTTTTTAAAACATGAGTGTTAGTTTTATCTGTATTGTGTTACAGAATTTAGTGCTATGCCACAAAAATAGAGAGTGTGATTATTGTGAACTGACCTACTTCAAATTAGAATTAAACAAGAAAAGCTTTGGTATGTCAGTGTATGCACTTTTATAAAAAGCTAACTAAATGTTAGTTCTTCCTTCCAATTAAATCAAAACCAAATCTAGATATAATCAAGATAATACTGTATTTTTATACATTCCATTATCTAAATCAATACTAAAACAAAATTATACTCCATTTTATATTTCAGTTGAATGATTAGAATATAAGATATAATTCATAGTTTTAAAAAAAGTCTGCTTTACCTTCCTTTAACCAAATTACATGACTGAACCATTGATTCTAGGCCTAAGTTTATCATTATCTGAGATTCACATTAGCTCTCAGTTACACACTTTTAGAATGGATCTTTTTGCTTGTTTGAAAATGCTGTTCTTATAAAAGTTGTGGGTATCTTTCAATTCTAATGCAATATTTGCTATTTCTGAAGTGTTGGTATCAATAAAATGTTTTTCTGACAATATGTCTTTCAGGGAACAGTAGTTTTACTGTTTAGCTGATCTTGTTACTGCATAACATAGGTCATTAGGAGCCTGAAATTGCCACAAAATAGCTGTCCATAACCTCACCATAAAATTACAAAAGGAAAGGTACAACAAACTGTATAACTGTCTCAAGAGAAAGTTGTAGTGGTTTCTTACAACGCTTGCTTGATTCTGATTACAAACTGCATTTGTAATGTTCAGTTCCCACAGCAGTGAAATACTGTACCTCAGCACAGTAGCTTTGTTCTGCCACTTTCAAACCCTTTCTTAAAGTGTGACTAATCTAGTGCCGGATGACAGCTAACTTCAACATCAGACAACATGAAAATTGAAGACACTTTTTATCCTCTCACCAATCTGTGGCCGTCTGAATGAGCCTCGTCAACTTCATTACAAACTCATCATCTCTAGTGCAGATAATGATAGCTTGGGCTAGTGCGGAGCTCAGCTTCTTGTTGTTCCATTGACTCTCTCTGCCTCCAGGCCAGGCATCTGCAGGGATAATGAATGGAGCAATTCTTTTGGCACAAAACAAAAGACTCTTGGGGTGGGAAAAAAAAAGACATGGTGAAAACCTATGGGTCTTACAGCCTGAAATTCTTTCCTGTGAATTAACACCAGTAAAATCAACCCCGTTCCAAAATTAATATACTGAAAGCTCTTGATATGATTTTATAACATATTATTGGAAGTGGTAACCAGCAAAGATGTCTAATATTTCAGAGAGTTTTCTGTTGGAACTTATTCTAAATGCAAACAGATATAAAAAAACAGCAGCACTGTTGATATTTGCTAAATGCTTAAAAAGAATAACATTCTTTTAGTTTCAAACAAAGCAAGATATATAGACCAAAAAAATAAACATAAGGTTTATTGCTCTGAATTGCTTGTTAAGATGAATGTTATTTTAAAATATGATGCTTATCCTTTCCTATGATTTTTCTTCCAAACATTTAAGTTTTTTAGGTTAGGTCAAGGAAGTGGAATAATATTGCTTCAAACATTTGTTAGCTTTGCACTTAGAAACTAATAAAACAATGTTAAAATAGCTCCTAGTTCAATTTTGATGTAAGACTAGAATTTCATATAATGACAATAAAAATGAAAATAATTTTGTTTAAATAGCTGCAAAGAAAAAAATTGATGAATTGCAACTAATCGAGAATTTGCTTCATAGTTTTTGGATTAAATACAAAAACCATGAACATGAAATGCTATATAGAATCATTTCTTTAAATATTTCCTCATTGATGATGAAGTTAACATTAATTGTCTTTTTACCAGATTATTAACTAATGGATAGTGTATACAGTATATTTTATAAAATTGAATTGTTATGAAAACATGATTAAATCAAATAATAACAGGTGTAATTATGATAAAAGCTATCAGATAGTTTCTGTGATAAAGTGAATTTTCTTCTGATATAAGCATAAATACAAAAGGAGCACAAAGAGGATTTTCTTCATCCTGTTTCTCTTGTTTGACTAGTGCACAGATTTGATATGGGCCAAGGCATCAATCTACTTTACTTAGTGTTCAGAAATTTCAAATGTCACCTGAGGCTGATATGATGGATCTCCATAGTTTCCAATATTCATGCTATATGGAAACGTAGTAATGGTTCAAAGCAAAGTGAACTTGTGCTGCACTATTATTATCAATTAGGATAGCAGAGTTGTATCCATTTCCACTGATATTTTAATATTATTCCCTTCCTGTCATAAAAGCTCTGGGTGTCAATTTGAACTTTGTCACCTGGATGGTAACCTGAAAAATGCACAGCGGCAGGAAATTCGGCTGTAGAAGGCAATATATCTGAACTTGATCAGCAGACATCTAAAAGCTGCATTATTCAGCAGGAATCACTGAACCACAACCTGGAGTGGGAACTCAGGTTGTTTTCTTTTCCCATCACCCCACCATCCCAGAAAAGCAGAAATCAATTATCACACACAGTTAATTGTATAATCAGCAATGCTCCACAACCCACAAATTGAACCTTTTCTTCTTATCCCCTTGCCTGTAACTCCTACAAAACTGCCTGTGCCTTCATCCAGAGTTCTATTTCAAAGCATTGGTAATAAGGCTACTCTGTTAAAATGACCAAAACATTTGTATTTTCTGAATACTTTCTAAGCATAATCATCCTAAAGTCTAGCTTGAATAGCCTTGTTGTTAATGCTGGTGTTGATTCAACTTGTAGCCTGAATTTTTTTCTCAAAATGCTTCTGATAAAATTGCTCCTAATTTCAAAATCAGTCATGTTAATTTTTGATTTGCATGTTATTTGTTGATAATCTCACTAATAATCAGTCACAGCACTCAGAGTTAATTGCAACTATATAAATTAGAGCTAAAATGGATGAATGGAATATAGCAAAAGAAATGAAGATTTCATCTGGAGTATATTATAATTTTGGATCTCCAACAAATTCTTTCTTTTTTAATAAAAGTCAGCATTAACCATGAAAAAGAGACATTTTCTGAAAAATTAAAAGAATAAACTCGATAAATGGACCTTCTACATTTGCTGGCAGACATGCTTGTGTCTAAAACCAAAACAGATTAATGTATTGTTTTGCTGCCTTTGACCCCACAGCCTTGGATCCCTCGATTCTGTGTTGTCAAACATACCACTGTAATAGACTTGGGGCCTACCTAATAGTGTGTGCTATTCTGACTGTCATGCTCCATCACTGTAACTTACTGCTTGTGGTCTTTAAAGCAGTCACATGTGATGAATGAAACAGAACCTTAGAAACAAACCAAAGCTACAATCACTGGAAAAGTTCAGGGTGTCCATGACTGGCAAACAGAGCAGATTTTTTTAAAAGTGAAATAATTACAGCTGCAAATAACTTCATGCTTTTGGTACAATGTCATCAATTTCACAGACAAAAACATGTACTGGACAGAATGAATCCCCAGAAATATAACAATTTACTTTATGTTTAATTTGCCTGAAGAGAAATAATTTCCAAATCCATTTTATATTTCTAATTTCTGGAAATTGTGAATCCATGGAGATTAAGCTCCTTGACTTGAAATTAAGCAATTTAAAGCTTTTGCAGAAAGTGACACAAACATAAAAGTGAATAAATCCCCAGGACCCAATCAGGTGTACCCTGGAACTGTGTGGGAAGCGAGGGAAGTGATTGCTGGGCCTCTTGCTGAGATATTCATATCATTAGTAGTCACAGGCGAGATGTCAGAAGACTGGAGGGCGCCTCTGTTTAAGAAAAGTGGTAAGGAAAAACCAACAAACTATAAACTGGTCAGCCTGAGTTAGGAGGTGGGCAAGTTGTTGGGGGGAATCCTGTGGGACAGGATTTACATGCATTTGGAAAGGGAAGGACTGATTAGGGAGTCAGCATGGCTTTGTGCATGGGAAACCATGTTGCACGAATTTGATTGAGTTTTTTGAAAAAGTAACAAAGACGATTGATGAGGTCAGAGCAGTAGATGTGACCTATATGGACTTCAGTAAGGCATTCAACAAGGTTCCCCATGGGAGACTGGTTAACAAGGTTAGAACTCATGGAATACAGGGAGAACTAGCCATTTGGATACAGAACTGGCTCAAAGATAGAAGTCAGAGGGTGGAGGGTTGCTTTTCAGACTGGAGGCCTGTGACAATGGAGTGCCACAAGGATCACAGAGTCATACAGATGTACAGCATGGAAACAGACCCTTCAGTCCAACCTGTCCACGCCGACCAGATATCCCAATCCAATCTAGTCCCACCTGCAAGCACTCAGCCCATATCCTTCCAAACCCTTCCTATTCACATACCCATCCAAATGCCTCTTAAATATTGCAATTGTACCAGCCTCCACCACATCCACTGGCAGCTCATTCCATACATGCACCACCCTCTGCATGAAACAGTTGCCCCTTAGGTCTCTTTTATATCTTTCCCTTCTCATCCTAGACCTATGCGCTCTAGTTCTGGACTCCCCGATCCCAGGGAAAAGACTTTGTCTATTTATCCGATCCATGCCCCTCATAATTTTGTAAACTTCTATAAGGTCACCCCTCAGCCTCCGACACTCCAGGGAAAACAGCCCCAGCCTGTTCAGCCTCTCCCCATAGCTCAAATCCTCCAACACTGGCAACGTCCTTGTAAATTTTTTCTGAACCCTTTCAAGTTTCACAACATCTTTCTGATAGAAAGGAGACCAGAATTGCACACAATATTCCAACAGTGGCCTAACCAATGTCCTGTACAGCCGCAACATGATCTCCCAACTCCTGTTCTCAATACTCTGACCAATAAAGGAAAGTTTACCAAATGCCTTCTTCACTATCCTATCTACCTGCGACTCCACTTTCAAGGAGCTATGAACCTGCACTCCAAGGTCTCTTTGTTCAGCAACACTCCCTAGGACCTTACCATTAAGTGTATAAGTCCAGCTAAGATTTGCTTTTCCAAAATGCAGTACCTCACATTTATCTGAATTAAACTCCATCTGCCACTTCTCAGCCCATTGGCCCATCTGGTCCAGATCCTGTTGTAATCTGAGGTAACCCTCTTCGCTGTCAACCACACCACCAATTTTGGTGTCATCAGCAAACTTACTAACTGTACCTCTTATGCTCGCATCCAAATCATTTATGTAAATGACAAAAAGTAGAGGACCCAGCACCGATCCTTGTGGCACTCCACTGGTCACAGGCCTCCAGTCTGAAAAACAACCCTCCACCACCATCCTCCGTCTTCTACCTTTCAGCCAGTTCTGTACCTAAATGGCTAGTTCTCCCTTTATTCCATGAGATCTAAACTTACTAATCAGTCTCCCATGGTGAACCTTGTTGTACACCTTACTGAAGTCCATATAGATCACATCTACTGCTCTGACCTCATCAATCTTCTTTGTTACTTCTTCAAAAAACTCAATCAAGTTTGTGAGACATGATTTCCCACGCACAAAGCCATGTTAACTATCCCGGATCAGTCCTTGCCTTTCTAAATACATGTACATCCTGTCCCTCAGGATTCCCACCACTGAGGTCAGGCTCACTGGTCTATAGGTCCCTGGCTTGTCTTTACCGCCCTTCTTAAACAGTGGCACCACGTTTGCCAACCTCCAGTCTTCCGGAAACTCACCTGTGACTATCGATGATACAAATATCTCAGCAAGAGACCCAGCAATCACTTCTCTAGCTTCTCACAGAGTTCTTGGATACAGCTGATCAGGTCTTGGGGATTTATCCACCTTTAACCATTTCAAGACATCCAGCACTTCCTCCTCTGTAATCTAGACATTTTGCAAGATTTCACCATCTATTTCCCTACAGTCTATATCTTCCATTCCCTTTTCCACAGTAAATACTGATGCAAAATGTTCATTTAGTATCTCCCCCATTTCTGTGGCTCCACACAAAGGTCGCCTTGCTGAGCTTTGAGGGGCCCTATTCCCTCCCTAGTTATCCTTTCGTCCTTAATATTTTTGTAAAAACCCTTTGGATTCTCCTTAATTCTATTTGCCAAAGCTATCTCATGTCCCCTTTTTGCCCTCCTGATTTCCCTCTTAAGTATACTCTTACTGCCTTTATACTCTTCTAAGGATTCACTCGATCTATCCTGTCTATACCTGACATATGCTTCCTTCTTTTTCTTAACCAAACCCTCAATTTCTTTAGTTATCCAGCGTTCTCTATCCCTAGAAGCCTTTCCTTTCACCCTGACAGGAATATGCTTTCTCTGGATTCTTGTTATCTCATTTCTGAAGGCTTCCCATTTTCCAGCCGTCCCTTTACCTGCAAACATCTGCCTCCAATCAGCTTTCGAAGGTTCTTGCCTAATACCATCAAAATTGGCCTTTCTACAATTTAGAACTTCAACTTTCCGGTCTGGTCTATCCTTTTCTATCATGATTTTAAAATGAATAGAATTGTGGTCGCTGGCCCCAAAGTGCTCCCCGATTGATACCTCAGTCACCTGCCCTGCCTATTTCCCAAGAGTAGGTCAAGTTTTGCACCTTCTCTAGTAGGTACATCCACATACTGAATCAGAAAATTGTCTTGTATGCACTTAAGAAATTCCTCTCCATCTCAACCTTTAACACTGTGGCAGTCCCAGTCGATGTTTGGAAAATTAAAATCCCTGACCATAACTACCGTATTATTCTTACAGATAGCTGAGATCTCCTTACAAGTTTGTTTCTCAATTTCCCTCTGACTATTAGGGGGTCTATAATACAATCCCAATAAGGTGGTCATCCCTTTCTTATTTCTCAGTTCCACCCAAATAACGTTCCTGGATGTATTTCCAGGAATATCCTCCCTCAGCACAGCTGTAATGCTATCCCTTATCAAAAATGCCACTCCCCCTCCTC
>NC_057716.1:62478249-62532559 GCF_004010195.1 Chiloscyllium plagiosum
TTAAGCTGCCAGTCCTGTCCATCCCTGAGCCATGTTTCTGTAATTACTATGAATATCCCAGTCCCATGTTCCTAACCATGCCCTGAGTTCATCTGCCTTCCCTGTTAGGCCCCTTGCATTGAAATAAATGCAGTTTAATTTATTAGTCCTACCTTGTCCCTGACTGCCCAGACCGTTTGACTCACTTCTGTCCTCAGCTGTACCCATCTCAGATCGATCTCTTTCCTCACTATCTCTCTGGGTCCCAGCCCCCCACTATACTAGGTTAAATCCTCCCAAGCAGTTCTAGCAAGTTTCCCTGCCAGTATATTAGTCCTCTTCCAATTTAGGTGCAATCCGTCTTTCTTGTACAGGTCACTTCTACCCCAAAAGAGATTCCAATGATCCAAAAGTGTGAATCCTTCTTCCATACACCAGTTCCTCAGCCATGCATTCATCTGTTCTATCCTCCTATTCCTGCCCTCACTAGCTCGTAGCACTGGGAGTAATCCAGATATTACTACCATTGAGGACCTCCTTTTTAAATTTTTGCCTAATTTTCTGTAATCTCCCTTCAGAGTCTCAACCGTTTCCCTTCCTATATCATTGATTACAATGTGGACACTGACCTCTTGCTGGATCCTCTCCCCCGTGAGAACATTCTGCACCCTCTCTGAGACATCCTTGATCCTGGCACCAGGGAAACCACACACCATTCTGCTTTTTCTCTGCTGACCACAGAAACATCTGTCTGTACCTCGGACTACAGAATTCCCTAACACAATTGATCTCTTGGAAGCCGATGTTGCATTAGAGCCGGTCCCAATACCAGAAACATGGCTGTTTGTGCTACGTTCCCCTGAGAATCCATCACCCCCTACATTTTTCAAAACAGCATACCTCTTTGAAACGGGGATAGCCACAAAAGACTCCTGCCCTAGGTGCCGACCTCTCTTACCCTTCCTGGAATTAACCCATCTATGTGATTGTATCTGAGACTTTCCCCCCTTCATATAACTGCCCGGTGCTTGGTCCACTGCTTTTTGTCATTTATATAAATGATTTGGATGTGAAAACCTTTTGCTTATTACCACACACTGTGGCAACATCTGAATATATTCTGGGCAAGGAACTTCAATATCCTTCACCAAGAGTGGCTCAGCAGCAGCACTGCCGACTGAATCAGCCGAATCCTTTAGGATATAACTGCTATATTGGGACTGCAGCAGGAAGTATGGGAATCTGTAAGAGAAGTGCTACCTGACCCAATCTTCACCAATTTGCCTGCTGGAACTGCAAAGGCTATGGGCCCTGTCAACATTTTGTAATAGTATTAAGGACTTGTACTGCATTCTTAGTCATGCTGTTCCTATACAGCTACATCACTTACATCTACCTGATGATATTTTTTAAAAACTACCCAGTGATGTCCTGTACTTAAAAGGCTGGAAAAAGCTAATCTGGCTAATTGCCACCAAATCTGCATAATATTCTTCATCAACAAAGTTGTGGAAGAGGTCATCAATGATACTATCAAGGGAATAACCTGCTTAATGACACTAACAGGGCCATTCAACTTCAGACCTCATTACAGCCTTGGTCCAAACATAACAGAAGTGAGGTAAGAGTGACCATCCTAGATATCAAAGTGGCATTTGGCCAGGTATGTCATCAAGGAGCCCGAGCAACATTAAAGTCAATGGAAATCAAGGGAAAACTTTCCAGTGCTTGGAGTCATAGTGAGATAAAAGAAAGATAGCTGTGGTAGTTTATCCCAATTATCTCAGTCAGCATTCCCACTGATTTTTGTTTCTTCTGCGCAGACTTTAAATGTCCATATGCAGCAGCAATTTCTGGAAATAAAAGTCAGTGCTGTGAATGACGTCAACTCACCAAGTGCATACCCTCGAAGTGACTTTGCATGTATGCAGCCAGGCAGCTTAGAAGAAAGTTCATTTAACCCCTGAACATGTCCACATGCAGCAAGACTTGGATAACTAATCATGGCCAAGCAACGTTGCACCAACCAAGTTCCAGCCAATGGCCATCTCCAACAAGAGAGAATCTAACTATCACCCCTTGATGTTAATGGTATTATCATTTCCAAATCCTCACAATATTAACATTGTGTGGTTAGCTGAGATAAGCATAAACTGAAAATTATCTCAGAGGTGGAGCTGGAGAGCACAGGTAAACACATGTACACTGTTGGTTGCAATGTTCCCTGTAGAAATCCTGTACTCATGTGGAGCAGTCCAATGTAAATGAAAGCATTAGATGCTGGCTGCATTTTTAGAGTGACAAGCTATGATACTGATAAGTACAGTCTACCTACAAGAAGACAGAGAATAAAGTTATTGACCAAAGGGAGCTAGCTTTATGATGCCCATTTGCTGCAGATTTAATTTCAGCAAATAGTGTAATCATTTATCAACTGTCTGCTAACACAAAACCTTTAAAATAACAACAACCTGTCCCTGTGTAACAACTTTAAAGTGATAAAATGTCTCAATGCAGTTGTCAGGAGAGATAAAAACTAGGATTTGACACCAGGACATGTAAAGTGATTCTGCAATGGGACAAATGGCCAAAAACATGTTTAAAGAAGCCAGTTTTGAGGAAATTCTAAAGAAAAAGAAAATGTAGAAAGCTGGAGTAATGCATGAGGAAATTCCAGAGCTTATGGCCTAGACAGCTATAGGTGCACTTGAGGTAGAGCATTTAATATTGGGATGTTTAAGAGGATAGAATTAGCTGAGTGCAGGTACCTTGAAAATTGAGGAGCTGTAGGAGATTAAATATTGAGAGGAGTTGAAGGCAAAGGATTTATTTGGAAACAAGGATGAGAATTTCAAAATCAGCTTGCTGCTTAATGGAGAAGCAAGTAAAGGTTAACCAGTACAAAGAGAATAGGTGAATGAGACTAGAGTTAGAAATGAGTAGTAAAGTATTTGATCCCTCCAAGATTACGGAGAGTGGAACATTGGGGCCAAATCATGGCAGTTCCCTGAGTATCTTGTACAAACTAGATGCATGATGTCTTTTTCTAGGATTGCAGACCAGCTTGATGGAATGAAATCCCAATAGTGCATAAATACTCCTTGCTACTATGAGAGTATTTTTGTTGCTACATGCAATAAATCTATAACTCTATCGTCTGGTAAGAATGTGGGCAGCTTAGCAAATTAAAGACCCTTCTTGATTTGGCTGGCCTTGCCTAGAGTAAAATGCACTTAAATGCCCTGTCTGTCACCTATAAACTGTAGGCTTATAGGTAGCATATAATGAGATTCTATAGATTTCACCAGTGGATCCCTGGAAGGAGCTGGAAGTGAAAAAATTAAATCCTGCAATGGCCTTGGCTGCAGTTTGCAATGCATGTCCACCGGGAAAATATTGATAAGATAATAATTAGCAATTGAAATAGTGCTGGAGGGTTTGTAGATATTTGATGCTATTCCTATATTTAAAAGGGGAGGTAGAAGATGTCCAGAGAGATCAACCAACCTAAAAGAGTTGATAACATAATGAACTCTTCACTCAATGATACAATAAGAAACTGAAAGAATATTTAACTTGGATTTCAATAGAGATAGTCATGTTTGACAGAACTAAACACATTTCTTGAAGGACTAACAGAGAAAGTAAGTAAGGATAATATCATTTGTCAACATTCCACACTTAGGAATTCTATGATTCTATGATATAAAGTAGGAACCGAGATGGAGCTTTTAGTTCATTGAGTTTGCTCTATCATTCACTAAGAACATGGCTGATTTTTCAAATGTTTCAAATTCCATCTTCCCATCTCCACCCTTGACTTACCTGCCTAACAAGAATCCATCTACGTCTGTCTTGAAAATATTTAATGAAGCTGTTACCATCAGAGTTCCAAAGTTTCACACCCCACTGCAAGAAAAAAATATCCTGAAAGGGATATCCCTCATTTTGAAAGGGTCCCATAATTCTGGTCTGACCCCCAAGAGGAAACATCTTTTCCACAACTCCCATGTCAAGTTCAATCAAGTCACCCTTCACTCTTCTAAAGGCAATTGAAAATAGACACAGCCTTCTAATCTATCCTCATAAGACAACCTGCTCATTCCAGGTATCAATCTAGGAAGCCACTTCTGAACTATCTCCAATCCATTTACATCCTTCCTTTAGTTAGGAGATGAGATACACTTGGAGTTTGATAGCGTCTTTGGCAAGGGATCACACAATAGGGTCATAGAGCATATAGAATCAGGAACAGTAGCAGAATGGGCAGAAAATTAGATAAAAACCAAAAAAAAGTGTTAAGGGTCACTACTCAGACAGGCAAATCATAGAGAGTGGTGTTCCACAGCAATCACCAATGAAACCAGTGTACTGCTCATCATTGAAACAATTAGGACAATTTCAAAAACTAAGTTTGGCATAAAGTTCATTTTGTATAAGGGTGTAATGTCTGGAAAAAGTAAAAGCTAAGGAATGCCTTACCTCACTGATCACTATGATCATAATGATGATGTCATATAGACACAGGGGCAGAACTGTTTTAAGATATGGAAGGAGTAAGATTTATTATCATTTGGGTCTTTTTCATAGATCCTCTTCTTGTTAAATTTTCCTCTACTGCACTGGACAAATTAAATTCTGTGGATCTCTATCAGGGAAGAGGATGGTCATAGCAAATTACGAATAGCCCTTATGACATGCAGAGAAGTAGCGAGGATCCATTTTACAATATTTTATACTGAGAAAGATTGCAACATTGTACCAGAAGACAATAATGCATTTGCAGAATGCATGTGTAATTGGCAAATGAATTTCAATATAAATTGTCAGCTATCACTCATTCACAAGTAATCTTTGCCTCTGAAACTTCAGTTTGAGCTGCATTCCTGGACATGAGCAAAAACAATGCAGTATTGTGTGAGGTAAAGTCTTCTGGTTGCAATGTTAAACTGAGACCTTGTTGGCTCTCTCATGTGGACGTAAAAGATCTTGAAGTAACTGCAGGTAAATAGTTCCTCAACATATCCTACAATCAACACCACAAAACAGATTCTCTGGTCATTGTTGCTTTGCTGTTTGTGGTAGTTGCCTTTGAGCAACTTTGTGTCACAGTTTCTACATGACAATGATGACTATATTTCATTGGATATAGAGTATATAGAAATGTTTGGTGGTTCAGTAAAGTGCTGTATAAATATAAGCCTTTTCCATAAATTAGTGCACATTATTAAGACGAATAAGGAAGCCATGCTATCTTTGGAAAAAAGAGTAAAGAACAGTGGGAAGCAAAGAGATTTAGCAGCACAAATTCACATTTCATCAAAAGCAGTAATAAAGGTTAATAAGATTATAAAAATACAACCAAAGCTTTTCTAGATGAACATAATTGAAAAGATGTATTAAACTTCTACAGAATCTTGGTTAGACCACACATGGAGTATTCTATATATTTCAGGTCTCCATATTTCAAAACGGATATAGAGTCATTAGAAAGGTGCAAAGGAGATTTACTCGTATGATATTAAACCAAGAAATTTTAACAATCAAAAGGACAACTGGCTCCGGCTGTTTTCTGAAAGCCAAAATAGGCTGTGAGGAAGCATACTGGTCCTGAAAGTTATTGTTCTGATAGGATAAAGATTGAGAATACATTTCTACCTGGTGATTCCAGTAAAGAACTCCAAAGGTATTTCTTTAACCAGAAATTGGCTAGAATTTGTAACTTGCTACCACATGGAACAAGATGTGGTGAATAGCATGGATGCATTTCAGGTTAAGATGGATAAGTTCATAATGAAGTAAGAAATAAGATTATTGTTGATAGGGTTAAATGAAGTAAAGTTGGAGAAATTCCTGACATTGATCTGTTGGTCTGAATGGACTGTTTCTGTGCTATGTGTTATATGTAATTCATGGAATATGATTTCAAGTATTTAAACTGATTTAAACAGGGACTTCTATCCTGTACATCAAAATTTGACCTCACTGCCTGTGAGGAGGGAAATACATGCCTATTTCTGAAGCAACATTGACAAATTTATTTTAATTCTCATTCCTAGAGCTTTGTCTGATTAACAATCCTTTGAGAGAAAGGAGGGAGCTTTCGAGATTTACACTCCTTCGTAAACAAAATGAAACCACTACTGAGGTATTAGTATGTTTCTGGATTCAAGTGGCCATGATTATTTCACAGATTAATGTTTCTATTCCTAAACTGAGCGAGGCTGGTTAATGCATGGATCAGATTATTGCCAAAAGGCTTGCTTTCAAGCCCCTTTCCAGCTGAGATAGACTCAGATCCATCTTCTTCACATCACCTGCCACTAAGATAAAGGCATTTTGCGTTTTATGTAGGACTGATTGGGTCTGAAAGGGTTAGTACTGATAATGTCATAAGCAATCCTACGATAATGATGTCATCTGGATAGAATATCTTGATATTGCAAAACCTAGCTTCTGGCCCTTTTCAAAGTCTCTGCAATGATTCCTATCATATTAATGCTATCCAGAAGTAATAGCTAACATGCAAAAAAATCTATATCTTGTAAACTACAACAGACACTTTTGGCTGGACACATTATGTGGTTTGAAGTTTTCTATATGTTAATCTGCATAGACGGAGCATTGAGTTCTTGATGAACCAGATATCTTGAAGTTGATTAACAATATTAAATATTTACACAGCTACCATGTCTCAGGCTTACACACACATCTAGCTTACATGTTTACTGATGTTACTATAAACTATAAACACACGGTTAACTGATTAAAGACATTACCCTGACTCCATGATTCAGGGAGAGAGAATGAAGATGACATTACTACCCATAATCTGGAACATCTCATCTTGTGATGTCATGTAATTGTCTTAAAAGTATAAACCTGTCTGGTCTTAAATGTATGCCATAATACATTACATGATGATGAAGGCAGAAAGGTGGACATTGTCTATATGGACTTCAGTAAGGTGTTTTACAAGGTTCTGCAAGGTAAACTGGTTATCAAGGTTAGAACATGTGGAATTTAGGGAGAACTAGCCATTTGTATACAAAATTGGCTCAAAAGTAAGCGACAGAGGTCAAACTGGAGGCCTGTTGACCAGCAGTGAGCCATAAGGATTGTTGCTGGGTCCACTGCTGTTTGTCACTTATTTTGGATGTGAATATAGGAGGCATGGTCCGTAAGATTGTAGATGACACCAAAATTGGTGCTGTAGTGGACAGCAAAGAAAGTTGCTTCAGTACAATGGAACCTTAATCATATGGGTTGATGGGCCAATGAATGACAGATGGACTTTAATCTAGATAAATGTGAGGTTCTGTGTTCTAAAAAGGCAAATCAGGACAGGACTTATACACCTAATGGTAAGGTCCTGGAGAGTGTTGTCGAACAAGGAGACCTTGGAGTGCAGATTCATTATTCCTTGAAAGTGGGTCACTGGTAGACAGGGTACTGAAGAAGGCATTTGGTACATCCCTTTGTTGGTCAGTGCATTGAGTATTGGAGTTGGGAGTTCATCTTGCAGCTGATGAAGACATTGGTTAGGTCTATTTTGGAATACTGCACTCAATTCTGGTCTCCCTGCTCTAGGTAAGATGTTGTGAAACGTGAAAGGGTTCAGAAAAGATTTGAAAGGATGTTGTCAGTGTTGGAGGGTTTGAGCTATAGGGAGAGGTTGAATTGGCTGGGGTTATTTTTCCTGGAGCATTAGAGGCTGGGGTGACATCATAAAAATTTATCAAATCATGAAAGACATGGATAGGCTGAATGACCAAAGGCTTTTCACCAGGGTAGTGGAGTCCAAAACGAGAGGGCATAGGTTTAAGGTGAGAGGAGCGACCTAATAGAAATTTATAAGATTGTGAGTGGCATACATAGAGTGGATAGCATGTGGATTTGTCTCAGGGTGTAGGAGTCAATTATTAGGGTCAAATTTTCAAAAGATGTGTAAGGCAAATTTTTCACACAAAGGGTGGTGAGTGCTGGAAGCTGTTGCAAGAGGAGTTGGTGGAAGCAGCAATCAAAAAGCACTGGATGAATCGGAAGGGAATAGAGGGAACTGAAGCTGCAAGTGAAGACAGTTTTAGTGTAGAAAGGCAACACGAGGTGGTGCAGGTTTGGAGGGTCAAAGGGCCTGTTTCTGTGTTGTATTGTTCTTTGTTCTGGTTCTAAAAAGGACATAAGGGGCAACTTTTTTCACAATGAGAGCGCTGCATACATGGAATCTGCTGACTGAAGAGATGGAGGCTGGTACAATTACAATATTTAAAAGGCATTTGGATATGTACATGAATAAGAAGGGTTTAGAGAGATATGGGTCAAATGCTGGCAAATGGGACTATATTAATATAAGATATCTGGTTGGCATGAATGAGTTGGACCGAAGGATCTATTTCTGTGCTTTACTTTTTTTATGATTCTGTGACTCTATAACAAGGAAGTGTTTTCTTTCTCCCATCATGAGATCAAGCAAACCCTAAAGTTTGCTACATTTAAAGAGGATGTTGGGAGAAACCTTAGTCATGAGGAGCGTGCCATACCACATTGTTCTGGTTCTGTGAAAAGTCATTAGGTACCTGCCTTCAGACAAAGAAGATTCCTGAACTGTCCACAGATGTGACAAAAATTGGCAGAAAAATTGTAACGGTTGTTCTCAGTTGTATTTGTGGGTATGATATTTAAAATTCTCCAGGCATTTACAAATAACAATAATCAGGGACAAAATAAATTTTGTTATTATACTTCAAATTAATGAAATTAATATAATTATGTGTTTTGTCCTAATGTTCTATATTCAATAATATATAAGTGTTTTCTTTTTGGAGCTTTCTATGTTCTCCTATTCAAGGCTCCTATACATCAGAACACGTGGCGCTCCATTTATCAATCAGAGCAGTAGTTGTGAGGAGCGTAAAAGGTCAATCTGCCATTCTGTGTTTTTTTTTCCAATCTTGATACTGGCACATGTGCATGAATGAATGCTTCTTGAACTTTGTCAGTTTAAATTTGCCTTACGGCTTAAATTTATTGAATTACTTAACAGGCAAAGAAAATTAAAGAGAAATTTTCTATTTAGAGCATTTTCTGAAGTGATTGCTGAACTAATATTCAGAAAAATATATAAATTACCTTTATGTTAAGTCTTCTTAATTTTACAGCATATTGGAAACTAACATTTGACATTTCCACATTTACATTCAACAATGCTGATGATATTGGTTTCAGGGGCAGGCCTTCTGACCAACATGAGAGCTGATCAAGAGCCACCTAACCCCCTCTAAAATCAATAGTCAGTCAGTAAAGGTCACAGGGTCTGAAGCAACTGCTCCCATTAAAGTCAATGGAGCCACTCTAGAATCATGTGAGCTGTCCTTGTAACACACATCACTGAAGCAGCTGATGAGGGAATCAGAAGGATGAAATGAGGATACCAATAATGAGGAAACTGGAGGCCATTTAGTGCAAGCTATATATATATATCTATACAAACTTTTTAAGTAGACAGCTGGAGCAGTAGTTTAATTTGAAAGTGCACTTTCAAGACTTCCTTTCGCTTTTAATAATGAATCAATGGGCCTAGAGAAAGCTTCTAGCATCTGAAGAAGCAATGACTATACGGAACTGGAAAAAAAGGTAACACTTCAAAGAAAAGCAAACTGGGAGACGTTTGCTTTTTGAAGACAAAATATTTGATCAATCTAATTTAAAAAATAGATTGAATACTTCACTCCTACATGGCAAACATCTGGATGTCCCTTTTAAAAAATTGGAAATATTCCAGATGGTTTTTAAACATCTATCTCCATTTCTGTTCAACAGAATTGATTGCGTTTAATAACAGCCCATTTTATCGATTGATTAATATGTGGAAATGCTATGTAACTGCATGTTTCATTCCTGTTGCATGAAAATTCTAATAACATGGAAGTGGAAAACAAGATCAGATATGGTGTATGCCAGACCAGCAATTCACAAACAGTCTCTTTTACAACACTGGTTTCAAGTTACTTCACCTCCATTTCTAATCTCACAGAGTCCCTGATTGATCCAAAATTTTAAAAATTGACTATTTGCACTAATGAAATACAAGCAATAAAACAGGCAGGATTTTCATGGGAGAAACAGGAAAGTTGAAAGGGCAATCTTCCTGATTCAGCAGACCCAACTCCTTTAAAAGTACATCTGCCTTTCTCCTTTTCATTCTGAGGAGATGGGACTGGAATGGAATTGGGCCCACCTCCACTAGCAGGGGCAGGTGAATGCTGAGGCTGGAAATCTATTGTCTCTATTTACTGGGAAATTGCCCACTTGTAATTATAAATATAACTTCTTATGTCTCATAGATGCCTCCATGCTTTTATATCCCCTATGCCCTTTCTATGCTTCCTCTACAGTCATCCTTCCAGTATTCACTGTGTTCAGAACCAATGAGCCCTTGGGATTGAATGAAGTAGTCCAAAACTGAGACAATAAAAAGAGATTTTGAAAAGATCTATTGAAAGAAAAGGCTAAATTACAATCTCTTAATTGTGTTAATCAGCTGCAGACCTTCGTTGTATCAATACCAAAAGAGTCATCCAATTCACATCTCTCAATCTTGAATGAAGAAAAACACATAGGCAGTGACAAAACACTTTAAAGAAACTGCAGATTATGACAATGTTATGGAAATTTTCTTTATGGAAAGAGTTCCCTCTCCTCTGCAACCATTGTTATATTAGTCAGGCATCAAACATGATTACTGACCAATGGCTGCAACACATTCTACCCCTTATACCATACAGGTCCATCCATCCTCCCAAGAACCAGCTCTCCTCCCATAGAAGAATCCTCAAACTCTCTGGATGAGGAGGCATTGTCAAGAATGATGGATGAGGACATCCTAATGCTCACCATAAGCTCCCACAGTGAGTACAAGACAACAGCTCTGCAGATAGAGCAAATAGAAATGCTCCAGACACTTGGCAGCTGGAGGATTGTAGGAGATTAGGCACTTGCTGATCTCCCAGGAGGAGATGAGCCTGTGGTCTCAGTGATGACAGACTTTTTCCGGATGCACAGGGAGGAATAACAATGGCAGGCAGGTGTACAGGAGACACTGTTCCTCACAGGGGAGAAACTGGAGTGATGCAGTCAGTCCAGCAGCAGGAGGAGGGGGAATGGGTTTTGGATCTGGTGGTGGAAGTGATGACAACTCTGTGCTGGGGCAAGGGCCTGTTGTGGGGACTGATGCTGTGGTGTGGGTCTGATGATGGTTGAAGAGGATTGTCAAGTCTGGGATAGAGTGGTGTTAAGTCCACTGACAGGGGTTTTGGCAATAAAGGGAGTGTTGCTGTGTTCAGCAATGGGGGAAGGAGGAAAGTATTAAGTTCTGGGGGTTGAAGGGAGTTTTTGGTCAGAATCTGGGTGTTGTAAGGGCTCTGGGAAGATATAGTTGAGAATGTATAAGATAAATCAGGGGTCAGTTACTCAGATTTAGGCTAAGATGCTAATAATCTAATTGGACCTTAGTAATAATTTACCTAATTATAATTGGAACCACCAAATTGTCTCACTTAATTTTTTTTTATTATTCATTTGTGGGATGTGGACTTCACTGGCTGCTGATCCCTGGTTGCCCTTGAGAAGATGGTGGTGGGTTGCCTTCTTGAATCGCTGCAGTCCACCTGCTGTGGGTTGACCCACAATGCCATTAGGGAGGGAATGCCAGGATTTTGATCCAGCAACCATGAAGGAACATGGATATATTTCAAAATTAGGATGGTGAGTGGCCTGGAGGGGAACTTGAAGGTGATGGTGTTCTCATGTATCTGCTGCCTTTGTCCTTCTAGATGGAAGTGGTCGTGGGTTTGGGTGGTATCGTCTGAGAACCTTTGATGAATTTTTTCAGTGCTTCTTGTAGATAGTAAACTCTGCTGCTACTGAGCATCATGGTGAAGTGAGTGGATGTTTGTGGATAGTTTGCCAATCAAGCAGGCTGCTTTGTCCTGGATGGTGTCAAGCTTCTTGAGCATTGTTGATGCTGCACCCATCCAGGCAAGTGGGGAGTATTTTATTGCATTCCTGACTTGTGACTTATAGATGATGGACAGGCTTTGGGCAGTCAGGAGGTGAGTTATTCGCAGCAGTATTCCGAGCCTCTGACCTGCTCTTGTAACCATTATGTTGATATGGCAAGTCCTGTTGAGTTTCTAGTCAATGGTAACCCCCTGAATGTTGGTAGTGGGGGATTCAATTGTGATAACATCATTGAATGTCAAGGTGTGGCGGTTAGATTGTCTCTTATTGGTGATGGTCATAGCCTGGCATTTGTGTGGTGTGAATGTGACCTGCCACTTTTCAGGCCAAGCTTGGACATTGCCCAGATGTTATTGCATTTGAACACAGGTTGCTTCAGTATCTGAAGTCACAAATGGTGGTGAACATTATGCAATCATCAGTGAACATCCCTGCTTCTGCCCTTATGACAGAGGGAAGGTCATTGACGAAGCAGCTGAAGATGTTTGGAACTACAACATGCCCTGAGGAACTCCTGCAGAGATATCCTGGGGCTGAGATAACTGACCTCCAACAATCACAACTATCTTCCTCTTTGCCAGATATGAGGATGCGGATGTTTGTGGAGCCTTCTCCTCCAGTGAGTTAATTGCCCACCAACATTTACAACTGGATGTGGCAGAACTGCAGAGCTTAGATCTGATCCATTGGTTGTAGAATTGCTTAGCTCTATCATTTGTTGCTTATACTATTTGGTATGCAAATAGTCATGTTTGTAGCTTCAGGTTAATACCTGATTTTCAGGTATGCCCAGTGCTGCTTGTGACATTTCCTCCTTCACTCTCTATTGACTAGGTTGAAACCCCGGCTTGATGGTATTGGTTGAGTGGGGGATATGCTGGGCCATGAGGTTACAGATTGTGCTATAACATTCTGCTGCTGTTGGTGCCCACAACATCTCATGGATGCCCTTTTTTGAGTTGCTGGATCTGTTTGAAGTCTATACCATTTAGCACAGTGATGGTGCCACACAACACGATGGAGGATATTCTCACTGTGAAGGTGGGACTTCGTCTCCACAAGCACTGTGCGGTGGTAACTCTTATCGATATTGTCAAATACAGATGCATCTGCATTTGACAGATTGGTAACCATAAAGGTCAATTATATTTTCCCTCTTGCTGGTTCCCACACTAACTGCTGCAGATCCCATCTAGCAGTTACGTCCTTTAGGACCTGAGCAACTCGATCAGTAGTGCTGTTGCTGAGTTATTCTTGGTGGTGTACATTGAAATCCGCCAGAGTACATTTAGTGCCCTGCTTCCTCTAAATGTTGTTCAACATGGAGGAGTACTGATTTATCAGCTGATGGAGGACCGTATGTGTAATCAGCAGGATGTTTTTTCCTTGTCCGAGTTTAACCTGAAGGCATGAGACTTCAAAGTTTGTGCGAAGATTTGTAGCTCGGGTGCTCGTTGTTGTGGTTCTGTTCGCCGAGCTGGGAATTTGTGTTGCAGATGTTTCGACCTCTGTCTAGGTGACATCCTCAGTGCTTGGGAGCCTCCTGTGAAGTGCTTCTGTGATCACAGAAGCGTTTCACAGGAGGGTCCCAAGCACTGAGGATGTCACCTAGACAGGGGACAAAACGTCTGCACCAGAAATTCCCAGCTCGGCGAACAGAACCACAACGGCATGAGACTTCATAGGGTCTGGAGTCAATGCTGAGGACTCCCAAGGCGACTCCCTCCCAATAGTATCTCACTGTGCCATTTCTGCTGTGTCTGTCCTGCTGGTGGGACCAGACATATCCAAGGATTGTGGTGATGATGTCAGAAACATTGTTTGTAAGTTATGATTCCTTGAATATGACTATATCAGGCTGTTACTTGACTAGTCTGTGAGAGAACTTTTCCAATTTTGCCACTAGCCTCCAGATGTTAGTAAGGGAGATTTTACAGGGTAGACAGGGCTGTTTCTGCCATTGTTTTTCCAGTGCTTAGGTCGATGTCAGGTGATCTGTCCGGTTTCATTTCTTTGAAACTTAATAGCGATTTGAGTACAACTGAATAGCTTGCAAGACGAATTGAGAGTGAACCACATTGTTGTTGGTCTGGAGTTACGTGTAGGCCAGACCAGGGGAGCCTGGCAGATTTCCTTCCCTGAAAGGCATGAGTGAACTGGATGTGTTTTTCCAACAATCGACAATGGTTTTATGGTCATCAATAGATTCTTAATACTAGATTTGTTTTATTGAATTCAAATTCCACCATCTGCTGTGGTGGGATTCGTTCCTGAGTCCCCAGAACATTAGATGAGTTTCTGTATTAATAGTCTAGTGATAATATCACTAGGTCATCACCTCTTTAATTGGGTGCTTTTAGTGCAGAATCTTCCATTTCCTGTGCAATTCTGTCAGGTTGTTAGGCTGGAGAATCTACAGGGTCCCTATTTAAAACTCCCATCTACTCTTCAGAAATGTTTCTCAGAGAAACCAGGTCATTGTTGCAGTGCAGACTGAAAAATTGGGAGGTATGAACAGAAATGCTACAGCACCACTCCTGGCAGGAGGAGGTAATACAGTGTGACAAGATACATCGACACTTTTTATCATAAATTAGAATATGGCAATTTAGAATTCAAAAAGCCTGCAGTAAAATGTCACAATTATGACAACAGGAATTAATGTTTTGTTGTCAAAGCTTGTATGCTGACCTCTTCACCTTTGAACTACATGTATTTCACTACCCCCCTTGACTGTTATTTTTCACCTCATTCATAATTCTGCATTTATTGATTCTGCAAGTTCAGCAAAGAGGCCACCCCATTCTCAGCTTTTTTTTTGCTCCCCTTCCTGTCTCTTCTGCCATCCTCTCATCTCTTCACATAGGTTTAGGACTGGGAATGAACTAACATAACCAATATAACAAACCAACATAAGGCTCTTCACAGTGAAATGTCCTCCCTTAGCTTAGCTCTTTTAAGACAGCATTTAGTAGAATCTGGGTGGAAGCATGTCTATCCTTGATTCATCAAAGCTGTTAAGAATTGTTTCTTGCTGCACTATAGAGAAAAGAGTCCTTTGGTGAATCCCTAAAAATTGTTCAGGTCTTTTCTATTCTTAAATTATGACATAGTATGCAAATTTGTGGAAAAATTATTAAAATATAAAAGCCAACATATGTAAGTGGAGAAATTAATTAAACAATTAAAACTCATGAAGGATGAAAGTTCAGGTGGTGTGTCGAGGCTGCTGCATGTGGAAGTTCCTGAATACTATTGTGATCCACAACAAATATGTCTACAGTAAACGTTTAAAGTGCATACAAATTCAAGCAACGTCTAAGAGCTGAAGGTAGAACCCTGGGCATTGCAATGGATCAGAGATGGGTTTCTCTGTATTAGGAGGTATTAAAATGCTTAGCTCTGAAAAGGAAGAAGCTGTTTTAGCTTTGCAGTGAAAAGCATCTCCAGCATGAAGATAGGCAGTTTATTTGCTAAGTTATGACTAAGTTAATTAATAAGTCCATGATCTTTATAAGGGTGAAACAGTCACCCTACACCTTATACAAAGAAATGAAAGCATCCAGAAAAGGATGATGATAATATCCTGATCTGCAAAAGAATCACCTCAGTAAATCCAGTGTCTTCCCAGGCTTTTTCTCAGTCCATAACACCCATATGATTTTTTTTTTGTGTATTTGTCTCTATGTGTGTGTGTGTGTAGAAGTGGAATTTAGAAGTGGGTTAGAGTTATATGTTGACAATTTATAATTATTTAACTTTAGCTAAAATCTGTTTATTTATTTTAGAAAGACCTATTAAGTACAGAAACCTGGTCCATGCTTTCTGTCAATCCAAGTCTGAAAGAGAAGTAAATTTGGAAATTCTGTTTACTTCTTAATTTTTTTACCTTTTGTAACAATTCTGGTAATATCAGGAATTGATTTCCAGTACGTTATCCTAGTGAGGTATGCCATGAATTGAACTCACTTCTGGCTTTTGGCCTCACCAACAATCTCTCTCTGGGTCTTAAAAGCTGAGCTTAGCAAACACTTAAAAAAATATTTCACCAGGTAGCTGGAGTATTTACTTAGCTTAAATTATATAATTCCTTGGAAATTCCAGTCTTAACGATCTGTTAAAGACAAAAAAGTTTAAGAGGAATTTTTAATTGCTACAAAAATTTCCACACTGCTATTTCAATTTTTATTTTGACAATAATAGTATATTTACAGAAGGATTTTTGTAACAACCATATTCTACACAATTCCATTTTGATCGCATTTGCTATCTTCCAATATTTGCTTTTGACAGAATCTTCTCCTGAGCTAACACAATTTCTTTCTTCCCTTACTCTAAGCTTTTCTCTAGCCAAGTCATGGTGTCTGGTTTCATTCTCTCTCTCTCTCAAACTCAGGCTTTTTAAATTCCATTTCCTTCTGGTTTTTCCTGTCACTTAATTTCCAATTCAAGCTTTCATATTTACAGTTCTCTTTTTTATGCTCTTGATCCATCGCACTTTTCATATCATCCTTTAGGGTGTAGGTTTGCTCGCTGAGCTATAGGTTTGATATCCAGATGTTTCATTACCTGGCTAGGTAACATCATCAGTGGTGACCTCCAAGTGAAGCTTTCTTTCCCTTTCCATTTCTATTTTTATCTCCATCTTTTCTCCTTTTATTTCTAATTCAAGACTTTTCATTTCCAACCAACCTTTGCTAATACTTACAGTGGCATCCATTTCATGTTTCCTTCATTTTATCTGCAAATGCTGGGTAACCACATTAAGCATTTCATTCTGATTTTCTTTCCTCCAGAAGTTATCCACTAACTGTCCAGTCTAGTCTTAAACATAGATTTCAAATAATCCCCTATTTTAATTTTCTCTCCCAGAAGCATCTCAACAACAGTCAAAGCCATTCTAAGATACCAATCAGTACAACATTCTTCACAATTCCTTCTGTTTTATTCTCACTACTTCCACATACTTGTCTCTGTATATAATTTACCGATCCCTCTTAACTTCAATGAATTTCCAACCCACCAAGAGCCCACTATTTGTAATGATTCCAACTGATGATAATCCTGATCAAGATCCCAGAGTGAAGATTGATGGCACAGACCATGTATTGAATCTTACTTGTTTTTTTCAAGGGATTCTTGCCCGTGTGGTCAAGAAGATTTCTCAGCAGATCTTATCAATCAGAGCTCATTATGTAATAACTGCTCACCCTTGGCATTGCTCACATCCAGATCTAGCCCCATGCTACAACATGAAATTACCATGATAACTTGCCACTCACAGGATATCTGCAGAAAGACCACGGTGGCACAGTGGTTAGCACTGCTGCCTCGCAGCGCCAGAGACCCGGGTTCGTTTCCCGCCTCAGGCGACTGACTGTGTGGAGTTTGCACATTCTCCCCGTGTCTGCGTGGGTTTCCTCCGGGTGCTCCGGTTTCCTCCCACACTCCAAAGATGTGCAAGTCAGGTGAATTGGCCATGCTAAATTGCCCGTAGTGTTAGGTAAAGGGGTAAATGTAGGGGTATGGGTGGGTTACGCTTCGGCGGGTCGGTGTGGACTTGTTGGGCCGAAGGGCCTGTTTCCACACTGTAAGTAATCTAATCTAATCTAATCTAATCTAATCTAATCTAATCTAAGACCAGCATCCTTTCTGCTAGCGTCATATTTGAAAAGCCGTTGTGCATCCTGACAAATGTTGGCAGTCTGGTGTTGCCACTCACTGGGAGCGTAATGGAATAGCAGCCACAACACTATGCTATTCCCAGCACATGGCCTGTGTGACTGACACTCCCTTACACATACAAACCCATTCTCTCACCTGAGCTGCTCTTTGAGCACCACATCACACACCTTATCTGTCTATAGTTACATGTAGTTGAACCTTCTTCTCTACGTCACCACTATTCTGCTTCCAATGGCCACTGAAGACCCTTATCTTGTCATTATCCAGTCAGGGACTATCAGATGCAGCCAAGCAATCAGGCAATTCTAAACATGAACTTCCATATACAGACAGCAAAAGTGAACTCAAATAAATCAATAGAGGCAATAGTACACCGCAAAATTTTAAAAAATGCTGGCATCATGGCTATTAACCATTCCACTGTCCATGACAACCTTCTGCATTGAGATTTCATCTACTGGAACTGTGTGTCAATCAGGTCCTGTCTGGCTTGTAACATCTAACTGAGAGCTTTCTCTTCCCCAATGTCTTTTTCCTTCTCCTCAGATGACTGTTCCTGTTTTTCAAGTGCCTCAATGTCCAACAAATTGCCTCTGTTTGCTTCAGTTGTGCAGAGCAAAGCATGCCATGATGATGTGGTGCACTTTGTCTGGACTATACTGGAGGTATCCCACCTCTGACAGGGTTTTTGCAGCAGAGGTACATCTTCAATAGCAGTATACTCTGCTCCAACAGGGCCTTGCTCGAGGTATGGGCAGTATTGTATCTGCAGTCTGCATCAGAGTTGACAGTGTGTTGCTGGAAAAGCACAGCAGGTCAGGCAGCATCCAAGGAGCAGGAAAATCGACATTTTGGGCTGGAGCCCTTCATCACAAAGCCATGGTCAGTGTGGGTAGCCCTTGTCCCCCCCAGTAACTGGTCTTGTAAGCCACCTGGACATTTAAATACAGCAAGTACACTAACCTGCTGCTGAATGTATGAGACATGGCAGTATCAAGGTAGAGATGTAGTGACGGTTATCACAGATCAGGAGAAAGTGAGGACTGCAATTACTGGAAAGCTGGTGTGATGCTGGAAAAACGCAGCAATTCTGGCATCATCCGAGGAACAGGGGAATCAATGTTTCGGGCATAAGCCGTTCATCAGGAATGTCGCGGGGAAGGGGCTGAGAGGTAAATAGGAGGGCGGGGGTAGGGGGAAGGTAACTGGGAAGGTGAAGGAGCATTAATCAAATTGAACTCCTTCCTATTACTGAATTATATGGTGTTGTGATATGACCTGCTCAATGTCATGTGTGTACGGTCATCGGCTAGGTTTTCAAATCTTACTACCCAGGCTGTAGCACTGACTGTATCGTGGGGAACAAGACAAACTGATGTCATCTTGCACAGATGGCGCTACTCACTGTGTGGATGCACTTGTGGGTGCATGGCTGATAGATCCCATACAAGTCACCCATTGCTCCCTGGAAGGAGTCATTTGCATAAACATTAAAATTGACTGATACTTTCACAATCACTGGTCTCCCAGCCCTGCAGCCTTGATGTTCCACTCTAGCAGATGGTATAGATCTAAGACATATGCAGTCTGTATCAACACTGCACATTGTTCACCCCCAGGGAAATGGAGTCAGGACCAAAGACTTCTGGCACTCCTGTGGACCCCACACATCCGGAGAATTCCTGTGGCCTTGACCTCTCCCCGAGCTGTGAGCTCCTTGTCCTCTATGGCAGCCTGCTGATCCTGGGATTGCCATTGGCTCTGGCCCTCCTGCATCCGCCTTTGCGATCTTAGGAAGGCAGTGACCAACATCCCAGCAGTAGGAGGTGGTGATGACCTACATTGCGAACAGAAGGAACATTTTCAGAAATGTCGTTGTTGGCATTCCCTGTAAATGAGGGTGCTGCACAGACTGATAGTAAGAGCCATGTCTCCATCATTCATTCAACTTCAGCCTCAGCATGTCCAGCATTGCCAACTGAGTGATCAGCACAGTACATCAATAGAGAGTCTGCTGTGCTCTGACACCCTTCCCGCCTTACACCCACATTAATAATTTCAGTTTTCATTGCAGTCAGTCCAGACAATGTTTAAACGTACATGACAGGTGATGAAGCAATGGTCTCCACTTCCTACAGTATCCTTGGAAGCTGTGCAAGAAATTATACACTTGTTGTATTGTTGTTGTATTGAGAGAGTTGTATTGACAATGATCATTACTGTGGCCTCCACAGGGGAAATGTTAAGGATCAGGGTGGGCATCATTAAGGTGCAATGTCAGGGGTCGGGGGCATGAACAGTAGGAGGTAAAATTGAATGTGCTGGGTCTCCACCTGGGGGGAGTTTATTGGAAATGGCCAGTTTGCATAGTGTCAGGTAAGAGGGGACATGGAGACTTGGTGGGAAGTTACACCTGGCAACCTTTCAATGTCCTTTCAATGAATTATCATCCAGCAGATATGGATCTTCAACATTCAGTATTCAAAATGATACTGTGTGCACCAAACCTGGGTACTGTCCCAGTCATTTCCCTATTGCATTTTGCATCTACGGAACAGCAAATGATGGCAGTGAACATAGCTTGTGGTAGATTCTGTCAGCATCAGGCTCATCTGCTTGTCAGGTGCACTACCATAACTCATCCAAAGTTCCATTCTTCCTTTTATCTTGTGTTATGCCAACAGTCCATTTCCCTGCTTCTATTGAGATTGATCTTGCCAGACTTCTCATTTGGTCCTGCCAAAAATCTCCATAGCCTACATTACTGAGATCCTGACAAGATTCTACTCCATTAGTTTTATTTTTGGAAGTTGCCAATGTACCTATCAGTAAAAGCATGTGATTTTATTACACAAAAGAAAAAGGAGAAAATCTATTAATATATTACAATTTGGAAAGATTTTAAGCAACAAAATTGAAACATTCAATCCATTATCTAGTGGCATGATAGCAATGTCATTGAGTAAGTAGTCTTGAACCGCAGGCTACTGTTCTGGTGACATTGGTTCACTTATCACCATGGCAGATGAAATTTGGATGTTAAATATTTAGAATTAAAACTAACTTATTAGTGAGTATGTTACCACTAATAATTATTGTAAAACCTTATCTGGTTCACTAATATTCTTTTAGGGAAGGCAATCTGCCATTCTTACCGAGTCCATTGTACATATGAGTCTAGACCCACAGCAATGTGATTGTCTCTCGACTGTCCTCTTGGCAATGAAGACTGACTTAGCTTGGGATTGGATGGCACAGTGGCTCAGTGGTTAGCACGGCTGCCTCACAGCATCAGGGAATCAGGTTTGATTCCCACCTTGGGTGACTGTCTGTGTGGAGTTTGCATATTCTTCCGGTGTCTGTGTGGGTTTCCTCTCACAATCCAAAGATGTGCAGATCAGGTGAATTGACCACGTTAAATTGTGCATAGTGTCAGGTGCATTAGTCGGGGTAAACATAGAGTAGGGGAATGGGTCAGGTGGGTTACTCTTTGGAGGGTGGGTGTGGACTTGTTGGGCCGAAGGGCCTGTTTTTATACTGTACGTAATTTATATAGCTAGTAAACCCAGACCTTTTAAAATGGCATACCTGCTGTTTTATTGTTTCTTCTGAACCAAAACTGCTTCCTGATTTTCCATCTGTCTCTCTTTGGAATATAAAGCTCAACTTAGTAAACTCTTCAGCAACTATATCACCGAGTAGGTTACTGAGTTTAGGTCACATCATTTCTTAGAAATGGTGTTTTGACTCCAGGCTGAAACCAATAAGCTTCTGTTCCTTAAAATGAAACAACTAGTAAGGTGGGGGTGGGGGAGCAGGGAGATAGTGAGGAAAGAGATCAATCTGAGACTGGTACAGTTGAGAACAGAAGAAAGTCAAACAGTCAGGGCAGGCAGGCACAAGGTAGGACTAATAAATTAAACTGCATTTATTTCATTGCAAGGGGCCTAATGAGGAAAGCAGATGAACTCAGGGCATGGTTAGGAACATGGGACTGGGATATCATAGCAATTACAGAAACATGGCTCAGGGATGGGCAGGACCGGCAGCTTAATGTTTCAGGATACAAATGCTACAGGAAGAATAGAAAGGGAAGCAAGCGAGGAGGGGGAGCGGCATTTTTGATAAGGGATAGCAATTACAGCCATGCAGGGGGAGGATATTCCAAGAAATACATCCAGGGAAGTTATTTGGGTGGAACTGAGAAGTAAGGAAGGAATGATCACCTTATTGGGATTGTATTATAGACTCCCTAATAGTCAGAGGGAAATTGAGAAACAAATTTGTAAGGAGATCTCAGCTATCTGTAAGAATAATAGGATGGTTATGGTAGGGAATTTTAACTTTCCAAACATAGACTGGGATTGCCATAGTGTTAAGGATTTAGATGGAGAGGAATTTGTTAAGTGTGTACAAGAAGATTTTCTGATGCAGTATGTGGATGTACCTACTAGAGAAGGTGCAAAACGTGACGTACTCTTGGGAAATAAGGCAGGGCAGGTGACTGAGGTGTCAGTGGGGGAGCACTTTGGGGCCAAGGACCATAAGTCGATTAGATTTAAAATAGTGATGGAAAAGTGGAGACCAGATCTAAAAGTTGAAGTAAATTAACCAGAGATGTTGAGGATCGCATCAAAGTAAATTGTAGAAAGGCCAATTTTGACAGTATTAGGCAAGAACTTTCAAAAGCTGATTAGGCACAGATGTTCGCAGGTAAAGGGATGGCTGGAAAATGGGAAGCCTTCAGGAATGAGATAACGAGAATCCAGAGAAGGGTGAAAGGAAAGGCTGGTAGGTATAGGGAATGCTGGATGACTAAAGAAATTGAGGGTTTGGTTAAGAAAAAGAAGGAAGCATATATAAGGTATTGACAGGATAGATCGAGTGAATCCTTAGAAGAGTATAAAGGCAGTAAGAGTATACTTAAGAGGGAAATCAGGAGGGAAAAAAGGGGGCATGAGATAGCTTTGGCAAATAGAATTAAGGAGAATCCAAAGGGTTTTTACAAATACATTAAGGACAAAAGGGTAACTGGGGAGAGAATAGGACCCCTCAAAGTTCGACAAGGCGGCTTTTGTCTGGAGCCGCAGAAAATGGGGGAGATACTAAATGAGTATTTTGCATCAGTATTTACTGTCAAAAAGAATATGGAAGATATAGAATGTAGCAAAATAGATAATGACACCTTGCAAAATGTCCAGATTACAGAGGAGGAAGTGCTGGATGATTTGAAACGGTTAAAGGTGGATAAATCCCCAGGAGCTGATCAGGTGTACCCGAGAACTCTGTGGGAAGCCAAAGAAGTGATTGCTGGGCCTCTTGCTGAGATATTTGTATCATCAATAGTCACAGGTTAGATGCTGGAAGATTGGAGGTTGGCTAATGTGGTGCCACTGTTTAAGAAGGGTGGTAAGGGCAAGCCAGGGAACTATAGACCAGTGAGCCTGACGTCGGTGGTGGGCAAGTTGTTAGAGGGAATCCTGAGGGACAGGATGTTCATGTATTTGGAAAGGCGAGGACTGATTGGGGATAGTCAACATGGCTTTGTGCATGGGAAATCATGTCTCACAAACTTGATTGAGCTTTTTGAAGAAGTAACAAAAAGGATTGATGAGGGCAGAGTGGTAGTTGTGATCTATATGGACATCAGTAATGCGTCCGACAAGGTTCCCCATGGGAGACTGATTAGATTAGATTAGATTACATTACATTACATTACAGTGTGGAAACAGGCCCTTCGGCCCAACAAGTCCACACCGACCCGCCGAAGCGAAACCCACCCATACCCCTACATTTACCCCTTACCTAACACTACGGGCAATTTAGCATGGCCAATTCACCTGACCCTGCACATCTTTGGACTGTGGGAGGAAACCGGAGCACCCGGAGGAAACCCACGCAGACACGGGGAGAACGTGCAAACTCCACACAGTCATTTGCCTGAGGCAGGAATTGAACCCGGGTCTCAGGCGCTGTGAGGCAGCAGTGCTAACCCCTGTGCCACCGTGCCGCCCACCGCCGTGATTAGTAAGGTTAGATCTAATGGAATAAAGGGAGAACTAGCCATTTGAATACAGAACTGGCTGAAAGGTAGAAGACAGAGGGTGGTGGTGGAGGGTTGTTTTACAGACTGGAGGCCTGTGACCAGTGGAGTGCCACAAGGATTGGTGCTGAGTCCTCTACTTTTTGTCATTTACATAAATGATTTGGATGTGAGCATAAGAGATACAGTTAGTAAGTTTGCAGATGACACCAAAATTGGAAACGTAGTGGACAGCGAAGAAGGTTACCTCAGATTACAACAGGATCTTGACCAGATGGGCCAATGGGCCGAGAAGTGGCAAATGGAGTTTAATTCAGATAAATGTGAGGTGCTGCATTTTGGGAAAGCATATCTTAGCAGGACTCATACACTTAATGGTAAGGTCCTAGGGAGTGTTGCTAGACAAAGAGACCTTGGAGTGCAGGTTCATAGCTCCTTGAAAGTGGAGTCGCAGTGAAGAAGGCATTTGGTATGCTTTCTTTTATTGGTCAGAGTATTGAGTACTGGAGTTGGGAGGTCATGTTGCGGCTCTACAGGACATCGGTTAGGCCACTGTTGGAATATTGCATGCAATTCTGGTCTCTTTCCAATCAGAAAGATGTTGTGAAACTTGGAAGAGTTCAGAAAAGATTTACAAGGATGTTGCCAGGGTTGGATGATTTGAGCTATAGGGAGAGGCTGAACAGGCGGGGGATTGTTTTTCCTGGAACGTTGGAGGCTGAGGGGTGACCTGATAGAGGTTTACAAAATCATGAGGAGCATGGATAGGATAAATAGACAAAGTCTTTTCTTTGGGGTGGGGGAGTCCAGAACTAGAAGGCATAGGTTTAGGATGAGAGTGGAAAGATATAGAAGAGACCTAAGGGGCAACGTTTTCACGCAGAGGGTAGTACGTGTATGGAATGCACTGCCAGAGGAAGTGTTGGAGGCTGGTACAATTGCAACATTTAAAAGACATTTGGATGGGTATATGAAAAGGAAGGGTTTGGAGGGATATGGGCCGGGTGCTGGCAGGTGGAACTAGATTGGCTTGGGATATCTGATTAGCATGGACGGTTTGGACCAAAGGGTCTGTATCCATGCTGTACATCTCTATGACTCTATGACTCTAAGTCATCTTCAAAGAGTGGAAAACCAAAAAATCTGTTTACTTCCATTATAGAACCCAAGTTTCCAAGTAATAATAAAACATTATAAATCTTCATCACTATATGAAGGTTCCAGTTCCTCATCCGTTTCTGTTCTGGTTGAATCTTACCATTCTATCTGCAAGCTTTTTCTTGCCAAATGATATACCTCCAATGATTATGACAACACAAATTTTGATCTTGATAATATTATTCGTTCCCAGCAAGCATTTTGATATTGAGAAATTTCTTTCAATTCAGTCAAAAGCAATATCCATGAAGCTAATTATGAGCACAAATATTTTGAGCAATTACAAATATGCCATCTCACCAGCGGTGTAGTTTCCCAATATTTTCTACCAGCTTATAGTGGCCAGTTGTTCAAGTGCTCAAATTTTTCAACTTATGGTCTAACCTAGGAGAAGGAAGTAGACATTCCAAGAGATGGGTCTGTAAATATACATTTAAAATAGCCTGCAGTCCACAGATAAATTTGTATCCAATGTCTTTAATCGCTGTCAACAGAAGATGAACAATAGAATTTGTTTTAGATCATATTAGAAGTGGCATATTGTTAGAATTATCTTAACTATGAATTAGATTGTCCAACAGAACTTACCAACAACATGAAACAAGAATTAAACTTTTCACATCTAGAACAATGATCTTCTTGCATTTCAAAGTACTGGACTTGTAAATATTTTGAAAAGCAGGTTGACAAAAATGGTATAAACATAATAAAATGCAGTTATTAATTTTAAAATATCACCACAAAATTGGATAATATATGACTAGATTTCCAGTAATATTTTACAAAATGTCCCTACTTCATCATAACTTTCATGTTGCCATTCAATCAAATAAAAGCTAATGGAAATATTTCACTGCTAAGCAGTAAACAGGTGTACAGGCCAAAAATATAATTTGGAGTTGGGTGGACATTGCACATTTGCTTCTATTACACACACTCCTGAGGGAATATTTTCCGTTTTGCATCCTCACCTAATACACAGTTAGTTGTACTCTACCGTCTGTAATAGGCCTAACCTATGTAGGATTTTTTGAAGTAAAGAGGTAGGGGCAAAAAGTAAACTAGAAAATATCAGCTATTGAACTTCATTTCTTGTTTAAATTCTGTAGGAAAAGCTCTTTTGGATTTGATCTCTGTAAACACAAGCTCTCATCATTCACAATGAAGTACGCATGTACCAAGGATTACTACAGATCAGGGTGATTGCAGTAATTGCTACTTGTCACAGGGATAGCCTCTCCCAATGTACACTGAGACAGATAATACACATTTACGACTCTATATTACAGTTTTTACGTTCCAACATCACACTGTAGAATAGAGGCTGTGAGAATATATCACCAAAGTAGAAGGGACCATTATGTACATTGGTGTAAATACATCATTTAATTACAATGGAGACATTACTTCCTACTGATGTAAGTATTATTAGAATTCATGATATTCTTAGACTCCTATGTGCCATTTCATTTACCAGAAGCTATGTTAAAAGATTTAGCACTTGCAGATTATAGTGTCTACTTAAGGTCCATAAGCCTTCATATTAAATTTATCATATAGTTTGGCATTTTGATTTTTGGAGTTTTTTTTAGGTTAATAAATCCAGATATAGTTTAAACTCTGCCTGTGACTTGTTAGTAGTTCCTAATAGAATTATAACTTTGACTTTTCAATTTAATTGCCAGAATAACAGGTGAAATAAAAAGACTGCATTACAAAATTTCAGCACAATGCATCATTGATTAGATAATTTAATGCAGTAGTCTCACTGTCATTAAAGTGAAAGAAGTGCACATTTATGAAACATCAGTGTAACGGCATGATAACAAAATAAGAACCTTTCTTTTTTAGCAAAATGTACAACATAAACACAATGAAAAAGAAAATTCAACAATATTGTGGTTTCTTTAGTTTTTTACAAATGCAAGAGACAGAGAAAACATGATTAATAAGTAATTTGATGAAATTTATGATCCTGACATTTAGAGACTCGTAGCAAGACGTTCAAATATTTCTAATCGGCTTTGACAGAAAGAAAACTTTTCGCAGCCAACTTGAACATCATGCCTTGGAGTAAAGATTAGCTTTTTTGACTGAATAAGAATAATGGGAGAAGCTACAAAAACAGCACTGGGGGGTAAAGTCATATGTCATTATTAGAGTCATACCCTTGATTGATTATTTGATACAAGTAACATTCTTGTACAAGACAAGTAGGCATCAGCAGCCTTTCCTTCAGCCACTGTTTGTTGAACCATATCCAGGGCTCTGTTGTTTCATTGTGATTCATCATTAAAACAGCTCCAAATGAAAATGTTAACACTGCTTCAAAGACACATACCTGAAAAAAAATCACAAATTATACACTATCGGCCACCTCCAATTCTGTGCAATGTAGTTCATCAAAGGTGTTATTTCCAAACTACTGTAATTCCCAATGTGAAATTGACATAATCTTGAACATAAATAATTGCTGTTCAAATTTTGAAGCTAATAATTAAAAATAATTTTGCAGAACAAATATTACTAAATTAAAATAAATGCATTGCCACCAGATAAAAGTGAGTTTGTGGCATTAGATCTTCTAATGATGCTGCCACAGAAGCACATTTTATCTTGACAGTCAGTAAATTCGATCACAACAAACCTCATAAATAAATATTGATGATTACGGATTACTATTGCAAATGCATCCTTTTAATCTGCATGTAGCACAGCAGTCTTTAGGAACAATATAATTTGATGTCACTATTGATTTTTGTACTTCTAAACTTCATGTAGTTACTATTGAATTAGCCAATGCTATAGCTTCCAAATTAGCAAGTTGTAGCTACAAGTATAATATATTGAAAAATATATGGTTAATGTTAAGCAGTAGATTGGCTACTGATTTTGAAAATTCACCAGAAGCTCTAAACAAACTGTCAAAAATACTTATTCCAAAAGGCCATCTCAGGCCTTGACTATCACTTAACATGAGAGTACCAAAATGTTGTAGGTTCTCAAACAACTCTATATGTTAGATTTATATCACATGTACCTAAGATATTACTAGCACTGTCCTCACAGAATGATATAACACAGGAAAAGGCTGTTTTGTCTGTTATGTATATATTGCCTCTGAAACAACTAATCATCACACAAACTAGCATAATTTTCAATTATTTATCCAATTTCCTTTTGAAAGTTATTGTTGAATATGTTTTAAATGCCCTTGCAAATAATGCACTTCAAATTATAAGAACTTGCTTAACGGGGCGGCACAGTGGCTCAAGGGCAGTACAGTGCTCAATGATTAGCACTGCTATCTCACAGCGCCAGGGACCTGGGTTCAGTTCTTGCGTCAGGTCTTGGGTGGGTTGCTCTTTGGAGGTTCGATGTGGACTTGTTGGGCTGAAGGGCCTGTTTCCATACCGTAGGAAGTCTAATCTTGCTATCTAAAAATAAAGTCTCATCTCACCTCTAGTTGTCTCAACAATTTTCCAAAATCTGTTTCCTTTGGTTACCAAAGTTCTTGCCACTGCATTCTGATTCTCCTAATGTACTTGATCAAACACTTTCATAATTTTGAATACCTATTAAATTAACCCTTACACTTCTCTGTGGAAGGAGAATAAACTAAACTCTTCTAGTCTTGCCATGCTAGTAGTATATTCTTGGTATCATTCCAGTGGATGTCCCCCAAAATCTCCCTAAGTCTGGATAAGTATTAGCCAGAACTGAGTACAGTCCTTCAGCTGAGGCCCAACAATAATTTTATATAATTTCCTTCATTCTGTACTCTATTCTGATTTATAAAACCAAGAAGTCACACTTTGTCATATCATTCTTAACTTGTCCAGACACCTGCAATGATTTAGGTAGATACACATACCAGATCTCTGTGTTCCTACACTCTGTAAATTTGCACCATTCAGAAAGTATTGCTTGTCCTCAGCCTTTCTACACAAAATGCAAAACTTCTCATTCTTGTGCTAAGTTGCAGCAGCCATGTGTCTCCTCAGTTTACCTATTTGTTTATGTGTGCCTGAAGACTTTTATTAACCTCCTTATTATTTACTACATTTCTGAGTTTTTACCCTTTTGCAAACATTAAGATTATACCCAGGTCAGTCTGAAAAGTGACCATTCATCATTTTTCTCTGTTTCCTGCATCTTAGCTGATTTTGTATTCATGCTGACATTGTTCCCTTACACTAAAATCCTTACACTAAGGTAACCAGTCTCCTAACTGTTATAAACTAGCTATTTCTTTCAGGAGACACTGTTCTTACAGCAAGCCTCAGCTAGACATTCTGAGAACTGACACCAGAAGATTTCAACCTGTGTGTTTTTCCTAAGCAAAAATCAATCCTTGCTTCTTCTGAATTAATAGCAAGTTAATGCTTTTCAAAGGTTGCTTGCTCTAATCATAAAAATGTCACGGTACAAATAAACTCATATTATGACTTCAGGGGGCCCCCCAATCACCTATCCTCTGACACATACTGGTTTAAAATCATGGTTACATCTATGATGACAAGTTAATTATTAACCCCCTTCAGACACAGATATCCAAACCATCATGCCACCAGTTCAAAATGCAAACTCTAATAAAAGTGTATATATAGATATAATACAGAAAATATATAAATCACTTGCCTTACATGACACTGAGAAAAAAGGAATGTTAAACACCTTTATGGCCTTACCACATGTCTGTAACTTCATCAAGACTCGCAATGCTCTCTGCTCTCCCACTCTGTTAGCCCTTTGAATGGTCTTTTCCTCTGGCTTTGACATCTTGTCCAGCCTTTTGCTTGAGATCACTGTTGCCAGATGTCCCTTCAACTGCCAATCTACGCCCCATTTTCTGGAATTTTCTTCTTCCTATTTCCCTCTTCTTCTTTTCATTTACCTTCCATAAAACATTTTTTTTATATCCAAGCTTTTGCTGGTCAAAATGATGTAAGTGACCAGATTTTTGAATGTACCCTCATAAAGCACTTTGAGAATGTTTTCATCCATAAAAGGTACAAATAAAATTTAAACTGTTGGTGTTTTGCTCTTCAGTGTTAAAATAAATGAATCTGATTACAAAATCTGCAAAAATATTTGGAAATAATAAAACAATGAGTGATAATGATGTTCACATTACTGCAAACTTTGAAATTATCATATAGTTTGTCAAATAAATCTTTCTGGGGATGCAAAGAAAAATTCTAAATCCTACAGCAGTATATTTTAGCAAGAGGAAGGGAAAAGATAATGGGATGCAGACATTTAACAGGAAAAGCTATTATCAGGTCATTTTACTAAATGTATCACATGCCTTGAGACACAATCTGGCGACTGACAGATCATCTAAAATAGCTGTTGGACAAAATCAGGCTGATCATTTATTGACATTCCTACCATTTTCAGCGAAGCTGTTCTGCTCACCCTCAACTGCCTAACCACACAGAACCTGTCATAATATTCACACAGAGAAAAGGCATACATTTATACACTGCCATGTTTGATAGATATTGGAGTCTTTCATAAATGGAAATCAACTTTGGGATTATGAAAGTGTTTGTAAACATTGAAATAATTCTTCTGCATAGTCTGTGCTTTGGTTTAGTTACCATCAGTCTTTGAATGCTGATAAGATGCTTACTTATTGTGTTCTGACTAGCAGCTACTCTTTCGCCTTTTGTGAAAGCACATTGTGTCCAGGGTGCTTCAGTGAATCATGGTCTGTGACCTAGTGTCATTTAATTCACTGCTCCAGGGTAGCCAGCAATATCAAAATCCAAGCTATAGACATAGACTCAAATGACTAGTAATCTTGTAGCAGCCATTCATTTTGTGTATTCTAAAGCAATACTATGGAGTTGTTTACGCTATGAGACATGTTCTGTAACAACTGAGCTATACCTCAAACACCATCATTTGACTGTGATGATCAGCTTTATTCAGTTCTGCACTTTTATTGTAAAATTAGCAATAATATCAGAAATTGAACATTGTGAAGTCTGATGAAGTTTATGTTCTGTTGTTGTATGTAGAGCTGTAATTTGCTGAATGAAATAAATGGATCTGCCTAAATCTCTAAGCAGTGCAACTTTTTCTCTTGTTACTTCTTATTGTCTTTTTTGCTGACAGTTGAATCAGGGTTTAAGGAATGAATTGAGAAAAGAACACTGGTTGATGGTGAATTTCTTTTGCTGGGGGATGGGGGTAATTAAAAAAAAATTGCATCCTGATCTTCCATTCAGCACCAGAATTAGTGATGTCAAGGTAAGGTAAGTGAATATAAATTTGTCATTAGCCCAATTAACTGTCAGTATTTATATAATATGAAGTATGACAGATTGCATGCATGCCCGCATTTGTGAGTACATCAAAAAGAACAGAAGTAGGAAGTTTGGATCTATTGTGATGGAACTGGTCATGGCAATTTATCACAGTAGCTTGTAACACCATGACCTGATAGTTGATGCGTGCAAAATCAGTTCATATGCATTCAATAGTTCATGTTTAGATTCAGGGTATGTTTTATGGAAGGCGAAGTGAGGTAGGAATATCAGTTTTGATGAAAGTTCATGAAACTGAAATGCTAATTCTGAGTTGACTTTTCCCAGATGTTCAAAGTCAGGCTGAGGGGAACAGTTAGATCGGCCACAGGCTGGGACAGCCATCAGGGGAAACCCCTCCCATCATATTGTCACCAGTGACAACCTTACCAATGACATTTAAATACACTTAAAGATCCAATTTAGTGGCCCTTCCTGAGGAGGTCCTGACACCAGAAGGGCAGGTGGTCAGCTGAAGCCTGGCTGCCTCCTAGTGTGTTCCTGGTTGGAAGGGGCTCTCCCTGATGGGCACAGCATGTCCGCCAGACAATATCTATTGTCGAACTGAGGTCTAGAGGCCCATTCCCACCATATCATGATCCCTTCCTACCTGACTCTGACTCACCCAAAGACACTCACCAGTCTTGAAGAGCACCTTGGGACAGGGGTGTTCTCTCCTTAGCAGCCTCAATACTGGTCACGGAGAGTGGTAGTGCTGCAAATTGATTAATTGCCAGCTCTTTCATTGGACCAACAAACACAAAAGGGAATTTTAAAAAACTAGATTGGTATAGACATGGTGACCAAAGGGCCTGTTTCTGTAACTCTATAAAGTTCAAAATCACATGACACCAGGTTATAGTCCAACAGGTTTATTTAAAAGTGCAAGCTTTTGGAGCACTTCTCCTTCATCAGGTAGCTAGTGGGATGGGGTACATAGGACACAGAATTTATAAGGAAAAGATCAAAGTGTCATACAACTGTTATGATGTAATAGACAAGCCCAAGTGGTTGTTTAGTCTTTTATCACTTAAAATGGGGATGCAGGTATTGATTAATTAACATGTAAATCCCAGAATTTCTTTCAAGTCACTGCCACGAGATAACTTAAGATTTTATTACTATATAAAAAAAGGTGACATTTCAGCTCAATCAATGCCTTAAAGGTGTGAGGTTAGAATCTGTCTGTGTCCCACCCTGGAGCCAGACTGATTTTATTTCACAAGTAGAAATTTATAAAATGTCACATTGACTGACTGTCAACAGATTATGTGCTTTTTGAACAAAATAGAATGTATCTGCAAATACAAATCTGCAAATGCAAATTCACCCCAGAGACTCATACGTATTTGTGCATGATTGTGTGTCTGTGCATGCTTGAGAGAGTGTGTGCAGACGTGTGATGGAGTATATGTGAGAGGATGTGCACGTGAGTGTGACTTGTGTGTATGTGTGCGTGTGTGAGAGAGAGAGAGAAAGAGAGAGAGTGTGTGTGTGTGAGACAGGGTCTGTGTGAGTGTGTGTGTGAGAGTGTATAGTGTGGTAAGGGCATCTGTAGTGTGAGGCCATCCTCATGGGTACCGTACTTGGCTATCAACCTCTGCTCAGCAATTCTGCATTGTCGTGTATCCTAAAGTCCGCCTTGGAGGATGTTTACTTGAAGATCCGAGGCTGAATGTCCTTGACCGCTGAAGTGTTCCCCCAGTAAGAGGAGCATCCCACTTTGGCGAGTGTTGCGCAGTGACCATTCATACATGGGTGTAGCGTCTGCATGGTTTCACCAATATACCATGGCTTGGGGCAACGTTGCCTCAGTAAATGAGACCGACAATGTTGGCAGAGTCACATGAGTACCTACCACACATATGGTGGGTGGTGTCTTCATGTGTAACGGCAGTGACTCTCTCGATGCTCTGACACGTCTTGCAGTGGTTACCAAGACAGAGTAGTATGGTGTTGTGGTTGATGTTGTCCTGTAGGCTGGATAGTTTGCTGCAAACAATAGTCTGTTTATGGTTTGGTGGTTGTTGAAAGGCGCAAAGTGGAGGCGTAGGGAAGATCTTGGTGAGGTGTTCATCGTCATTGATAATGTGTTGCAGGCTACAAAGAACATGTGTAGTTTGTCTTTTACTTATATATCCTGTGTCTATGTACTCCGTCCCACTAGCTACCTGACAAAGGAGCAGTGCTACAAAAGCTTGTATTTTCAAATAAATCTGTTGGACTACAACCTGGTGTCATATGATTTTCAACTTTGTCCACCCCAATCCAACTCTGGTACTTCCATGTTATGGCTGGCAGGTGGGACTAGATTGGGTTGGGATATCTGGTCGGCGTAGACGGGTTGGACCGAAGGGTCTGTTTCCATGCTGTGCATCTCTATGACTCTATGACTCTATGACTCTATGAATGAAACTTGTGAATGACACATTGGTCCCATTCTTTCTATATTTATCAAAATACAGCTCTACAAAAAATCCTTTTATTTCCAAATTTTTTTTAAAATTCCTGTTTTATTCCACCTGGGGCTCTAAGGGGTCAGACTGTCATTCTCAATTTGCCAGCAGTCCTGCTCACTGCCAGTAAAACACCAGCTCTTTATCCCACTACAGTAATGCCTGTTCCTGCTTTCTGCCGCAGTGACAGCATTTGACCCTCTCAGAAAAAACTCATCTTCCAGTTTCTGTCTCTAGAAATGCTGTCCTACTTGCTGAATACTTCCAGTGTTTTCTGGTTTTTATTTTATTTGTAGAATATGCTGCATTTTGCATTTGTAAGAATGAGTTGAAAATTAGTTTTGACTAGTTTCTGGAGCAAAACTGAAACTCTACTTCAACTGGGAAGCCTAAGGTTCACACCTGAAATTCAGCCTTGGATTTTGGTCTGCAAAACTTGGGCAAGTTTTCAATCACCTGTTGGGTTTCCAGAGGTAGATCAGCTGACTGCTGGATCCAATTCCTGGCTGCACACCTCAGAATGGCTCATGGTAAATCCCGTGAACGAAGGAAAGGAAGGAGAAGCCTAAGGCATGTTGTAAAGTTCAGAGGAACACTCCTGTTTTAGGCTCTGCAGGAAATTATGAGAATAATAAGATTAAATAGATACCACCGACTTGCAAGTGATGATTATTTGCTGGTGCAGAGTTTGCGGAAGTACTGTATTGTGCTTTTGGAAAGGTTTTATTTATGTTTGGACTTTCAGTGGAATGATCTTGGATCTTAACAAGGTCCAAGTAATTTCCTGCCTTGTCCAAAGAAAGCTGCTTCAATAAGGATGAATATGGTTGTAGCAAGATATGAAAATAGAGGTGCAGCTCCAGAAAGCCCTCAATGGGAGAATGAGGGCTCTCAAGAGAAGGCACTACAGACCTAACATTTTAGGAAGCATTATCTCTTAGCTCCACCTTGTCTAGCAGCATTGAGCCATGCTGCCTCCTGCAATACAGACCCACTTTTCAACCAGAAAGCAAGGCAAGGACCACACTACCAAAAAAAAAACAAAGTCACTGTCACCCTCAATTTCTACAGCACATGAAAGCAGGCAAAATCATATAGTATCATAAAGATGTACAGCATGGAAACAGATCCTTTGGTCCAACTCGTCCATGCCGACCAGATATTCTAAGTCAATCTAGTCCCATTTGCCAACACATGGCCCATGTCCCTCTGAACTCTTCCTAATCAATTACCCATACAGATGCTTTTTAAATGTTGTAATTGTACTACCTCTGGCAACTCATTCCATACACGTACCACCTTCTGCGTGAAAAGGTTGCTCCTTCAGTCCCTTTTAAATTTTCTCCCTCTAACCGTAAACCTATGCCCTCTACTTCTGGACTCCCCCACCTCCCTCTAACCGTAAACCTATGCCCTCTACTTCTGGACTCCCCCACCCCAAGGAAAATACATTGTCTATTTACCCTATCCATGCCCCTCATGATTTTATAAACCTCTATAAGGTCACCCCTCAACCTCTGAAACTCCAGGGAAAACAGCCCCAGCCTGTTCAGCCTTTCTCTAGTCAGTCACAAGGAAGTGGATTTTGTAGCAAAGACAGAATGCCAAGAGTTCAGCTTTCTGCTAAGTTCTGCTAATCCTGCATGTCAAATAGCTGCTTAATAAAACACTTGTACATTCTCACTCACAAGCTGGTTTTAAAGTGGAATGATGTATGCAGACCTTGGCTGCTGTCATCAACATCATGGTTCAATCAAGGAATTAATAGCTTGTGAGAGATGAGCATTGTTTGACCATTACAACTTCTTTTATCCTCGGGATGTTTGAAAAAGCTGCTCAACTCTCTCATGGCTACAACTAAATCAAATTTGATAGTGGAAACAACAATAAAGTGGCCATTTTAAGAATTTTAGTGAGGTAACGTTTTTGAAGAAGTGCAAGTGAAGATACATTTAGAAATTTGCAAGCATATTTATAATGATGTTCAGCCTAATGCGTCCCCCCCACCTGGGTGATATCCCCTGCTGGGTGGAACATACCTGCTCTGTCGTTAACCTTGCAGCCTAAAAAAGTCTTGGATCGTTGCCCCCAGGGGCCATTTTGGCAAGAAGGGCCCAGGCCTTTCTTGTTGAACTGGACACATACGACTGTCAGAAATTCTCCTCAATAGAATCTAGGAATCTAGGAATGCTTGCTCCACAATGTCCCTTGCACTGCCACTATCCCAGATGATGTACAGGTAATTAAACTTCCTGATTAGAACTACTGTATGATGTTAATACCTTTTTGAAATCTCCTTACAGATTTATTCCTCTCTATCATTCCGTGAGCTGGTTATCTATATATCTCACCAAGGAATGTAATTGCACTCTTCTTATTCCTTAGCTCCAGGCAAATCAATTCAGTTTTTGAACCTTCTGACTCATCCTCTTTCTTCAGCATTGCAGTGCTCTCTCCTTAGACAATTATGCTACTCCACCTCCATTTCTTCCTTCCCTAACTTTTCTGAATACCAGGAATATTTAACTGCCAAACCTGCCCTTCCTTAAGCCAAGTCTCTATTATTACCTCAACATCATAATCCCACAAGTCATCAGTGCCTGTAATTCTCCAATCTTATTAACTATACTGTATACATTCACATACATGATAACCCTGATTTGGACTTTGCTACTTTCTCCCTTACTCTAACTCTACCAATTAATTTATTATATTCTAATTTTGTGCTGTGTCACCCAAATTTAATACACCTTAGTATGTTTTTTTTATTCACTCACGGGCTGTGGCATGTCACCTTCTTGAATTGCTGTACTCCAATTGATGTAGGTACTCACAATGCAGTTAGGAAGTGTGTATCAGGATTTTGACCCAGTAGCTGAAGGAATGGCAATATATTTCCAAGTCATGATAATGAGTGGTTTGGAGGGAAAACTGTAGGTGGTGGTATTCCCATGTATTTACTGCCCTTATCCTTCTAGAGGTAGTGGTCATGAGTTTGAAAGGTGCTTCCTAAGGAGACTTGTTAAATTTCTGCAGGGCATCTTGTCATTAGTATGCACTGTTGCTACTAAGCATCAATGGTGGAGGGGTTGAATGCTTGTGGATGTGATATCAGTCAAGTGGGTTTTTGGGGTCAATAGGGGGGTTAGACACTGTAGGTTTCCTGGCCTCTGTCCTGCCTTTGTAGCTGGTTCAGGTTTTGTTAATAGTAACCCCCAGGATGTTGATGGTGAGGGATTCAATGATGGTGATGCTTTGAATGTCAAGGGGCAATGGTAACATTTTCTCTTGTTGCAGACACTCATTGCATTTGTCTAGCATGAATGCTCCTTGACACTTGTCAGCTCAAACCTGAATATTGCCCAGGTCTTGCTGCATATTTGGACATGGACTGGTTCAATATCTGAGAAGACACAACTGGTGCTGAACCCAGAAAACATCTCGCTTCTGTGTTGTGGAGGGCAGGACATTGATGGTTTCGCACCACACTGTGGAACTCCTGCAGAGATGGCCTGGAGCCGTGATGACTGACCTCCAGCAACCATGACCATCTTCCTATGTCAGATATGACTCAAACCAGTGAGAGTTTGGCTCCTGATTCCCATTGAGACCAGTTTTGGTCAGAATGCCTTGATGTTATACCTCATCAAATCTGGCCTTGATATCAAGGACAATCACTCTCACCTCACCTCTGGAGTTCAGCACTTCTATCCATGTTTGAACCAAGATCAGGAACTGGGCAGCCCTAGCATCACCCAAACTAGGCTTCATCAAGCAGATTATATTGCTAAGTAAGTGCTGTTTCATAGCACTGTTGTTAACATCTTCCACCACTTTACATATAATCAAGAGTAGACCGATGGGGTGATAATGGAATAGGTCGGATTATCCTGTTTTTTGTGTACAAGATATAGCTGGGCAATTTTTCACATTGTCAGGTATATGTCAAAGCTGTATTAGAAGAGCTTATCTTGGGCAGCAGCAGGTTCTGGTGCCCAAGTGTACAGGACTACTGCTGGAAGTTGGTCAGGGCCTATATCCAATTCAGTATTCAGCACCTCTGGAAATTCTTGAATATCACATGGAGTGAATGGAATGAAGACTGACATTTGGGTATCTGGAAGAGATTGAGATGGATCATCCATTTGGCATTTCTTGCTGAAGATTGTTTTGAACTTTTTGGCTGAAAGGGCTAATAATACCCATTCAATAAAGCTGGAACAGGCTGTTCCTTGGACGTTACAGGTTGGCTGATTTTGCAGGATATGTAGTCATCAATTTGTTTAGGGTAGCAGTGAACCTCAATGCCTGGATTATAAGAGAAAATAGGCACAACGAGTCGCAATTTCCCTCTCGCCAGAGCTGTTTCTAGTCTTTGGGTTGTCTCACCGAGATGATCTCCCTGGAGACACAGTTGAGGAAGGTGCACAAAACAGAGAGCTGGCTGGGGCTCCAGGTGCCCCTTTATCCCCTCTTCACACTTGTCTCAAAGATTTTGTGGGCCATATTCAGGTGGGGCAGAAAGATCCAATGAGGTGACCACTTTCCATATTTGGAGATCATAGAATATGGATTTGAACCTTCAACTGTTAAGTGCAGACCTTGTCATGCAATGCCTCTGGCCTCCTATTGAGCTGGGTGCCATCAAGCCTTCTAACCTTCTTCTAGCATTCTTCAATAAAGCAGGTTCAGTGAAGATAGGAACAATGGTTCATTTTGGAACAATGTGACAATTATTATCTGGTCAGGCATTTCCAGGCCAGTCTCGTTCGATAGGAAGTTGATTGTCCAAGGCTGGTTGTATGAATACTGTCTGTTTCACCTCTGCAGTTTGCAAATTACAGAGTCTGGCAAGGTTTAAACATGGCTTCCACATTTCAAATTTTTATCCATACTCATGTAAAAATATCAACATTCCTGTAACAATCCTGATGGTCATGGATGACCTGACCACAACTCTTTAAAATGTAGAGGCTAGCTGAAGCTTATGTTAATCATACATGTTGCATTGTGTTTCACACTGGGCCAGTATGTTGGGACCATTCAGCTGAGGAATTTGCAGGAAGTTTACCTGTTGCCTGCCTCAACAGGAGTGGCACAGGGTGATTGAGTATCATGACCCAAAGAAGGTCTTGATTAATTTCGTCCCCAATGTCAGCTTTAGGCAGCCACTATTGCCAGCTAAATAGTGATATGATCCAATATCCAGATTCTTTGAGTGCAGCGCAGGTCCCTGAAATTGGCACACACTATGCCAATTTCTGTTGTAATCCAGGCTTTAAGATTCACTGCTACCCTAAACATTTTAGACAAGTTGGCCAAAGTTGCATATACACTGGAACAGGAACAGTAAATTCAGTTTAATCCCATTGGATATATTATGAATTAGAGCTCATGGGAAACATAAAATCATAATATAGGATAAATAACTCTGATGAGGGAGAGGGATGTTTTATAAAAATAATAAGGCAAAATCTAATAACATGGATCTCTATAATATTGGCAAAGCTCAACATTCATAACAATGTAAGTACCACCAGCAAGTTACTGAACTTGGGGTTTCTAAGATGGGGTGGAGGCAAAGATCTAGGATGAACAAGAATTTCATATGATACACTTAATATGTTTAGAAAAAATTAGGGATTAGTGGCACTACTAGTAAGTGAAGATCTGGGAGTAATGAAAACAAACCGTATGCTGGAAATTACCCTGAGTGATGTTATTGTATAAAAGGTTCCCCACTTGCATTAAATCCCTGTAAAAATAGCAGAGAAAGGAACCGGATACAAACTTATTTAGTGCTCATTTGATAACATCACAGACAATAATTTCTGGATTTATTTGACATGAATTGAAGGGAATAACTAAATCTATCTGAGCAGAAACCCAAGAGTTACATTATGAAATTAGCATTATGACGAACTGCAAACAATATAAGAAAAGGAAGCATCTCTTTGGGATTAGGACTACTGCTCATGGAGGATTAATAACAGCAGTATGGACTCAACAGCCTGATTTTGTAGTAGAATTGCTATGTAATTCTATGTAAAGAAAACCAATATAGTAAATCAGGGAGAATCTTACAGGAGTTTACATGTATTGGCAGGATCAAAAATAAGTATTGAAAAATAAAGATCATGCAAGTAATTTAAAAATAAGAAAATGTGGAGTGATTTAGTAATAATGTTTAAAATTAGGCAGGGATGACGCACAGCAAATGGAAACAGATTATTTCCTGTTGTGTGGCTAGAACGGAGACACATTAAGCCATAGATCACAGGATGTACCTGCAGAAGGAGGCCATTTGGCCCATCAAGTTTGCTCCACCATTCAAAGAGATTCTGTGTCATTCTCTCAATATGCCTTGACACCTATTTTTGTATTATTTCTAAACTTGGCTATAGTACATTCACTTCTGTCACTCAAGTCATTAATATACATTAATTCTTGTGGCAATCCACTAGTTACAAAGTGCTACCTGAGAATGCCCCCTTTCTCCCATTCTCTTGGCATTCTATCAGTTGGCTAATCCTCTACCCATGTTAATATATTACCCCCAACATTATGGTTTCTTATCTAATTATATAAATCATCAGGGTACTTTTGTACAAACAATAGTTCCACTGCAGACTGTTAAATTCTGACAGACAACCTGCTCAAAGACAGAGGTGATGGTGGAAAGCTGTTTTTAAGACTGGGGGCCTGTGTGACAAGGATGGGTGCTGGTCCACTACTTTTTGTCATTTATATAAATGATTTGGATGTTAACATAGGAGAGATATTTGGTAAGTTTGTAAATGACACCAAAATTGGAGATGGAGTGGACAGTGAAGAAGGTTAACTCAGAGTACAACAGGATCTTGATCAGATGGGCCAATGGGCCAAGGAGTGGCAGATGGAGTTTAATTTAAATAAATGTGAGGTGTTGCATTTTGGAAAGGCAAATTAGAGCAGAACTCATACACTTAATGGTCAGGTTCAGCGAGTGTTGCTGAACAAAGAGACCTTGAAGTGCAAGTTCATAGTTTCTTGAAAGTGGAGTCCCAGACACATAGGATAGTGAAGAGGGTGTGTGGTTTAATTACCTTTATTGGTCTGTGCATTGAGTAGAGGAGTTAGGAGGTCATATTGCAGTTGTACAGTACATTAGTTAGGTCACTTTTGGAAAATGTATGCAATTCTGGTCTCACTGCTATAGGAAGGATGTTGTGAAACTTGAAAGGATTCAGAAAACATTTTCAAGGATGTTGCCAGGGTTGGAGAGTTTGAGCTTTAGGCTGAACAGGCTGGGGTTATTTTCTTTGGAGCGTCAGAGGCTGAGAGGTGAGTTTAATAAAATCATGAGGGGCATGGATATGATAAATAGACAAGGTCTTTTCCTTGGGGTGAAGTATTCCAAAGCTAGAGGGCATAGGTTTAAGGTGAAAGGGAAAAGATTTAAAAGAGACTTAAGGGGCAACTTTTTCACACAGAGGGTGGTGCATATATGGAATGAGCTACCAGGGGAAGTGGTGGAGGCTGATACAATTGCAACTTTTATAAAGCATCTGGATGGGTATATGAATATGAAGGGTTTAGAGGGATATGGGCTAAATGTTGGCAAATGGGATAAGATCAGTTTAGGATATCTAGTTGGTGCAGATGAGTTGGACTGAAGGATTTGTTTCCTCACTGTATAACTCTATGACTCTATGATTCTTTGTGCATAGAAATGCTTCCTAACATCACTCCTGAGCAGTCTGGCCCTATTTCTCAGTCTATGTCTCCAGTCTAGAATCATAATCATTGGAAATAGTTTATCTTTATCTCCTCTGTACTTTTCCTGTTATTATCTTGAAGACTTTGATCAGATCACCCTTAGCTTCCTAAATCCTAGAGAAAATCGACCTAATTTGTGTAACCTCTCCTTATAACTTAACCCCTGAAGTCCAGGTATCATTCTTGGACACACACATTGTACTCCCTCCAAAGCCAATTATATATTTCCTAAGGTGGGGTGCCAGATTTGCTCACAGTACTCCAACTAGAGTCTAACCAGGATTTTGTATGACTGCAAAATAACTTCTACATTCTTATACTCCTGTCCTCTATGTACACAGGCTAGCAATTCATTCATTTTTTTTTATTATTTTCCACACCTGTTGTGACATTTTAAAATCTAAGTACCTGAAACCCAAGTATCTTTGGATATCCACTGTATTTATTTTTATACCATCTAGAAAATATCCTGATCTATCCTTTTTCAGTCTAAAATGGATAACCTCACGTTTGCTTATATTGAACCTCATCTATCACAATTTTTCCCATTCACTTAGTCTACCAATATCCCTTTTAGTTTTTATGCTATCATCTCCGCTCTCTGTATTGCTGCCTAAATTCATGTCAAACTTATTTTGTATGATGTATAACATTACATAGCTCAGAAGACATCGAATCAAAGAGTCATAGAGAGGTACAGCACGGAAACAGACCCTTCAGTCCAACTCGTCTATGCTGACCAGATATCCTAGATAAATCTATTCAGCCTCCCCCTATAGCTCAAACTCCTGGCAACATCCTTATATATCTTTTCTGACCCCTTTCAAGTTGAACAACACCTTTCCTATAGCAGGGAGACTAGAATGTTCTAAAGGTGGCCTCCCCAATGTCCTGTCCAGCTGCAACATGATGTCCCAAATCCTATATTCAGTGCATTGACTAATGAGGGCAAGTCCTGCCTTGATTTGCCTTACCAAAACTCATTACCTCACAGTTATCAAAATTAAGCTCTATCTGCCACTCCTCAGCCCATTGGTCCATCTGAGTAAGGTCTCATCATATTCTGAAATAACTTTCTTCACTGTCCACTACACCGCCAGTTTTGGTGTCATCTGCAAACTAACATACCTCCTATATTCACATCCAAATCATTTATAAATATGATGAAAAGCAGTGGATGCAATACTGATCCTTGTGGCATTCCACTGGTCAGAGAGTAATTGATGGTTGGAACTCTCTTCCATTATTGGCAGTGGATGCAGGATGAGTTGGTAATGTTAAAGCTGAGAGGGGGAAATTTTAGGTAAGCATAGGTATTAAGGGATATGGGCCAAAGGCAGCTATATGAAGTTAGGCCACAGGTCCAACTATGATCTCAAGCTGCAACAGGCATGGCTGTCCAGCCACTCTGAGGATCTAAGCATGCTAATTGACATCCGGTTGCTGTTCCCAGTACTGACTTCTGTTTTCGGAAGTTGCTGCTGTATACCGGTCCAAACAAAAGTAAAGAAAATTAAGAAGGAATGCAGACCACAGGCTTTGTGAAATGTTGTGCTCCAGGCAAATGCTGTGTCAGACCAGGATTTCATTAGATTCCCTACAGTGTGGAAACAGGCCCTTCGGTCCAACAAGCCCATACTGACCCTCTGAAGAGTAACCCACCCAGGCCCATTTCCGTCTGATTAATGCACCTAACACTTTGGGCAATTTAACATGGCCGATTCACCTAACCTGCACATCTTTGGGCTGTGGGAGGAAACCGGAGCACCCAAAGGAAACACACTCAGACACAGGGAGAATGTGCAAAATCCACACAGTCGACTGAGGCTGGAATCGAATGCGGGCCCCTGGTGCTATGAGGCAGCAGTGCTAACCACTGAGCCACCCTGCCGCTGATGTGAGACAGGTCAGTCTCAATGTGACAACAGATGGGCTTGGGACACTGAGGAACGTGTTATTTGCAGCCCTTGATTTTCAACTCCTGGTTGCATATTTTCAGGTGCATTGAATATATTTACCAATAACTTTAATTTATTTTCCACTATTTCAATGTCAAAAAAAAACTGTTTTATGAATTTTGAAGGAGGCCTGATTATTTTTAATAATTCTCTGCACAGACTTATTGCACAGTACTAAAGTATCAACACCTGGGGATGGGACTTGTTTTCACCTGAAACCCTGAACAAAATCTTCCAGTTGGCATCCTACACCGGTCTTTTGTCTTCTCATGGTGGTTTGTTTGTCTGGCTCTTCCATTTTGCATATTCCTATTCCTCCTCACCATTCTTCATCTCAGTCTGTGAACATAATCTCAAAGTCATTCTCAGCTATTTCATCAGCCTCCAATATCTCACTTGGCTAATGTTATCATCCACGTTTTCCAAGGATGTGTCCAACTCTCATCCTGCTGTTTCAGTGCCCTATCAAAAGCAAGTACGTGAAAGGTATAGATAGCGTCATACATCCCCTGCTTGATTCACTTCTGCAGTTCCTTCTCAGCAGCATTGTCCAGATGAAACACACTCAGATACTTTTCCAATCTCCAGCTCTCTCTCTTTTTCTTACTTAAAGATATTAGCTTGCTGTGTGACTGCATTGTAATTTTCATGAAGTACTGCTTGCACTTGTATCTGATGAAGCAGGGCCAATAGATGAAATGCTCGTTAATCTGTCCCAGACCTTGCTCATAATTCTTAATTAACTTTACTCTCTTCCATAATTGAATGGTGGCATTGTATGAATCAACAGGGTAACCAAGGGCATTGTGAACTCTTATGTGTCAAAAGGGAAAATGTTCGAACAATTCATTCATATCTTACATTGTGCATATCGAGCCATCATACATTTTGACCAGAGAGTCAGCCACCAAACTTATGACTGGTTGGAACTTTAGCATGCTGCTAACTATTTTTAAGTTGTATGGTTTTCCAACAAAAATATCAGATGAGGCAGCAGGAGAAATCACTAACTAGCTAAATAGAGCAAAAAGTATTTCAAGTAGCAAACCTAGGCCAGGGAGCAATAATTTGAAACTGAAGGTCGGGTTTGCGTTAAGCTGCTAAATTATGACCCCAGCACATGTCATTTCTACCAAGTCTAAACAGATCAAATGATTGTTTGGTACAAGTGCTTATCTGTTGGGATGACAACAGAAAGTGGCATGTGAGACACTTGATAGTGAGTAAAACTAGGATATCACAATGAAGTAATTATAAAGAGATGTTTCCTTTTCTAATGAGTGATCATGATGTTGATCATTTGTCTCATTAAGCTGATTGTGGAGATTCACAAATTCAAGTTCACAAATCTCAGTACTACCCAGCAACAGCCTTCACATTTCAAATCTGATCTCTAAACTTAGAGAAAAGTGTGATATTGAATGCTAAGAAATGTACATGTGCTTGTTTATTATGTTGTTTTAATTGAAGAAAAAGTCTTTTATTTTTACAAAGGAATTAAAATGGAGTATTCAATTGTTTGGTATGTAATTTTGTGTGTCAGGCAACTGTTCTGTGAATTCTAGTTTAAGCCTCAGTGTGGTTTCAGACAAAGAGAAACTAAAATGAAACAAGAAGTTGTCAGCACAAAACATTAAGAATGCTCCTGTTTAGAAATGGGAAGTGTTCGTTTCTGCATACTTCGGAGGCACAAAACACATTTAATATCAATGGTCTGAATGATGAGGAAAATCTGGAGAAACTGAGTCATTTCAACAATGATAGAAGATGTCTGAAAGGTGATATATATATATAATAGTATATATTGGTATAGGTGTATAAGATTGTGAGCAACATGGAAAGGTAAATCCAAAAATCTACTTTAAAATAAATCACAAGATCAGGGCAAGAGGACATGGCCACAAATTGTGAAAACAAATTTAAGACATAAATCTTAAGTTCTTTGTCATAAGATGAATGATCAATTAATAAAACAGATTTCTTGATAAAGTGATTCAAAGGAAAGCAGTGAAATCATTTGAAACAATCTGATAATACAATGGTGGAAATTTATGGACTTCCTAGATGATCTCATTATTCCAAAATACTATGGTCTTTTAATTTCCTTTTCACTCAAGTATCTTTCTGTCTTTGCCAATTTCAAATCAGCCACCCCAGTTCATGCTAACTGAATGTCAGACATGCATAGAAATACATAACATTTTGAAACAATCTAAAGTGATTTATCTCCAATATCCATGCCATTCAAATTTGCTTTTGTCGGTGTCCCAGTATTTCAATAGAAGTGTTACCGTCTGTTCCTGCTATAGTAACCATTTGAACCATATTCAAGAATATCTAGAATTCAGTTCACAAGAGAATTTTGTGTTTTTTGTGGAGACCTGTGGATATAGAGTTTTGTTATATTCCTGCACACATTATGGACAGGGTTTCTCCATGGATTGTTGAACCCTGATCATGAGATCAGTGGATACCTAGAGCATGTATTCACCAAAAACCAGACTGTTGGAGATAATGTACATTATTTCCTCTACCACTAGAAAACACCCATGTGGCCAATTGAATAGTTACAAAAAAAGTCTGTTAAGGGCAATGTTATCAGCAAAAAGTGAGGAAGTGTTGGTGGACAGGGGAGGGTTAGGGAGAGAGAGAGGGGGAACTAAATCAGAGTGGAATTTGCGGACAAAATGGTGCCCACCTCTCATCAAGAGCAACCTCCCTCTCCAATGACACTTAGGCTCAATTGTAACCATGGGCGAGGAGCAAGGAATCACCAAAGATGACCATCTCCACAGCCCATTGCCTGGACCTGTTTATAGACAGCCTGGCCAGACCCAGCTGCAGGCCCATGAGGACATCCTCTGGTCTGCCTACACCCATCTGCACCAGGTATTGTAATGGTGTCCTAATTAGCTGTCACTGTACTTGTTATCCTATTAAAGATAGGGAGATAGGATCCTGATGTTACTCATCCAATCACAGATCCAGCAGCTCTGAGGTGTTGATGGTCCCACAGAGATACAGGTGGGTGCTACTGAAGCAGGTACAGATCCTAGAAAGGCTGGCATAATGGAGGTGATGGAATGAATGCTGATAGTTGGTGGGTAGGAATCATATTGAACAAAATTAATTTTGCTTACAGTTAGCTTTTAACTGAAATCTACAGGTTGAATTCTGAAGTTGCCAGCATTAAGCAGGCTTTAACAAGATCTGCACTGGAAGAGTAATTAAATTTAATCAAATAAGCAGCTGAAATGGCACCTCTAGAAGTGGATCAGCTCGGCTTTAGGGGAACCTTGTGGTGTGGCCAAGAGACCCTGATTTAAATCTGATCTGCTCCAGAGGTCTGTCAAAACATCATTGAACAAGTTGATTAGAAAAATATCAGCTAGACATTTTTAGGGCTCTTGTGATGCAGAGGTCGTGTCCTGGTTTGGGCCAGGACAGTTAGATTCAAGTCCGACCTGCTCTCAAAGTGCATTATAGCATGCCTGAATGGATTGATTGAAAATATAAGAGCTAAGCACTTTAAGTGCTCTTGTGCCATGGTAATGTCCCTAAATCTGAACCAGAAAGCCTGGGTACAAGTCCCATTTACTCTAGATGTGTATAATGGTGTCTCTGAACAGATTGATAATAAAAATTATGAACTTGGCATTTTGTGTTCAGAACATGTTAAATTTGTGACTCCAGTGTGACTTAGCACTTGAATGTGACTTGCAATAATGTGCTAGGAGTTGATAGCCAAGTGCAGAGGAAAAGGAAGGGAAAGACATACTTCTTTGTTTTTGCTTTCTGTTTTTACTGAAATTTTGACTCTGTTACTGGAGAAGCCATTAATTATTGTTGAGTATCTGGTATCTAACTAGGATTTATTATATTCCTAAGATTCAAAATAATATAACAGGTTATGTAAATTATGTAGAAAACTTATATAAATATATAATTGAATAACATAATTAAGTAGTTACTAAGATCAAATTAAGAATTGCAGGACAGAAGATATGTCACAGCTGCAATGTGAGGGATCTCCTGGACCCCAGGGTCAAGGGGCAGAAAGTCTGCTGTAAGTGTTTGAAGGTGGACCTACTTTCACTTTGACTTTGTGAGCTAAAGGTTGAACTACAGATATTGCAACACAGCAGGGAGGTGATTATTTCCTAGATTCTTTGTAATGGGATGCAGTCTTTGGATTAAGATCTGCTGATTTGGTCAATGTTCAGGAACACGACAATGTAACTGCCAGTGAGGTAGGTAAGGAGACCAAAAGGGCAAGAGCGCAGGCCTGTCGGCCTTTGCAATTGTCCAGTGATTTTAAGGCATGTTCAACTTGTTTGCATGAAATGTTGCATGTAATGCAACGTTTTTAGAATAATTTCTGAAAACAGAATGTTCTTGAACCAACCAGAGAGCAGCCTATGCTTTATCTGGTTTCATTAAACAAGATACGATTAATTAATGATAACGTAGTGAAGGCTTCCCCATGTAACATAACAAACATGAATTACTTTTACATAGAGTCATAGAGTCAAGCAGCATGGAAACAGACCTTTCAGTTTAATTAATACACCTTGACCATGTTCCCAAACTAAACGAGTTCCAGCTACCTGTGTTTGGCCCCAATCCATCCAAGCCTTTCCTATTCATGTACTTATCCAAATGTCTTTTAAATGTTGCAACTGTACCTGCATCTACCACTTCCTCTTGCAGTTCATTCCATGCACTAACCATTCACATGCCCCTCATGCCCTTTTTAAATCTTTCTCCTCTCACTTTAAAAATGTGCACCCTGGTTTTGAACTTCTTCACCCTCGGGAAAATACCTGTGTTATTCACCCTATCAATGCCCCTTATAATTTTATAAATCTCTATTTGGTCACCTATTGAGTCAAATAACTATGACACAACAGTAGAGGATGTCTTTCATGTGGAAATATCTAAAAGGAATATAATGCTTTCAGGGGACAACATGGTCACAGGGATTGACACTCTTCTCTGCACTAATGGGTCAGTCCAGCAGGTTGTATTGCCTGAGTTTTGGACATCTGTTTAGGGCTTGAGATAAACTTGCAATGGGAGAGGACGAATTCAGTCATTGTGGTCCATGTAGATACTATTAACATAAACAAGACAAAGAGGGAGGTTCTGCATTGAGCATGAGCAACTAGGTGTCAAATTAAGAAGCAGAACTTAAAATGTCATCATCTCTAGCTTATTATCTGAGGTGCATGCATCTTGGTATAGACCAAATCAGATTAGAGGTAATGCATACCCTAGAGACTGTTATGGGAGAAATGGGTTCTGGTTCATTCGGACATTGCCATCAACACTGGGGAAAGTCGGATCTGTATCTTTGGGTATTTCTACATCTGAACCTTGCTGAGGCTGATGTCTTGTGAGCTACATTACTCATAGAGAGGAGTTTAAACTAAATAGTGAGGGAAAGGGATAACATTTGGGAAGATGTAATAAATGAATGAGTGAAAAAGGCCAAAGAGAAAGGTATTCACATAGGAAATGTGACAAAAAGAGGTAGAGAGTACAAAACTAAAAGTAAATTAACAGATAAAATGAGAAGATACAAAAGAATAAAAGGATAAACTAAAAAAAGCTCTGTGTATGAATGCATGTTGCATTCAAACAAGACAGTCAAACTGACATTGCAAACAAAAATAAATAATTATGATTTGGTAGCCATTTTAGAGTCAGGGCTATAGGATGACATGGATGGATACTAAAGGTGATTGGGCACAGGATATTTAGAAAATACAAGAAGCTAAGAAATATGGAAAAGTGTTTCTGTCTGCTTATGATGGTATTAGCTCAGTAGAGTGGGATGACTTAAATCCAGGAATCTAAGATATGGAAATACGTTGGGTAGAGATGAGAAAATTATAAAGACAAGAAGTCATTTGTAGGAGTAGAGTAGAAATGAAGAAATGATAAGAGCATGTCAAAAGGGCACAGTAATAGTCATGGGAGATTCTTGTCTCCATGTAGAATGGAAAGGTTCAATGGTGAAAGATAGACCAAATGAGAAGTTAATGGAATGTTTGAGGATAGTTTCTTAGAACAATACATTCTTGAACCAACCAGGGAAGAGGCTATACTTAACCTGGTATTCAACAAGTTAGGATTAATTAATGATCATATAGTGAAGTCTTCCCTTTGTAGTTTGACAGCAATGAATTAATTTTGCATTCCATATGAAGGAAAGAGTAATGGGTCTGAGATTATTTTTCACACTTAACCAGGTGTAATCATGAAAGGAGGGGGTAGATAAAGTAAGTTGGCAAATTACATTAAAGGAGGGATGAATAAAGATGTATCAGCAGATATTCAAGGGATATTTCAGAATACACAGATTAGATGCACTCCAACAAGTAAGAAAAGATTCCAAGGGATGGACCCATATCTGCGATTAACCAGCGAGGTTAATGCTAGTATCACACTTAAAGAAAAAAGCACACAGTTGTGCAAAAACAGTTGGCTCACTAGAAGATTGGACAGAATATAATAGCATCAAAGAATGACCAACATTTTAATAATGGAGGAAAATAGAGAATGAGAGAAAGCCAACTAGAAATATTAAGACAGATGGTAAGAGTTCTTAAAAAGAAGTGTTTTCAAATGGTGTTTAACTAACAGAAAATGAGTCTCATAGACTAGAAGATAATTAGATGACAAATTATTTGAACAGCTATTTTGTATCGGTCTTTATCATGGAGTATTTAAGTAACACTCCAGAAGCAATGATAAATCAGGAAGGCAGGGAAGAACTCAGGAAATTAATAATCTCCAGTGAAGTGCTACTAAATAAATTGTAGGAGCTGAGGGCTAACAATTACCCAGGTCCTAATAAACTTCATCCCATGGTCTTAAAAGAAGTGGCCAGTGTGAGAGTAATGCATTATTTTTAATTTTCCACAACTTCCTGTATTCAAGGAATGTCACATTAGATTGCAAGATAGGAAATTAATTTCTTTATTCAAAAATGGAGTGAGAAAGAGCAGGAGTGATTAGTCTAGCTAGCTTAACATCTGTCATTGTGAAAATTATAAATGCTATTATTAAAGAATTTATAGCCAAGCGCTTAAGTAAGTTCAAGGTAATCAGACAGAGTCAAATGGAAAGAGAAAGGGAACTCATGTTTAAACAATCAATTAAAGGAAGTAACATGTGCTGTGAATAAAGGGGGAATGGCAGGTGTACTGTATTTAGATCTCTTGAAGGCTTTTGATAAAGTGCCACATGATAGGCAATTGCGTAAAGTAAAAGCTCATGGTGTAGTGGGTAGCATATTGACAGGGTAGAATATTGACTAGCTATCATGAAACAGACTATAGTCATAAGTGGGTCTTTTTCAGATCAACATGTTGAAACAAGCAGTGTGCTACAGGGATCAGTGCTGGGAACTTCAACATTTTATGATTTATATAAAATCTTGGAAGAAGGGATGGAAAGTATGATTGCCAAATTTGATGATGTCACAAGGATAGGTAGGAACTTATTTGCAAAGAGCATATAAGGATTCGGCAAAAAGATATAGATAGGTTTAGTGAGTGGTAAAAGATCTGTAAAATAGATTGTAATGTAGGAAAATGTGAACTTGCCCATTTTGGCAAAGAGAACAAAAGAAAGCATATTATCTAAATTGTGAGAGATTGCAGAGCTCTGAGTTACAGACAGATCTGGATGTTCCAGTCGTGAACCACAAAACACTAATATATAGGTACAGCATGTAATTATGAAGGTGAATAGCATGTTATCATTCATTACAAGAGAAACATAATACAAAGCTAGAGAGGTTACACTTCAACGAGACAGAGCACTGGTGAGCCTATACTTGGAATATTGTGCAGAAAATTGGTCCTCTTATTTAAAAACAAAATGCTACAGGTGCATTGGAGGCAATTCAAAGAAGATTTACCAAGCTAACCCTTCCAGTAAGTAGATTGTCGTAAGAGGAAAGGTTGGACAGGCTTGAATTTATTCTCTAGAGTTTAAAGGGATAAGAGGCATTTTGGTTGACACATTTTAAATCCTGAGTAGATTTCCCAGGATCCATATACAAAGTGTTGTGTAAGGGCCTTAGGATCCTGGAATAACTTTATGGTAATACCTTAGAGCTGTTTCCCACATGGCATAAACAGCACCATATAGACAGAACTATTTGGATAGAAGATGGTTAGCTTAAAGAAGGAAGATCATTAGAGTTCAAGGGAATGAATGGTAAATTTCCTTCCCTGAAATGTATTAGTGAACCAGATGAGTTTTTACAGCAGGCAAAGTAGCTTCAAGATTATCATTACTAGACTACCTTTCAATTCCAGATTTAATTAATTTAATTTGCATTCATCCAGCTGATGTGGTGGGATGTGTACCCATGTTCCTAGATGATTAGCCCGGCCCTATGGATTACTAGTCCAGTATCACTTCCAACAATGATTGTGAGAAGAGTAAAGATCATAGAAAGATAGTTATCTGGACAATCTTGGAACTTCAGGGTAACTGTGGAAGCTCACAGATAAAAGATGCTGAAGATGATTGATAGAACATTGAGGTTTGCAATGTTGGATGGGGTGGAAAGAGTTTTCATGCATTGCTGTACCTGGGAAAAGTTACGGTCCCTTAACAAGTAGACATGGTTCATAAGATGGTTGGTAGAACTTAAATGAGGGCAAGGCAAGATTTTGGACTCGTTTTATATTCATTCATGGATTGTGGGTGTCACTGGCTGATCCAGCATTTATTGGCCATGCCTAGTTGCCCTTGACAAGGTGACAATGAGCAGCCTTTTTGAATTGCAATGATTATGGGAAGAGCAAAGATACACCCATCATGTGACAAGGGAGGGAGTTTCAGGATGTTTTCCCAGCTGATAAGGAAGGAACAGTGATATAGCCAGAATGGTGATCAGTTTGGAGAGATACTTACAGACATCCCAAGAAATTGATGTCCATGCATTCCAGATGGACGTGTTTGTGAGTTTGGAAATTGTTGTATAAGGAATCTTGATGAATTTCTGCAGTGTATTTGTAGATGGTACACATTGTCATGACTGAAGTTTGGTGGTGGCGGGACTGAATGTTTGTCAATGTGGTGCCAATCAATTTGTTTTGTCTTAAGTGGCATCATGGTTCTTGAGTGTTGCACTCATCTAGGCAAATCACACTTTAGATTTACACCTTCTAAATGGGGGACAGGTTTTGGGAGGTTATGAGATGAATGACTTGCTGCAGTATTTCTGGCCTCTGACTTGCCCTTGTCGACACATTATTTATATGGTCACTTCAGTTTCTGGTCAATGTTAACCACCAGGATGTTGATAATTGGGGATTCAATGAGGATAATACAATTAACTGTCAAGAAGTGATGGTTAAATTGCTTCTTGTTGGAGTCAGATCAGTGCTGGGTCCATTGCTTTTTACCATTTGTATAAATGATTTGGATATGAATTTAGGAGGGATGGTTAGCAAATTGGTGGTGTAGTAGACATTGAAGGAGATTACCTCAGAGTACATTGAGACTTTGATCAGATGAGCTGATGAGCTGATGAGCTGAGGAGTGGCACATGGAAGTTAACTTAGATAAATGTGAGGTGTTGTATTTTTGTAAGGCAAATCAGGCAGGACTTATACACTTAATAGTAGAATCTTGGGGATTGTTGCCAAACAAAGAGACCTTGGGGTACATGTTCATACTTCCTTGAAAGTAAAGTTGCAGGTAGACAGGGTAAGGAAGAAGGGATTTGGTACACTTGCTTTTATTGGTCAATGCATTGAATATAGGAGTTGAGAGGTCATGTTGCAGCTGTATCGGACATTGGCCACTTTTTGAATACTGCATTCAGTTCTGGTCCCTCTGCTATAAGAAAGATATTGTGAAACTTGAAAGGGTTCAGAAAAGATTTACAAGGATGTTGCCAGGGTTGGAGGGTTTGAGCTATAGGGAGAGGCTGAATAAGGTGGGGCTGTTTTCCCTGGAGCATCAGGTGCTGAGGAGTGACCTTACAGAGATTCATAAAATCATAAGGGACATGGATAGGGCGAATACATAAGGTCTTTTTCCCTGGGTAAGGGGGTCTAAAACTGGACGGCATAGATTTAGACAATAGACAATAAGTGGAGTAGGCCATTCTGCCCTTCGAGCCTGCACCACCATTCAATATGATCATGGCTGATTATCCTTATTCAGTATCCTGTTCCTGCCTTATCTCCATAACCCTTGATTCCACTATCCTTGACAGCTCTATGAAACTCTTTCTTAAATGAATCCAGAGACTGGGCCTCCACTACCCTCTGGGGCAGAGCATTCCACACAGCCACCACTCTCTGGGTGAAGAAGTTTCTCCTCATTTCTGTCCTAAATGATCTACCCCGTATTTTTAAGCTGTGTCCTCTGGTACGGCACTCACCCATCAATGGAAACATGTTTCCTGCTGCCAGAGTGTCCAATCCTTTAATAATCTTAAATGTCTCAATCAGATCCCCTCTCAGTCTTCTAAATTCAAGGGTATACAAGTCCAGACGCTCCAGTCTTTCAGTGTAAGGTAATCCCGCCATTCCAGGAATTGACCTCATGAACCTACGCTGCACTCCCTCAATAGCCAGAATGTCTTTCCTCAAATTTGGAGACCAGAACTGCAGACAGTACTCCAGGTGTGGTCTCACCAGGGCCATGTACAGCTGCAGAAGAACCTCTTTGCTTCTATATTAAATCCTTCTTGTTATGAAGGCCAGCATGCTATTAGCCTTCTTCATACCTGCTGTACCTGCATGCTTACCTTCATTGACTGGTGTACAAGAACACCCAGATCTCTCTGTACTGCCCCTTTACATAAATTGATTCCATTGAGGTAGTAGTCTGCCTTCCTGTTCTTGCTACCAAAGTGGATAACCATACATTTATCCACATTAAACTGCAACTGCCATGCAT
>NC_057716.1:62534528-62559658 GCF_004010195.1 Chiloscyllium plagiosum
CTGATTCTAGGTCCCCCCGCGCAAGGGACTGGATATCATCCCTTACCAACATGGCCACCCCACCCCTTCTGCCCATCAGTCTGTCCTTACGATAACACGTGTAGCCTTGAATATTCATTTCCCAGGCCCTGTCCACTTGAAGCCACGTCTCAGTTATCCCCACAATATCGTATCTGCCAATTTCCAAAAGACCCTCAAGCTCATCCATTTTATTTCTAATGCTTCGTGCATTCATGTATAGTATTTTTAATTTATTACTGCCCTCACCCTTCCCATCAACTCCTATTTCACTCAACCTTACAGCATGATCCCTTTCTGAGTTTTCTGCCTCATTGATACAGTTGCCTTTCTTGACTTCCCTTGTTCTAACTTTCCCTTCAATTTCCTTCTTATACATCCAGTTTGTCCCCTCACCCCCCGCTATTTAGTTTAAACGTAGCTGTGTTGCAGTAGCAAACTTGCCTGCCAGAATGTTGATCCCTAACCTATTAAGGTGCAAACTATCTCTCTTGTAGAATTTATGCTTACCACAAAACATACTCCAGTGATCCAAGAGTTTAAATCCTTGCTTCCTGCACCAGTTCCCCAGCCACACGTTCAAGTCCATTATCTCCCTGTTTCTGCCCTCACCATCCCGAGGAACTGGAAGCAAACCGGAGATAACCACCTTGGACATCCCGCTTTTCAGCCTTCTTCCTAGTTCTCCAAAGTCCCGCTGTAGTATGTTCCTCCTCTTCTTCCCGACATCATTTGTGCCGACATGTACCACCACCTCTGGCTCTTCACCTTCGTTCTTGAGGATTTCCTGCACTCTGTCTGTATGTCTTTAACCCTGGCACGAGGAAGGCAACACACCATCCTTAAGTCCCGTCTGCTGCCACAAAAACCCCCGGTCAGTTCCTCTCACTATGGAGTCCCCTATTACCATGGCTCTGTGCGATGTCCGACTCTTCCGCTCTTAAAGTGAGAAGGGAAAGATTTAAAAGGGACCTAAGAAACAACCTTTTTACACAGAGGGTGATGTGTGTATGGAATGAGCTGCTAGAGAAGGTGGGCGGAGACTGGTACAATTACAACATTTAAAAGGCACCTGGATGGGTATATCAATAGGAAGGGTTTAGAGGGATTTGGACCAAATGCTGGCAAATGGGACTAGATTAATTTTGGGTATCTGGTCAGCAAGGATGAGTGCAACTGAAGGGAGTTCAGCTGGGATGGCATGGTGGCTCAGTGGTTAGCACTGCTGCCTCACAGCACCAGGGACCAAGGTTTGATTCCAGCCTCGGGCGACTGTCTGTGTGGAGTTTGCACATTCTCCCTGTGTTTGCGTGGGTTTCCTCCAAGTGCTCTGGCTTCCTCCCACAATCCAAAGATGTGCAGGTTAGGTGAATTGGTCATGCTAAATTGCCCATAGAGTTAAGTGCATTTGTTAGGGGGAATGGGTCTGGGTGGGTTACTCTTCGGAGGGTCAATGTGGACATGTTGGGCCGAAGGGCCTGTTTCCACACTGTAAGGAATCTAATCATGTGATTCTATGACTAAGTAGCAAATTCACATTTTCTCACTTTATACGCTATAAGTTAAACTTTCACCCAGTCCTGTAATCTGGTTATAATCTGTGTGGAGTCTTATAGGGGCCTGAATAACCATGGGCTATGGTGAGATTTGAGGCAGAATTAAGCGAAAAGTCTGATGACGAGCCACTTGCTGCATCTTTTATGAATTTGCCAAATGATAAGGCAGTAGCAAATTGCCAAATAAGGAGGATTATAGCTTGTTAAATGCGTCATTAATTTCACAACTCACCACATTAATATTCAGCTTCCTATCTTTTCTAATGCATTGAACAAGCTAGAAGTGAAAACTTTTTGAAATAGAACTCAGAGTGGATACCTGGCAACAAAAAAAAACAAGATTGTTAGAAAAACTCAGCAAGACTGGCAGCATCTGTGGAGAGAAAGCAGAGTTAAATTTTCAGGTACAGTGATCCTTCTTCAGAATGATCACCGGACCCAAAATGTTAACTCTGATTTCTCTCCAAAAATGCTGACAGACCTACTGAGCTTTTCCAGGAATTTCTGTTTTAGAAGTCAACAGTGTTTTAGAATGTACAGTAATGTTTTAAAAGGTTTTACTTTCAAAATGATTCTGATATTTTTAATACTGGCTACTTGATGCAGTTTGGTTATAAAGCTGAAGATGGGTTTATTAGAAAAATGTGCATTTTGATCATAATGTCTAATCTATTGTGTGAGTACAACCCAATTTTAAATAAATAAAAAATTCTTGTACAAAAAGTATACAGAATCATTTGTTTGTAATCTTGGTGCAGATTAGTTCATTTCTTAGCAAGTAAAGGAAATTTATATTGAAAATGTATATTTGAAACTTCTTTTTGACTTTACATCCAAAATGAGGCAGCATGTTGGCTCAGTGGTTAGTACTGCTGCCTCACAGTGCCAGGTACCCGGGTTTGATTCCAGCCTTGGGTGACTGTCTGTGCGAAGTTTGCATATTCTCCCTGTGTCTGTGTGGGCTTCCTCCTCCTACAATTCAAAGATGTTCAGTTTAGGTGGATTGGCCATGCTAAATTACCGATAGCACCCAGGCTAGGTGAATTAGCCATGGGAAATTATGCAGGGTTGTAGGGACAGGGTGGGGGATTGGATCTGGGTGGCATGCTGTTTGGAGGGTCAGTGTAGACTCAATGGGCTGAAAGGCCTGCTTCCACACTGTAGGGACTGCATGATTTGGTTTGAGCCTCCTCAAAGGTCAGCAAATACAATCAATAGAAATTTGCAAAGGAGATTAATCACATCTAAGGGGTGTGGCTAATGTTGTGGTGGGGCAGCACCTAGCACAAAGTGCTTTTAATTCAGCACAAAAGATTGTGGAAACTGGATTTGCACTGAATGCAGTTAAAACTTGATCTTTTACACGGTTTTGCAGATCTAAGATCAATTGCATTGAAATAAATCAGTGCATTCAACTGGAGACTCCAGGCAATTGTGTTTACAGGAAAACATATTCGAAAGAGAACAATTCCATTCACCCAATTTAGTAAAACATTCTAATGTGGTTCAAACATTAATATCACCTAATTTACTTGCCTCTTATCTCTTATTCCCTGAGATGAGACTTAGTGGTGGGAGGTTTGCAGCAACTTGTCTTTCAGGAAACCAGCTGACCCAAAAGGAACAGCATTGACTTTTCTTCTCTCATGGAGGTCCTAACTCCATTTCTAGGCTGTTTTACATATAATCTTTGGAAGGAACATTCAGGAAGCAAGTTGACAGCCACTTGTGTCAGAAGCAGTGACAGTTATGCTCAGCCAAGGAATAAGATTAGGGGTACTGCTGGTTATTGTCAATTCAAATCAAAATTTCCCAATGGAATGAAAAATTGAATAGGATTTACAAAGAGCAGGTGATCCTGCTGTTATATTAACTCCCAAGCGGTGAGGGTAAACTCAACCAACAAGCTGTGTATGAATGAGCTCAGGACAAGAGGTAAGTAACAAGAAAAAAAAGAAAAGAAAAATGGAGACTGGACAAGTCCCTCAGGAGCCCTGCTGTGTTGCCAGCTTGATGACATTTGAGAACACCTTCAAGTAAAGACTTTGAGTACAATTTTCTCCTCCCTAGTTATGGCAAAGAAGATGTTGAGAAGAGCAAATATTGGGAAAACATGCCTAAGAGAGATACTTGCCACCTTTTCACCACTTCAGCAATTACGTGCAAAATGGGTAAGTCCAGTGTGGATCCTTTCAACTTGCCAGCCATTAATACCTTTAAGTGCTCAAATTACAACCACTTAAAGGCCTCAACATGCCACCTCAGTAGTGATTGTAATGAGGTCAGCTAGGTGGACCTAATAGAATATGAGTTCTCTGATTGGGGTTGTTAATCTTGTCTAATTAGGGAGACCTGTCTGACAGATAAGAACAGGAGTGTCAGACATCCTGTTCACATGCTGAGCTGGCTCTGAAGGAGCGGGGACAATGTTAAGGATTGATAATAAGGTGACTTGGTGAGATGATATCGGCCTCTGTGCAGTAATTTCCACCTCCATGATAATCTGCCTTCCTGGCAGATAACAAAGGTGACCAATTTCAAACTAGGGTAACCTGCTTGTGGGCTAGAGGAAGGGCCTCCTTTTGCTCTTCTCAGCAGCCTCCAAGTGGGTAGATACTGAAAGCCACTCCCTGTCTTATCCTCCAACTCCCCAGATCTTTTCTCCTCAAAGTTAAAAATCACACAACACCAGGTTATGGTCCAACAGGTTTATTTGGAAGCACTAGCTTTCGGAGCACTGCTGAAGAAGCAGCACACCTGCACCTCCAAATCATTTTCTCCCCAAGATCTTCACTCCATGAGACTTAAAATAGAGAGACCTATTGCTCATTGTCAGAAACCCTGAAGGCTAGGCATTCCAGTAATGATCTCTATTACCCAGAGGCATCTGGCTCTGATTCTGACAAGGCAGGACTTCAGTGCTAAGGTCTGTGATTTGCTGAGATGCTTGCTGGCCGGTTTTTAACTGGTTGATTGGCACTCGATTAGGAGAATGTTCTCATTGGTGACAGTAAAGAGTCCGTCACTACTGAACACCCCTGCTCCCACATTTAGGCACTAGACAACTAAATCTCAGCCTTGTAGGAGTATATTTTTGTAGATGCTGGAATCTATGCTGAATACAATCAATGGTGGAGATCACACTGGGTCAGACAGCATCCCTGGAGAGAAAGCAAGCTAACATTTTGAGTCTGGATGACTCTTCATCAGAGCTGAAGTGAAGTGTGGAGGGGACAGTATTTATTTTATAGTTGGGGGGTGGGGGTTGGGGTGGGTGGGTGTAGAGTGCTGGTGAAGAAAAGATATTGCTAGTTCAACTCTTCCCCCAAATCCCCCACCCCACCCCAGTGGGATTGTCTGCCCCTTTCAATTCTGGCTGGTAGACACACCATCGTTCTGCCATCCTCACATTCCGATAACTTAATCTGAGCTATCAACATCTTTTCTCCACCAGCCTACATCCAACACCCTCACATCCCCCTCACATCCCACTCCCCTCCCAACTATAACATAAATACTGTTTCCTCCACACTTCACTTCAGCTCTGATGGAAGAGTCATCTGGACTCAAAAAATTAACTTGCTCTCTCTCCATGTATGCTGTCTGGCCCAATGTGATCTCCAGCATTTGCTGTTTTCAGTAAATCTCAGGCTTTGTGTACGCTCCAGGTTATCATTTTGGAAATTAGCACACACAAAAATGTAGTGAGGTGTATTTTCCATAAAATTAGTGATCCATTCTTGTGCTAAAAAGACACTGTCAATTGAATAGCTTGTTGTGCATGCTACCTGGCAGCAAGTGTCAAAAGATGATTTTGAAACTGAAACCTACTGATATAACAAAAATGAATGTGATTTGATAATGGAGTGTCTTATCTTACTCAGGCAACAATATTCTCTTGACTTAATGCATTTGCTATTCTTTCATTATACACAGATGAGCCAGACTATACAAATGTATTTGGTTTACAGGGTGTATTTTGTCAAGTAACTGAACTAATTGATTATCAAAGAAATGTAAATCTTTGCAGAGGAAACTGTTCAGAATTATGTGCTCTGTAAAATTGCTCCCCACGGAGCCCATTACATTTGTATTTTTTATTTAATTTTATAACTGATAGCTGTAGCAGGCACACAAAACAAAACAAGTTAAAACAAGGCAATAATCAGTAGAAAACAGCTGTACTGGGAATCTTGTTTCCAATGTGTTACTTTACTTAACAATTAGAAACTTAATTGAATTTGTTGTATGGTAGACTGCCTGAGAAAATGACTTTCAGCTGAAGCTAGAGCCAACAAGCTAGCTACCATAAAATTTCATTTAATGTCTTCTACATCAACAAAGCACGCACAAAATTACTGATGCAGAAATGCTGAGTATAGATAATGTAGTATCTAGTACTGGCAAGAAAGTTTGACTAAACTTGCTTACACAACTTTTCTTTTACAACTTTTCTTCATTTTAAATGTTTTCGTACTGATGTCAGAATTTGCAGAAGAGATTATTGACACCTTTTCCATAAAGTTCTTAATGTGAAGAAATGAAAGACTTTTAATTACGTAGATCTTTCAGAGACATAAGGTGTCCCAAAATGTTTTACAACCAAAAAAGACATGCAGTTGCTATGTAGAAACTCAACAGCCAATTTGTGTACAATAACCAACATGACAAAGATTAGCTAATCTGTTTTTTTGTGGTATTGTTTCGGAGATAAATATTAGGGAGGACAGTGGAGATGTTTCCTCTGCTCTTCTTTGAAGTTGTGCATGTAATTTTTTACCTCATATATTCACACAAGATGGTAAACAGTGCTTATGGTGACTGAAAAGTTTGGCAATCATCATTAAAATGTTAAGGAGTTTACATACATTCAGATTATCGTATTAGGTTTTCACAATACACAGAGTAGCGTATGTTTTCTGAAGTATGTTATTTGTAATTAAAATGTGAATCTTTTCCAAAGAACATTTTACAAGTCTGACATACATCTGCTAACAAAATATTAATTTGGGGTGTCTGTTTGAAAGCTGAGGCAGTGAAATGATTAAGTACTTAACAGGAAATCTTCTTGACTAAACATATTTTACCTGAATTGAAATCTCTGGGGAGGGTGAAGTGTGAAAATGGTAGACTTTTAAATTCTTGTATTAGAAACAAAAAAAGATTTCAACCAGTTAAAAATTGTACTTCTTTGTCCTGGCTACATTTGCTTAAATCAATCTAATTCAGCCTTTGTTCCAAAAGGTGACAGTTTTGCGCCCCAATGAGGAACAGATAATGCATGCCCTTTCCCTGGCTGTATTCACCCTGGCAATATTCCCAATGGGAAGGGGACAGCAAGGGTACCTTTCACTAAGTAGGTAGCTAATTTGTGCTGTTAAAATATGTCTTGCTGGAAGTAACTAGAAACATCTCTGCCTGGCTCCAGCCACAGCCAAAAGTTGCTTTCTGCAGTGACTCACCTTGCACAAAGCTGGTCTATTGTTCGATACAAATTTATTTTAAATCTAAAGTTGAGAAGGTGTCTCCATCATTGAGGCACTGTCTTCCTCACTTGCCTTCTAAGGACAGCTTCTGTTCTTCTATATTGGAAGTCTTCTATTTCCCTCCAGGTCAAGAACCCGTCCTCTTGCCATATTTGCACAGTGCAGGCTTCTAAATTCCATGTAAGTATGATGGTGGAACTCAGAAGCCATAGAGAAAGTCTTACCACCAATATCTACACTTCTATTTGCAACTGAATATTTAATATTTTTATGTGAATGCTGAAATCCTGAGATTTTCAATTTTACAATAAAATGTTTCAAAGTATTCAGCCAATTTTATTTTCAAATTAAAGAGATACTAGAACAATCAGAATCAGTGTCAGGAGGAGAGATGGAAGAATGCCTAACCCAAAGAGAGAAAATGCTGGAAAATCTCAGCAGGTCTGACAGCATCTGTAAGGAGAGAAAAGAGCTGACGTTTCGAGTCTAACTGACCCTTTGTCAAAGCTAGAAGAATGCCTTGTCAATTGAGGGATGTCATCCATTGAGTGTGAACCAGAGCCATAGTCTCACTGTGCTCAAGTAGATTTTACTTAAAGTCACTCACAGGGACATTACAGAGCTGGATGGCTGAAATCCCAACCTAAAATAAGTGGAGGGCCTATTTCCCATATTGATTAGGATCGCAGATTGATGAAAATAAGTAATGTGATACCGCATAAAGTGGTTGAGATGAACAACGTAGAAAGTTTAGGTGAGTAGATGAAGGAGAAATTAATCAATATACTGAGGGGGATAAGAAATGTTACGTGGGAGAAGAAAATAGCACAGAATATCCTGAAAATACATGGTGTGGTGAAGAGAGGAACAGTTTTGCAGTTAGATGACTTTAATCAGTACTGGGAAAAAAATCTATAAAAGATGAAGAGTTAGTAAAAGTATGGGGCTCCGTGCGGGAAAGAATAGTAGGAAAGGTTTGTGATAGGATGGAAGACAGAAACGATTATAACAAAAGGGATGGTGGGACAATACCAAAAGAAGTAATAATTGAAGGAATAAAGAAAGAAATGATGTGTAAATTGACTGCAGCATCACCACCATTAAAAAGGAGAGAGCTCTGCATTTCTGAGAGAGGATTCCTATCATCATGTCTCTTTCAGAAAGGCAGAGCGATTCTTCCATTGTGACAGTTCTCTTAAGGTGATGAACTGTTGAAGTAAACACACCATAACCACTTCTCACCAGTCAGCAACTTTGGCAGCTGCTGTCAAACAGTAGGTACTTAAGAAGACTGCACAGTTAGTGCAGGAGGATAAGGTGCCAATTGAAAAGGGTGCCATGATGCCAGATAAGTAGGGTAAGTTGACATGTAAGTAGGGAGTAGGGTGCCAGCAAAGGGTGCCAAGTAGGTACAGAGTAGGGGATACAGTCCCAGGTGCTAGGTAGCAAGGAGGCAGATAAGTGATTCAGTGTTATGGGTAGGTCAGGATGAGTGGGAATCTCGGATCACAGATACCAGTCTTCAACCAGTTCAATTTACTCCATATAGTATCAAGAAATGGTTGCACAGTGCAAAGGCTATAAGCCCTGACAATATTACGGTAATAGTACTGAAGACTTGTACTCCAGAACTTGCCACTCCCCTAGCCAGGCTCTTTCAATCCATTACAATGCTGGCATCTACCCAACAATGTGGAAAATTGCCTATGTATGTCATGTACGCAAAAAGCAGGACAAATCCAGCCCAAACAATTAAAGTCCCATCTGTCTACTCTAAATTATCAGTAAAGTGTTGGAAGGTGTCATCAACAGTGTGATCAAACAGCATCTGATCAACAATAATTTGCTCAGTGACATCCATTTTGGCTTCCGCCAAGGCCACTCCACTCCTGAATTCACTAAAACCTTGGTTCAAACATGGACAAAAGATCTAAATTCCAGAGGTAAGGTGAGAGTGGCAGCCCTTGACATCAAGCTGCATTCGACTGAGTGTGGCTTCAGTGCCTGAATAAAACTGAAATCAATGGGTATCAGGGGGCAAACTCTCAGCTGGTTGCAGTCATACCTGCCATATAAGAAAATGTTTATGGCTGTTGGAGGTTAGTCCAGGACATCTCTGTCATAGTTCCTCAGGTTGGTGTCCTTGTCCCAACTTTCTTCAGTTGCTTCATCGATGACCTGCCTTCTATCATATGTTCAGAGTGGGGATATTCACTAATGATTGCTAACTGTTCAGCACTATTCATGATTACTCAGATATTGAAGCAATCTATATTCAAATGCAACAAAATCTGGCCAATATCCAAGGTTGGACTGATAATTGGCAAGTAAGATTTGGGCAACACAAATGAAAAATAATGGCCACTTTCAACAAAAGACAATGTAACCAAATTAAAGTGATACTCAATCAATCAGAATCAGTATCAAGAGGAGAGATGGAAGAATGCCTTGTCAATTAAGGGATGATAACATCACTGAATTCCTCCTCTGCCAACAACCTTGAGCATATCATTGACCAGAAACTCAACTGGACTCACCTCATAAACACTCCAAGAACAGGTCAGAGGCAAGAAATACTATGGCGAGAAATTCCCCAAAGACTGTCCACCATCTACAACGCACAATCAAGAATGTAGGAGAAAGTGATATTTGCAGATGCTGGAGATCAGAGTCGAAGAGTGTGGTTCTGGAAAAGCACAGCTGGTCGGGCAGCATCCGAGGAGCAACAGAGTCGATATTTCGAGTATAAGCTGATGAAGCGATTCCTGATAAAGAGCTTGCGTTTGAAATGTTGACTCTCCTGCTCCTTGGATGCTGCCTGACTGGCTGTACTTTTCCAACACCACACTCTTGGTTGGAGTACTCCCCACTTGCTTGAATGAATGCAGCTCCAACAACATTCAAGAAATTTGACACCATCCAGGACAAAGCACCTAGATTGGCACCACATCCACATGCATACACTCCCTCTACCACTGACCCTCAGTAGTAGCAGTGTGTACAATCTACATGATGCACTGCAGAACTTAACAAAAATCTTAAGACAGCAATTTCCAAATCCACAACCATTTACATCTAGAAGAATAAGGTCAGCAGATGCATGGGAACACTACCACCTTCAAGTCTCCCTCGAAGTCACTTACCATCCTGACTTAGAACTGCATCACAAGTCCTTTACTGATGCTGGGTCAAAATCCTGGAATTCCCTTGCTATGGGCTTTGTGGGAAACCCACAGCAGATGGACTACAGCGGTTCAAGAAGGCAACTCCCTACCAACTTCTCAAGGACAACTAAGGACGGGAAACAAATGCTGACCATCCAGCGATGCCCAATCAACACACCTAGTCACCTTGAAAAATGAAATCAAATTTGTCTGTGAATTTAAAGATTTTTTTGAAAGTTGAATTAGTGAAGTTGTTAAGTATTTAATAAGATAATAAAGACTTTTATTAACCTCTCGGTGTTATATTGTGCATTCTTCTCTCGGGATGGAGAATGACTTGCCTCCACTTTGGTTCAAGCAGTGCTGAAGTTGCCGGGAAGTGCAAACTGTGATATTTAGGCTCCACCACATGTAGGGCTGGTAGTACTTGAAGGACTGGTAAGACGGATGTGGAGGTTTATGCATTTTCTCCAATAGTTCAACTCTGCCTGTGCACATTATTGACAAGTCTCTCAATGTGTTCAGCATCATCACGAGTGAGCCTTCTTGACTTTGATCAGTCACAAGTCAGGCTCTTCCATGAGTCAGTATGTATGTTTACCCTCTTCAGAGATGCTTTCAGACATCCCTAAAGATTTTCTGCTGTCCATCCAGGAGCATTCTAACATGACTGGATCCCAAGTCCCCTCCAAGGCCAGCTTACTGAAGTTTGAGGTGCTAATTACTCATAGTCAGCACAGCTGGTTGAACAAGCTATTTATATGGTAGCTGATTAGCTCAATTGGTTGGATGGCTAGCTTGTAGTATAAAGTAATTCTAAGAATGTGGGTTCAATTCTCACGCAGGCTATGATCCCTTTAACGACTTTTTTTGGGGGGGAGTGGCACAGTGGCTCAGTGGTTAACACTGCTGCCTCATAGCACCAGGAACCCAGGTAAGATTCCAGCCTCGGGCAACTGTCTGTGTGGAATTGCACATTCTCCCCGTGTCTGCGTGGGTTTCCTCCCACAGACCAAAGATGTGCAGGTAAGGTGAATTGGCCATGCTAAATTGCCCATAGCGTTAGGTGCATTAGTCAGAGGGAAATGGGTCTGGGTGGGTGACTCTTCGGAGGGTCGGTGTGGACTGGTTGGGCTGAAGGGCCTGTTTCCACACTGTAGGGAATCTAATCTAATCATATACTTTACATCTGAAACCCAAAGCAATTATATGTAACTGATTAATAAATAAAATTGAGCATTGAGTACTTTCATATTTGAAAGCCATAAGGATATCTTGATTTGTTTTAAATCATGGTAGATAACAATTTTCAGAAAAGAGTGCTGTCAATTTTAGTGAGGTGCCCGCAAGATTGCTGAATTCCACAACCAGCAACAAAAAAAACTGTGTTGAAGATGTTCGGGCAGTTTTCAGATGATTATTGTAATGAATTAGAAGCTAAGTTGAATATTTTCACTAAGGGTTATGGCCTCTTTAAGGATCAAGAAATTCAAATGTCCAGAATAAATTTTTATCTTTTGTCAAAAGTATAACTAGTTTAGATTTTATTGGTAATCTATATTTTAGCCAACATTTGAAGATTTTATTTGAATTCTTGCAGCCCAACAGGGAGTATGTTGTTTATCAGTCACAATGCTCCATTGAAATAGTCTGCAGATGTAAAAGCATATTGAAAGATCTTATTATTTGTAACAATGCCCTATAATGCAGCAAGCCACATCTTTAGCAGTTCAAATTATGAAAGATGGACAACAAGTGCAAATCTCCATGGAGATCAATGTTGCATACTAGACCACTTTGTAAAGTGCCCACAAGTTTTATGTAGATAGGATTTCAACATTATTCCTGTCTTAATGACAGTCATTATGCAGCCTCACTGATTGGAATTCATTTATTACCTGCATTGAATCTAAGGGAAGTAATTATAATTTATGTATCTTCACTAAAATTAATTTACATTTTGGCATATACCCACCTCATTCGTTGGTAGATGCATCAGAAATCATTTGAAAATGAGATATACCAGTTCCTCTCCCCTCCCCCAAACTTCTATAGTAGTCACTAGTTCTTAAATTTGAAAAGCAACATTATTACTGTATTGTTCTAATTTATTTAAGCAATAAATTTTGTTATTAAGGAGGGTATGAGGTAATAAAAGCTGACAGTGCTGGATAAATGCCGAGTCCAAAGGCCAACCAATTTATACAGTAGTGGTAGGTTTTTATTTCAAGTACACTAGCTCATAATGTAATGTATTACTATTTTAAATTACAACACCAAATTATGAAGTATTGTTAGATATGACAAAAATGTACATTTAAGGGAAACACCCTATTTGCTGCATTTTATATAAAGTAACTAAACCTCTACCTCTAGTCATTATGCTTCCTTGGCCCACTTGGAGATACACCACAGCCTATCGAAATGTTGTGCAAGTTGTATAACATTTTTCAGCTTGTATCTCATGTTAAAACCGAATGGTTCCTGCTGTGTTTTCTTCCCATTGCTTATCATAACGCACTGTATAGGAATATAAACATCAAAAGTCTAGAATCAAGAAATATTGCTGAGCCTATCTGGTTCATCTTGTCATTCAAATTACTTTTCAGTATTTGTATTAACAATTTTCCCTGACCTAAAGCCTTACCATTGTACTCCCTGATGAATCTATATTCTATTTAAAACAAATTCTTCAATTGAGTCAGCATTCTCTATGCAAGACGGCACTTCTTCCATAGGTTTACAATTTTGAATGTAAAGTCAGTGCTCTTCAGCTGAACAACAGGTCCCTGTCATTCATTCTACTTTATTTTACAAGATTTATTGGTCGAGGTGTTCTTGGACTTTGTCCCAACAGTGCAAGTATGGCATAGAGTAAACCCAATACATCATTGCTCAAGGTCAAAGATTTTGCTGGGGGGATATTTTGGAGCCTGCAGGGAGGAAAGCGTTCTGTGTAGGATGTCTTAATTTGGGAGCTTGCAAGGATTTGATTTCCCAAAGACTGATTGAGATGCAGAGATAATGTCAGCAGTTCACTTGCGGCGTGCTAGGCCTTACATCAGTCTGTGTCGAAAAGTGTGGTGCTCGAAAAACACAGCAGGTCAGGCAGCATCCGAATAACAGGAGAATCGACATTTTGGACAGAAGCTCCTCATCATTTTCCTGCTCTTCGATTGTTGCTTGACCTGCTGTGCTTTTCCAGCACCACAGTTTTCAACACAGACTGATGGAAGGCCTAGCACACCACAAGTGAACTGCTGACTTTATCTCTGCATCTCAATCAGTCTTTGGGAAATCAAAACTTTGCATGCTCCCAACGATAAAGAAGCTCCCTGTTTAATCCCTAGGAGAAAGTGAGGACACAGATACTGGAGATCAGAGTCATAAGTATGGTGCTGGAAAAGCACAGCAGGCCAGGCAGCATCCAAGGAGCAGGACAATCAATGTTTCAGGCATAAGCCCTTCATCAACCCACTGCAGAATCCAACATGCCTCCTGTGTACCCCAACGGCATTTCAAATTTTCATTGTTCTCATGTGCAAAACAGGAAAAAAGTAAGAGATTGCAAGTAGTGCACATTTTCAGTTACACCTTTGCAAACAGCATGCTGATACCAAAATCTCCTTCATTCATTCCAAATTCTGAAACAAAATAATTCAAGATATTAACAGGTAAAGGTAGGGGAGATAAAAATGAACTGTTTTCAATGTTGGGGTTTCTCGAACTAGGGGGCATAGTCTAAGGATTAAGGAATGGCAAGGCCATTCAGGAGAGGTGTTAGGAAGCACTTCCAAATACAAAGGGAGGTGGATGTTTGGCACTCATTACACAAATGGCAGTGGATCCTAGATTATTTATTCATTTTAAATCTGAGATAATCTTTGTTAATCAAAGGCATTAGATCATCATAGTGAGTTGGCGGTTAGTACTGCTGCCACTGACAATGCCAGGGACCTGGGTTCACTTCCAATCTTGGGTAACTATGGAGTTTGTACATTCTCTCCATATTTGCATGAGTTTCCACTGAATGGTCCAGTTTCTTCCGTCAGTCTAAAGATGTGCAGGTTAGGTAGATTTGCCATGCTAAATTGCCCCATAGTGAACAAGGGATGTACAGGCTGGGTGGTTAGTCATGGTTAATGCAGAGTTATGGGAATGAGGTGGGGGAGTTGTTTTCAGGGGGTCCACACAGACTCAGATTCTAACATAATAGCCCTCTGGCTGCTCTGCACTCACTGGTCTGTAATAAACCACAGCTGGACCAATCCAAAAGCAATTGCTAAGCAATTTTCCTTTAACTCAAAGACTCCTGCTGCCACTGTGCCTCAGAATGTAGCCACCTCACTGCTCTGTATACTACACAATCTCACTTAATCTTCAAGTTGCAAAGAAAAAATGAAATCTTGTAATTTTTAGCTATATACCATTGTCCAACTTTCATTTTCTAGCTTATCATCTAAAAGGGAAATTATCTAGTTCTAAAAGCAACTTTGCTATTTGGGCAATCTAATTATCTAATAATCTGCATCTGCATTAATGAGCAACCTTTTGATTTTGATGGTATTTTATTTGCCCACCCATTCTTTTCAACAAAATGAGTTTTTATATTATAGCATGTTTAGTATGAAAAGAACCTAAGGAGAAACACTGGGAATTTAAATTATACTAATAACCACAGAGTCAGAAAATTGTTGTTTGTACCACAAGCATAAAGTATTATGAAAATATGAAAGACTCTTGTTATATTAGGCTGGAAATTACTTTTGTTAATATCCTTGAGCAAAAATTTCACATGTTCGCATGACATCATTTACTATTTGGACAGAGGAGGGGATTCATTTAAAATAAACACCAATACCTTTGTTAAAGTATGCTGAACTAATAAGCTGTGTTTACCCCAAATATTGATATTTTCTAGTCTTTTTGGAAAGAAAGTAATTAATTAAAAATATTAAAAACAGCTCTTTTTTAACCTGAATTACCTCAAACACTAAGTTCAAACAAAGCCAGTTGCCTGAAGTTCTTTATTAACTGACATCCAAGTGGAACCATATTTATGAAAAAGTCCAAATTTATAGTTTCATATTTCTATTTGCAGACACTAAATAAGCCCAATCAAACTCATTCCAGATATAATTTAAATACTCATTGAATTATTATTGCTCACCTGTGTAGGTTCAAATTCTATGGGATGGTTGTAAAACACTCACCATTCCATCATAACTTCTTTAAATTTAAAATAGACATTTTTTTATCATTCATTTTCAGAAAGTGGATAACATTAGAATATATTTTTTCTTCTGAGTTATCTATTTAATATAATTGAATGGTTAGGTTAGTTAACTAAAAATTAACCACTGGGCACCATGGTGTCTCAGTGGTTAGCACTGGTGCCATCCAGGATCCAGGTTTAATTCTAGCCTCAGGTGACTGTCTGTGTGGAGTTTGCATTTTCTCCCTGTGTCTGTGTGGATTTCCTCTGGGTACTCCAGTTTCCTTCCACAATCCAAAGATGTTCAGCTTAGGTGAACTGAAAAAAAAACCAAGGGTGGCATGGTGGCACGGTGGCACAGTGGTTAGCACTGCTACCTCACAGTGCCAGAAACCTGGGTTCAATTCCTGCCTCAGGCGACTATCTGTGTGGAGTTTGCACACTCTCCCCGTGTCTGCTTTGGTTTCCTCTGGGTGCTCTGGTTTCCTCCCACAGTCCAAAGATGTGCAGGTTAGGTGAATTGGCCATGCTAAATTGCCCGTAGTGTAAGGTGAAGGGGTAAATGTAGGGGGATGGGTTGCGCTTCGGTGGGTTGGTGTGGACTTGTTGAGCTGAAGGGCCTGTTTCCACACTGTAAGTAATCTAATAATCTTAAAAAAAATCTAAGTTGCCCATAGTGTTCAGGGATGTGTGGGTTAGGTGCATTAGTCAGGGATACTAGGTAGTAGGGGAGTGAGTCTGGGTGGGTTACCTCAGGTCAGTGTGGACTTGTTGGGCCAAGTGTCCTGTTTCCACATTGTAAGGGTTCTATGATTTTCTAGGGAACTAAGTTCACACATAGGCCAGAACAAGTAAGTTCATTTTCTTTCCCCTAAATAACAGTTAGAAATTTATAAATACCCAACAATTTTGTGATCATTTTGACTGACAACATACTTTCATTTCCAGATCTTTTAAAATAAAATTCAAATTGTCAAGGCACCATGATAAAATTTAAATTCAGGTCTGCATTTTTCATGGAGGCATTAGTCTCGTCAACCAGCGTGAAAGTCAGGAGTAGTCTGGCTTCTGTTGTCGAGAACTCAGTTTTAAGTTGAGTAAGTTGGTAATTGCCATACAATCCTAAGGGTTGCTAGCCAAACAAAAGGCCAACAGCTCTTCAGTCCTAGAAAAATGAACAGGTGACCACTCCTGGGTCTGTAAGAATTTCAGCTCAGTCACATTAGAAGAAGTATGAATTATTCATGCATCTCACGAAAAGCTATGGACTAAATGCTCAGCATGGCATGTATCATGTTCACTTAAAGGCTCACACCCACCTCATTCTCTATAACTACTCCTAAGTCACCCACAAGTGAGAATTGAGGAAGTGCTCATGCATCCTAAGGATATAAACTGTTTCAAAGGCCGATCACTATTCATCTGTCACAAGCATCTGAATGTTTGACTGCAGATTGTGTCATACATCAGGGATCCTTGCACATTCACTTTAAGAACTGCAGCCAAGGCATTACACATTAATGTTGAGGAGACTGTGCATTATGAAAACACCATAAACAGTGAATATGCTTGCATCTTCAATACTTATACACAAGAGTTTAAAATCACTGATGCTTCCACACACGTCAGGAGGGAAATGTGTTTCCAATGTATAGACTTGATTTTTCAATTATACATTCATGGGATGTGGGTGTCACATCCTGGCTGGATCAGCATTTATTATCCATTCCTGGTTGTCCTTGAGAAGGTGATGGTGAGCTGCCTTCTTGAACAACTGCAGTCCAAATGCAAGTACACCCACAGTGCTATTAGGGAGGGAGTTCCAGGATTTTAGCCTAGTAACACTGAAGGAACAGTGTGTTTTTTTTTCTATTTCAAAAGTTATATTTTAGTCATAAAGATGTGCAGGTTAGGTGAATTGACCGTGCTAAATTTCCCATAGTGTTCAGGGATGTGTAGGTTAGGTGCATTAATTAGGAATAAATGTCGAGTAAAAGGGGTAGGGGAATGGGTCTGGGTGGGTTACTCTTCAGAGGGTCAGTGTGGATTTGTTGGGCCAAATGGCCTGTTTCCACACTATAGGGATTTTATGATTCTATGATGATTCTACAAAATATATATTTATATTCATACTCAATCACTAAAGCAGATTGGTTCTGCACAGTAGCATATGAAGGAACAAACAAACATTGAAGTTTGATTCTATCTAACAAACAAACCCCAGGCCTTTCTTAATTATACACTGGAAAATCCCCATTTAACTTTGAAAAAAATACTTCAGTCTTTCCCCACTGTACCTTAGCAGCAGCTGCCCCAGTGATTCACTCAGCACTTAGTCCTGGACCTTAGAATGTACTAGTGTGCAATGGGATGGCCTCAGCCGGGATCTTGGGTTCATGTCACACTACAGGTGACCCCATTGCACTATACACACAGACAGACAGACGGACACACACCCTCTCACAGACTTGAACCCCTTTACACTCACACACATACACACACACTCTCACAGACACTCATAAACCCTCCTAATCGTCCGCCCGCCCCCACCCCCCACACACACATGCACGCATACACATTTAAGTTTTTCAGATGAAATTGTACTTGCAGAATTACATTCTACTTAGCTCAAAAACTGCATGAATCCATGTAAGATTCTGAAAATCTGTTTTTTAGATTAGAATCAGTCTGTCCATTGTGGCATAGACAGCCTCACAGGGAGTCAACAACTTCAATACCTTATCTGGGCCAACATGACACCAGTTGTTAAAGTGCACTTGAGAATGTTACTTTTAAAAAAAGTTTTGCGATTTACATATGAAAGAACTGATACCGACATGGTCATTCTAAAAGATGAGAGACTTAACAAACAATTTGGGTCTTTTTCAATATATAATTTCAGTTACATCATACTGGAAACTTTTGCTATAAATTCTGTGTCTTACAATCTTACTCTCCACAATCACCTAATGAAGGAGCAGCACTCCAAAAGCTAGTGCCTCCAAATAAACCTGTTGGATTATAACCTATAGTTGTATGATTTTTAACTTTGTACACCCCAGTCCAACACCAGCGTCTCCAAATCATATATAAACCATAGCACCTTTCTCCTGACTTCCTTTGCAAAGGCACATTCCAGTAGGTGATGAGTGACAGTCTCTAGCCCCCGATGGCGGCTTTGAGTGTAACATGTGATGGTGCAGAGAGTCCAGGCATACATGAAGGATCGTACAGGTCATGCCCTTCTCACCATGGGCTAAGCAATGTCTTGATGCTTGTTAGACAGTTCTGGTGAAGATTCTGGATCAGTGGTGCTGGAAGAGCACAGCAATTCAGGCAGCATCCGAGGACAGGCAAAATCGACGTTTCGGGCAAAAACCCTTCATCTTTATTCCTGATGAAGGGCTTTTGCCCGAAACGTCGATTTTGCCTGTCCTCGGATGCTGCCTGAATTGCTGTGCTCTTCCAGCACCACTGATCCAGAATCTGGTTTCCAGCATCTGCAGTCATTGTTTTTACCTAGTTCTGGTGAAGAGGCATTCTGCCAAATGACTGACAAACTGCTCAGGAAACAACCCTTCTCCCACAGAGTCTCGAAGATACTACATGCTGACCACTTCCTGATGGACTTGTGATCAAAGGTGTTTTCCTTGCAAATTTCTCTAGGAGGATAGGCGACATGGAACAGTTCAACTACATGGAGAACTCTGCAGCAACAAAGTCAGACCCATACTTCACAACACCAGAGGCAGGTAGAAGCTCAGTATGGAGTGATACTTGGTGTTTGCATACTGAGGGTCTATTCACAGCTTGCAGCTACACACAAAGTGATATATTACCAAGTTAGAATGGTTAGTGACTTGGAGGAGAATTTGCAGATAAAGGTGTTCCCATGTATCTGCTACCCTCATCCATCCAGTTGGTAGTGGCTGTGGGTTTTATGAAGATGTAGTCTAAGGAGCTGTAGGCGCAGTGCATCTTTTAATTGGTGTGCACTGCTGTGGTGGGATTTGAACCAAGGTCCCCAGAAAATTGCTGCATCTAGCGATTAGGTCTAAACACTATTAGGCAAAAGTGAGTACTGCAGATGCTGGAGATTAGAGTCAAGATTAGAGTGGTGCTGGAAAAGCACAGCAGCTCAGGCAGCATCCAAGGAGCAGGAAAATCGATGTTTTAGGCAAAAGCCCTAAACAATATTCCTCTAGTGATAATTGGCCGTCACCTCCCCATTATGAAGCGCAGTGCCTCTCAAGACTCAGGAATGTTCAATGGGCGGCTCACATTTGCACTGTCCCTTACAGTGCCATGGTCTCCAAAGAAAATCTGCACTAAGTGCTGCCTGTCACAGGTTAAACCCCCACAGATGATGTTCATGCATTTGAAGGCAAGACTACAGTCTCTGTGTATTATGAATCACTGAAAGACACAGATGAAAGAAGGGTCAGAAACAGCTTTCCCAGGAATTGTGTTAACATGGTTGAGCTTGTGAGGAGCTCAAATACAGATGATTCATATGTATATTGCCATGAATACATAACTTTTGCATGATGCACTCTCTCACTGCTGTGGCTTTCCAAATGGCGATTTAGGACAGGTTATGCACACCACCTTTATCATTGGTTCAGCTGCACATATAATTCTCACATTAAAATGGGTGATGTAAGATTTAATCGACAAGACAAAAAGTGAGGAACAACAAATTAGACGTGTTCTTTATGCTTAAACATGCAGCTACCCACCAGATAAACAATAAAGTCTGAACCCAGCTCAGACATTGTGGAAGTAGGCAGCAATAAGGTTGGCTCTGGCCTCTCGGGCTTTCTGAAACATTGCTCTGTCTTCCTCTCATGGATGGCCCTCCCTGATTCTCAGTTTCATCATCACCCTCAGAGAACTGCTGTCACTCCCTACTTTATTTGCATCAAGGTCATCCTTGTTCTGTCAGCTCAAATTATTAAGGTCACAGCATACCACAATGATGTAGGACATCCTGTCTGCAGTATTCGTGAAGACCCACCAGAACAGTCCAAGCATTGAAACCTCATATCCAACAGGTAAATGCTCTGCGTCCCTGGTTGAAGCATGAGCAGCATTGTATCTTATATTTGCATCTGTCTGTGCATCCAGCAGACATTGTTAATCAGGTTTGGAGGGAGTACCCTTTTTCATCCAGCAGCCACATCTGTACAGACTGAAGCAGTTGCAGGTACCTATGAGTGCTCCAATGCAGTTGATTCATGGCTAGTGTTCCTTCTCATTTTCTTACTAATTGCACATGAATCCAAGGCCCATGTGTGACAGCAACTTCCGAACTGGAAGTCAATGCCATGGGGATCAGAGCGAATGCAGCACAGTTGCCCAGCTTGGAGGGAATTTAGCTCATGGCAGCTGACAGGTTATCTTGTGTATATCTTTAAAATGCAACTTTGATGCTCACAAATTACTTGAACATCAAGAGTCTGAGATGCTCTCTTGTTCTAAATGTCACTAAGATGTACTAAGACACTCTCAAAGCAATTTGGGTGCACCTGGGGAAGTCTACGATGGCACAGAATCTGAATGATCGATTTATTTGACATTTCTTCTTTAAGAGTTAAAACAATAAAATGTTAAACTCTTGTGGAAATGCTTTCAGTAACATCCCAGATCCAAACATAAATGGAGGATTGAGAAATGCAACAGAGTCTACAGTTACTCCCTGAAATAAGTTCTGAGCTAACATTTAAGGAAGGTTTTGACATTAATAGCCTTCAGGTTGGATTACCAACCAGACCTTTTGAGTGCAAGTCCTCACCCAGCAGTTGGTATAACTCTGTGATGATGGATCAGGAAATATTCGATCTTCTGCAGCATTACCATTCTAAAGCTTGCAAATAACTGCAGCAAAGCATATAAACAGTGTTTGGTCTTGTCCTGCTGATTCTCCTTCTGAAGGCTGAGTGGCAGTCGCTGCTGACTATTCTCACTGGACTTGCTGAAACTCTTGTCTATGCTGTCTCCTGCTCCTTTTCATTAGGAGCTGGGCCATATAAATGAGGCATTGGAAATGTCACCACTATTAGAAGATAATCTGTGAGGAACTTCAGAAAGATCAAGTTGTATTAATGAAGGGATGCTTGAGTTTTCACATCCTTAACACTCAAGCTGAACGTTTTGCCCTCAAATAGGTTGGCATGGAGGGTTTGCCATTGTAGACATGGTTTGATAAGGAGTGTTAAGATATGTGACCTCAATAAATAACAACCAAAATTATCTATGTTCCATTGGGAGTAGCCTTTTGCCAGTCTAACATCCAAAAATATGACCAACCAAAACCTCCTTTGGACAACATATTCCATGTCCTTGCAGAATAATCTTTGAGAGAATATAGAAGCTGTTGTGCTTTGTCTTCTAATACTTGCTTTAGCTTGTTAGAGCTAATAGGGGATATCAGACTCAGCTTTTAAGTTCCTAACTGTAATAAGACTTGTTGAGTTTGCATCACAAGGTTTCAGTCAGTGGGCACAACGTAATACTCACAATTGCTTGAGGCCAAGATTTGCTATTTGGATTCTTCGAGGAGAAAGTGAGGACTGCAGATGCTGGAGATCAGAGCTGAAAATGTGTTGCTGGAAAAGCGCAGCAGGTCAGGCAGCATCCAAGGAACAGGAGAATCGATGTTTCGGGCAATTCCTGAAGAAGGGCTTATGCCCGAAACGTGGATTCAGATTCCTGAAGAAGGGCTTATGCCCGAAACGTCGATTCTCCTGTTCCTTGGATGCTGCCTGACCTGCTGCGCTTTTCCAGCAACACATTTTCAGCAGTATTTGGATTCTTCGGCAATTTCTGACCCCCAGATGAAATGAGAATTAAAGAAAGATAGGTAGTATCACTGCATAAAGTGAAATCAAGATGACTAGAATTACCTCTTGCAGGGCCTAAAAGTGAATGTTTCAAACATTCCCAATTAGAATGAAACAGTAACTAAATCTTACAACTTTGCACACTGCTGCAATTCAGTATGTTTCCCATCTAAGCTGCTGGCAAGTGCTCCAGCTCTGAATTGATGTAACTGCTTGAGCAGTTGACTATAGATTCAAAATGGTAAGGTCCAATTTTGCGTTCATGAGAGTGATTTGCAAGCTCCACTCTGACCCACAGTTTCCCCCATATTCTTTACATTCCCTTTTGTGGCCTTGATACCATTTCAGCCTATCTAATCACTGCCTACGATGGCCCATTTTGGTGAACCACTCTATATCACTATTGATGTGTTAGCTTTACCCCAGAGCCTGTGTCTGAACATCCTCGTAAAGAAGCCAGGGCAACTATAACCTGCTTGAATCAGCCTCCCTTCCCCAGCCTTGTGAAGTCATCATTCCCTCAGATTGGCTATGAGATCCCACCCTACTATTTCCAATTGCTCCCTGTCACTGTTACCATTCCTCAGAAACCTAGTACAATGAAAGCTATTCACAAACTTGAGCTGTCTGTTTACTCCAGAGTGCTATAGACTATCCCTTAATAAAGCCCCTGACTCTGAGAGCCCAAATCCTGAAGACCAACCATGGTCCACCCCCAGAGCCTCTTGGCAAAACATATCTGAATGGACTGTGGCCCACACTTGCCTCTCACACCTGATGAACATATAATCCTCAAAATGATTTCTCTTGACCTGGAAGACTAACCATAGGCCAATCCGTTTAAGCATTTTACCCCTCTTGACTTTCACAAATTACATTTCCTTTGAGTACATTCAGTATGTTTCCCATCTAAGCTGCTGGCATGTGCTCCAGCTCTGAATTGATGTAACACAGTGTTGTATGGGACATTTCCACACCCCCTCTCCAACTGATACATTTACTCCTCAGGTTTCCCACATATGAGCTGCCTGCCTTTCCTTCTGTGTAAAAGCAATAGCGCAGAGGTTCAGAGAAGAACAACTCTAGAGTAAATAATATTATTTGATTTTTTGGGCAATATATAAGTTTAGTTTAAACTGGTAAGGCAGAGAAGGAGAGCTCAACACCTTGATGTGGAAAGTTGGACACAGTGCCTCAGTGTCCAGGAGCAGAAAGTGTCTCTGCTGCAGCTCCTGGAAGACCAAGTTTCAGAGCTGAAGCAGTGGATGGGAACATTGTGGAGCTTCTGCAAAGCTGATGATTTCATGAATAGCACCTGCAGAGAAGTGATCTCTCCACAGGTTAAGACTCCACAGGCAGGGTGGGAATGGATGACCAGCAGGCAGGCAGTGTAGGAGTCCCCTGTGGCCATTCCTCTGCAAAACAGATACAGAACAACCTCGATTATCTGAACGAGGCAGGTGGGGAGTATTTTGTTTGGATAACTGAGTGTTCGGATAACTGATTGTTCGGATAACAGATAATGTTTTTATGGGACCTTGAGATCTTGTTCGGATAATCGGATAATTGATGTTCGGTTAGCCGAGGTTGTTCTGTATACCACTTTGGATACTGTTGAGGGGAATGGTCTCTTGGAGTAACATAGCATCAGCCAAATTTTGTTGCATCACGTGATATGGGAGGAGATGAATTAGTGGGTGAAGACTAGGGAATTTAATTGTAAGGGGAATAGATTAACATTCTGTGGATTCAAATAAGACTCCAAGATGGTATGATGCCCCTCAGGTACTAGGATCAAGAATATTTTGGAGTGGCTGCAGGAAATTCTGGTGTGGGAGGATGAACAGCAGGAATAAAAGGAAGAGGACCTAAATTTTCAAAAATCTTTAAAATATTTGTATTTCTCCAACATTTCCTTCTCTTTCCTTTGCCAATCTTAATGCAATCATGCCTTTCTACTCTTTCTGTATCTGATTAATATTGAATTTCACAGTCTAATGTATGTGTCCTTCTCAATCCTTCAATCTGATTGGTTAAATAGATACATCATTGGCTGTCCTTTTCAGCAAGATCTTGGATGCCCAGTTTTCAACAGATTTTCATGTAAAACAAAAGATAAAAATGCAAATGAGCAATAGCAAGTCTAACTTACAGCAGATGTTGTTAGATGTTGTTAGATGTTGTTTCTATCTCAGGCGACTGAATCAACACGGACATCTACTACAAACCAACCGACTCCCACAGCTACCTGGACTACACCTCCTCCCATCCTGCCCCCTGTAAAAACGCCATCCCATTCTCCCAATTCCTTCGACTCAGCCGCATCTGCTCCCAGGAGGACCAGTTCAAAATACGTACAACACAGATGGCCTCCATCTTCAAGGACCGCAATTACCCCCCCGACGTGGTCGACGGTGCCCTCCACCGCATCTCCTCCACTTCCCGCTCCTCCGCCCTTGAGCCCCGCCCCTCCAACCGCCACCAGGACAGAACCCCACTGGTCCTCACCTACCACCCCACCAATCTCCATGTACAGCGCATCATCCGCCGTCACTTCCGCCACCTCCAAACAGACCCCAGCACCAAGGATATATTCCCCTCCCCTCCCCTATCAGCCTGCCGTAGAGACCACTCCCACCGCGACTCCCTTGACAGACCCACATCCCCCACCGACCCAACCTCCACTCCCGGCACCTTCCCTTGCAACCGCAGGAGGTGCAACACTTGCGCCCACACCTCCCCCCCCACTTCTCTCCAAGGCCCCAAAGGAAACTCTGCTCCCAGGAGGACCAGTTCAAAAGACGAACAACACAGATGGCCTCCTTCTTCAAAGACCGCAATTTCCCCCC
>NC_057716.1:62559672-62724391 GCF_004010195.1 Chiloscyllium plagiosum
AAACGACGGTTGGATGAAGAACGCCTCATCTTCCGGCTAGGAACTCTCCAACCACAAGGGATGAACTCGGATTTCTCCAGTTTCCTCATTTCCCCTCCTTGTCTCAGTCTAATCCATCGAATTCAGCACCGCCTTCCTAACCTGCAATCTTCTTCCCGACCTCTCCGCCCCCACCCCAGTCTGACCTATCACCCTCACCTTGACCTCTTTCCACCTATCACATTTCCGACGCCCCTCCCCCAAGTCCCTCCTCCCTATCTTTTATCTTAGCCTCATTCCTGAAGAAGGGCTAATGCCCGAAACGTCGATTCTCCTGTTCCCTAGATGCTGCCTGACCTGCTGCGCTTTTCCAGCAACACATTTCCATCTCTGATCTCCAGCATCTGCAGACCTCACTTTCTCCAGCAGATGTTGTTAGATGGTCTTAGTAAAGCAAATGATGGTCCATTATCCATTTTGAGAATTTGAGACTATGTGACAGGTTTATTTGTGTTCAACATTAAGTCCTCATCATCAATGTGCAAAACAAAATACTCATATTTATTTCAGCTCCTTAGACACTACCTTCCAAACCCATGATCATGTCCATCTCAAAGGACAAGGGCAGCAGTTACAGGGAACACTGCCATCTACAAATTTGTCTCCAAACGGCTCACCATCTAGATGTGGAAATTTGTTGCCATTTCAGCAATGTCATTGGATCAAAATTCTGGAACTCTCTTCTGAACAGGATTGTGCATGTGCCTACACCAAATAAATTGCTGCAGTTCATAAAGACAGTCCACTATCTCTTTCTCAACAGGACATTGGTTAGGCCACTTTTGGAATACTGTGTACAATTCTGGGATCCCTCCTATTGGAAGGATGTTGTGAAACTTGGAAGGGTTCAAAAAAGATTTACAAGGATGTTGCCAGGTTTGGAGGATTTGAGCTATAGGGAGAGGCTGAATAGGTTAGGGCTCTTTTCCCTCGAGCATCGGAGACTGAGGTTTATAAAATCATGAAGGGCATGGATTAATTGAGTGAGTCCAGAACTGAAGGGCATAGGTTTAGGATGAGAGAGAAAATATTTTCAAGCAGAGGGTGGTGCATGTATGGAACAAGCTGCCAGAGGAAGTGGTGGAGGCTGGTACAATTACAAAATTTAAAAGGCTTCTGGATGCTATATGAATAAGAAGGCTTCTGAGGGATTTAGGCCAGGTGCTGGCAAATGGGACTAGACTAGTTTAGCATGGTCGGCATGGACAAATTGTACCGAAGGATCTGTTTCTGTGCTATGTATCTCTCTGACACTATGACTCTATAACTAGGGGCAGGCATTAAATTCTGGCCCAACCAGCAATGCCTTGTCAATACTTTTTTATTTTTTAAATTTTTTATTGTTATAGAGACACTCCTGAAATTGTAATTAATAATGGGTGTAATTGAATAGAATGATACATAGAATGACACAGTTAGTTTTGTACTCTGTAACTGAACATCAGAGGATATGCAAGGATATTGAAAGATTGACTCACGTTCCAGCAGCAACCCTACCTGCTACATTCAGAAAAAAATTGACTTATCTTCATTCACCCTATTCTGATATGACCTGACCATGTTGCAGCCTTATGAAAAACAAGCATGCTGAAAACTTAAAAAAAAACTGAAATTACTTGAGAAAATCAGGAGGCCTAGCAGCATCTGTGGTGAGAAAAACAGAGTTAATGTTTTGAGTCCAGTGAACGTTCTTCAGAACACAGTGTCACTGGTCTTTAAACATTGACTGTTTCATCTCCACAGACGCTGTCAAACCAACTGAGTTTCTCCAGTAATTTGTGTTATTGTTTTAGATTTCCAGGATCCACAGTTCTTTGCTCTCCTTTTAGTGCTGAAAATTTACACTGGATGGTTCTTAGCGAAGTTTGTTTTTAACCTAAATTTTTTTTATATTTACTATGTTGAAATTACGTTTATTGACAGGTATTGCCTATTACTAAGCAATAATAGAAAAGCTATTATTAATGTTTAAGTAAAGCAAATAGACATTAATTTTAACACACACATAAAGGTGAGTTCATTCTTGGTGGTTCCTGCTGTGTCAGAATAACCACCCAGGAAGTATGAGTGGAAGAATTGTGTTTCTCAGTATTTTGTTGATGTTTATTGAAAATTTTAACTGAGTAAAGCATTGAAACAATACCTTTTCTTGTGTGGCGAGTAACTTGAAACTAATAGATACTGGGAAAAATAATTGGATTGCAAAGTGAAAATTAGTTGTGCGGCTGAACTATGCAAATTAGGTTTTGACAAATGGGTGTGTCTTCTGAGAGTTTATGATCACTTTATCGTTGGAGGTAAGCTTCAAAGTCGTTAGCGATTCTCAGTCTGTCAACAAGTAGGTTTATTCATTTTGCAACTGCTGGTAGATAATATACAGTGTTTGTTGAACTTCCTGGTGACATTTCTTAGTAGAATGCTGGTGTTTTATCATTCCTTTACATTGAAGAGCTCTTTAGCTCAGGACATTTCTATATCATTGAATTTCAATGTAAATCCAATGTAACTGCATCCAAAATTGGATAAGACTTTCTTATTGGTAGAAATCAAAAGAAACCACTTTCAAAAGTAGTGTTAATCACCAAACATTGATCCGTGGAAAGATAACTTGTGATGCTTGTAATACTTAGTTTCAAATTCCTGTGCATCAGCAACACATGTAGAGAACTAAAGTACTGCTTCCAGCAATGAATTGAATGGGCTATTCAGTGGTACTAACTTAAAACGACTTTTCACCATGACTTGCTGTTAGTATTGATGGGGATGTCAGAAATCTAAAGGTGTGCTCATCCCACCCATTACCAATGTACTCACATCCCATGTTCAGTTATCATAGCACAGCAAAGGTGTCCATTAGTATATTTCATTCATTTCTCTGTTTATTGAAGCTAAGGAGATGAGCACTGAGGAATTAATTAAAATATAAGGAAATGAAAATTGAGGATCTTTAAAGGGCAGAAAATCTACTATCGCACTTTATCACCCAAGCAGTACAGGCAAAGATTATTGCTTCCCTCCGAGCAATAAACATTCCCAAGACACATACAGTGCAGCCACTTACAGAATAAAACATCATTTGCTACATGAGTGCCATGGGGCACTTTACCATGATAAAGGTGCTAAATAAATACTAGTTGTTGTTGTTTCATCAAGTGGATAGTTAGATACTACAGGATTTAATGGAACCCACAAAATTGGGCATGATGGTGCAGGGGAGGAGGGAGCAAGGAGGATCAAGAGTTAGTGCCTACAAAACAGGACTACCACAATAATCATCTCAGGATTACTACCTGTGCCACAGGCTAGTGAGGCTAGTAACAGAGAGAGAGTACAGTTGAACATGTGGCTACAGGGCTGGTATAGGAGGGAGGGTTTTAGAGTTTAGATCAACTAGGAGAAAGTGAGGACTGCAGATGCTGGCGATCAGAGCTGAAAAATGTGTTGCTGGAAAAGCGCAGCAGGTCAGGCAGCATCAAGGAGCAGGAGAATCGACGTTTCGGGCATAAGCCCTGATCATTGATATGTCTTTTGGGGAAAGTGGGATCTGTACAAGAAGGACAGGTTGCACCTGAACTGGAGGAGTACAGATAACCTGGGTGAGAGGTTTACTAGAGCTCTTCAGGAGGGTTTAAACTCGTGTGGCAGGAGGGTGGGAACTGGAACAACAGGCCAGTAAGTGCAGAGACTGAGGAAAAAATGAGACTGAGATATAGTAGAAAGTGAGGACTGCAGATGCTGGAGATCAGAGTTGAGAGTGGGGTGCTGGAAAAGCAGAGCAGGTCAGGCAGCATCTGAGGAGCAGAAGAATCGACGTTTTGGGCATAAGCCCTTTCAGATGAAGGGTTTATGCCCGAAACGATGATTCTCCTGCTTTTCAGATGCTGCCTGGCCTGCTATGCTTTTCCAGCACCACACTCTCGACTGAGGCAGAGATATGCACAGCGCAGAGAAACAGCAGGCAGAGGGAAGTCACAGGGCTCAGAGGGACTAGAAGTCTGGAGTGCGTTTACTTCAATGCAAGAAGTATAACATGTAAGACAGATGAACTAAGGGTGTGGATTACTCTTAGTAATCATGATGTTATTGCCATTAAATGATTAAAGAAGGGACAGGAGTGGCAGCTTAACATTCCAGGATATCACCGTTTTAGAAGGAACAGAAAGGGAAACAACAGGGGTGGGGGAGTTGCATTGCTGATTAGAGATCATGTCACAGCTGTGTTGAGGGAGGACACATAGGAGGGATCTTACAGTAAAGCATTATGGGTGGAGCTCAGGAATTGGAAGGGTGAAATCAACAATTTTGGGCATTTTCTATAGACCTCCCAACAGCCCATGGGAGACAGAGGAGCAGCTATGCAGGCCAGATACTGGAAAGGTATGCAAAAAAGCATGGTAGTTGTGGTGGGTGACTTCAACTTCCTTCTTATTGACTAAAACTTCCTTATAGCTAGCAGCTTGGCTGGAGAGCAATTTGTTAGATGTGTCCAGGAGGGCTGTTTGAGACAGTATGTTGACAATCCAATCAGAGAAGAGGCCACACTAGACTTGGTATTAGGGAATAAGCCAGGATGTGTGATTGATGTTTCAGGAGGACAGCATTTTGGGCTTAATGACCATAACTGCATAAGATTTCAAGTAGCCATGGACAAGGACAAGAGTGGCCCTTGGGTGAGGGTGTTTAATCAGGCAAAGGCCAATTATATCCAAATTAGACAGGAACTGAGGAATGTGGATTGGGAGCAGTTATTTGAGGGCACATCTAAATCTGGAATGTGGGTGGCTTTTAAAGACCAGTTGATTAAAGTATAGGACATGCATGTCCCTGAAAAACTGCAGGATAAGAATGGCAGGATTCAGGAACTATGGATGACAAAAGAAATTGTAACCTTTGTCAAAAGAAAAAAAGAAGCATTTGATAGGTTCTGGCAGCTGCAAATTGAAGAAGCCCTCGAGGAGTATAGAGAAATTAGAAAGGAACTTAAATGTGGAATCAATCCAGCCAAGCTGCTGGCTATAAGGAAGTTTCAGTCAATAAGAAGGAAGTTGAAGTCACCCACCACAACTACCCTGCGTTTTTCCATACCTTTCCAGTATCTGGCCTGCATATCTGCTCCTCTGTCTCCCATGGGCTGTTGGGAGGTCTATAGAAAATGATGAATACAGATTTCTCCAGCTTCCTCATTTCCCCTCCCCCCACCTTTTCTCAGTCCCAGCCCTCAGACTTAGCACCACCTTCTTGACCTGCAATCTTCTTCCCGACCTCTCCGCCCCCACCCCTCTCCGGCCTATCACTCTCACCTTAACTTCCTATCGCATTCCCAACGCCCCTCCCCCAAGTCCCTCCTCCCTACCTTTTATCTTAGCCTGCTTGGCACACCCTCCTCATTCCTGAAGAAGCGCTTGTGCCCGAAACGTCAATTCTCCTTCTCCTTTGATGCTGCCTGACCTGCTGCGCTTTTCCAGTGACACATTTTTAAGCATGAAATGTCTTTAGCAAACAAGTTCAAAGAGAATACCAAAGCTTTTTATGCACATGTTAGACAAAAGAGGGTAGCAAGAGAAAGAGCAGGCCCACTCAAGGAGAAAGAAGTTATGCATGGAGCCACAGGAAGTGATCCTTAATGAGTATTTTGTACCAATATTCACCAAAGAGAAGGATATGACTGATGTTGGGGTCAGGGATGAGTGCGTGAATACTCTAGAAAATCTCAATATATTCAGGAGAAAATTTTAGGTATCCTAAATTGCATTAATGTAGACAAGTCCCCAGGGCCAGATGGGATCTATCCCAGATAGGCAAGGGAAGAAATAGCTGTGGTATTAGTAGATATCTTTCACATCCTCTTTAGCCACAGGCAAGGTTCCAGAGGACTACGGATTAGCCAATGTTGTTCCCTTGTTTAAGAAAGGAGGCAGGAATACTCTAGGAAATTATAGGCAGGTGAGCCTGACATCTTTGATGGGGAAGGTCTTGGAGAAGATACTGAGGGGCAAGATATATGCATATTTGGAAGAAAATGGACTAGTTTGCAACAGGCAGCATAGTTTTGTATGGCGAAGGTCATGTCTCACCAACCTTATTGACATTTTGGAAGAAGTGACAAAGATAATTGATGAGGGAAAGGCTATGGATATAGTTTATATGGACTTTAGTAAGGCACTTGATAGAGTCCCACATGGCAGATTGACACAAAAATTAAAATCACATGGGATTTGGGATAGGCTGGCTAGATGGATACAAAACTGGCTTGATCATAGAAGACAGAGGATAATGGTAGAAGCATGTTTTTCAGAATGGAGACCAGTAACTAGAGGTGTTCTTAGGCACCCAGGGATCAGTCTTAGGTACTCTGTTGTTTGTAGTATATATAAATGATCTGGAGTAAAATGTGGGTGGTCTGATTAGTACATTTGTGGATTACATGAAAATTCGTGGAGTTACTGATAGTTCTGTTAATTGTGAAAGGATATAATAGGACATAGATAGAATGGTGATTTGGACACAGGAATGGCAGATGAAGCTTGATCCAGACAAATGCGAGGTGATGCCTTTTCGAGGATCAAATTTAGGTGTGAGTTATATTGTAAATGTCAGAACCCTTAGGAACATTAACAAACAGATGGATCTGGGCATGCAGGTCCACAGTTCGCTAAAAGTGGCAGCACAGGTGGCCAAGGTGATTAAGAAGACATATGGCATGCTTACCTTCATCAGCTTCGGCATGGAGTACAAGAATTGGCAAACCACATAGCAGCTATATAAAACTCTTGTTAGGCCACATTTAGAGTACTACGTGCGGTTTTGGTTGCCACATTACCAGAAGGACATGGGAGATTTGGAGACAGTGCAGAGAAAATTCACCAGGATGTTGCCCGGTCTCAAGGGCATTTACTATGAGGAAAGGTTAAAAAGATGAGGATTATTTTCACAGGAAAGACGACAGCTGAGAGGAGATCTGATAGAGGTCTACAAAATTGTGAGAGGTATAGATAGGATGGACAATCAAAGCCTTTTTCCCGGGGTTGAAGTTTCAATTACAAGGGACACAGGTTCAAGGTGAGAAGGGGAATGTTTAAAGGAGATGTGCCAAAGATTGGTAGGAGCCCGGACCACACTGCCAGAAGAGGTGGTGGCAGCAGCACATTGGCTATATTTAAGAGGCATCTGTTTGGTTACATGAATAGGGAGGGAATAGAGGGAGATATACCTAATAAGAGCAGAAGGTTTTGTTTTAGATTAGTCAGGGCATGGTGATCAGCACAGGCTTGGAGGGCTGAAAGGTTTGTTCCTGTGCCGTACTTCTCTTTTGTTCTTTTGTTTCTGATTTCTGCTGTCAGCAAAGTTGTCCACAACTTCATGGGGAATTGGAAAGGCCTGCTATAGAAATCCCACCTGCTGATGATGACACAAGTTTAGTTAAGCTTATTAGTTAGCCACTTGAAACTAATTATCCTTGGGATCACTAGAATATAAGGGCGACTCAGGGTTTTATCTGCAGGTCTAGCCTCCCATGGCTCTTCAAGGCTGCCCAGCAAACTCATTTCAGTTTGACTGTGGCCTCAAAAGGGGGGATTCCCTCATTGCTCAATCTGAGACAATGATAGCAGAAGACAGGAGTCAATTGCCTCTACCGTATCCTCCACTAGCACATGGACGCCCATCCAGCTAGAATCAGTGCCACATTCCCGTGAGTGCAACACAGAAGTGTTCCCCCAGCTGAGGAAGCTGAGAACGCTGAGGACTTGGAGGACTGATGGTCAAAAGACTCCTGCTGAACCCCACGCCGATGACGTGTCTCTGTCACAGCAACAACAAACTCACCGGAAATGCAGTAGGGTTTAGAGGAACAAATGCTGAAGATTGTGCACAGCTTTGCATGGACCATGGAGGACTCCACCCAGCCCATGAGTTCAACTACATCTCATGAGCTCTTGGGTTCCTCCATTTAGAGGTTGCCTTCTGCCATAAAAAGGCAGGCCAAATGATCGAATGATTGCATTCTAACCTACACTCCATCACTTTAATCATGGATCTCTTCACCAGTGGTGAGGTGAGAGACAAGCAATGCATGTGGAACTTCCTTATTATAAAGACCAGGAGGCACCACTAAGCCACAAAAGAAGAGGAGTGCATGCCAGCTGCCCTAGGAGCTTCCTCTTAGCCCACTGCCATGATAAGCAGCCTTTCCTCATCCCCTCTGCTAATTTCCCTGTTGCCCCAGTTGGGAGGGTATGCCTTGCAGCTACTGGACACTGCCACCAGGAGACCCACCAGAGTAATTGCAGGCAATAGTAGAGTACAGAAGAGTAGCTTTTGTCATTTCTATCATATACAACTAATACAGTAAAAACGAGATAACATTCCTCTAGGACCGCGGATGCTACATGGACAGCACAAACTACACATTTGTACTCTGCATAAAGTGCATAAGAAGTGCAAAACACGCAAGTTATAGTGTAACAGAAAAATAATAAATAATAGATATTTTTCTCGCAGCAATTCAAAGTCATGCAAAGAATTTCATATGGGAAAGAGTCTGATCGTATAGTGTTAAGGAGCCTGATGGCTTGGGGGAAGAACCTGTTGCACAGTCTGTCTGTGAGAAACCAAATGCTCTGGTATCAGATGGCAGGAGAGAGAAGAGTTTGAGTGAAGGGTATGCGAGGTCTTCCAAAATGCTCTTAGCCTTTCGGATGCAGCATGTGGTGTAAATGTCTGTAATGGAGGGAAGAAACTCCCCAGTGATCTTCTCAGCGGTCCTCACTATCCGTTGTAGGGTCTTACAATCGAGACAGTGCAATTCCCGAACCTGACAATGATGCAGCAGCTCAGGATACTCTCAATGAACCCTCTGTAGAATGTGGAGAAAGTGAGGACTGCAGATGCTGGAGTTCAGACTCAAGAGTGTGGTGCTGGAAAAGCACAGCTGTTCAGACAGCATCCAAGAAGCAGGAGAATCAATGTTTTGAGCATAAGCCCTTCATCAGGAATCTCTGTAGAATGTGGTGAGGATGGGGGATGGGAGGTGGGCTTTCCTCAGCTTGCACAGAAAGTATAGACGCTGCTGGGCTTTCTTGGCTATGGAGCTGGTGTTGAGGGCCCAGGTGAGATTCTCTGCCAGGCTGATGCCAAGAAATTTGGTGATCTTCACATTTTCCACAGGGGAGCTGGCAATGTCCAGCAAAGAGTAGTTGCTCCGTGCCCTCCTGAAGTCAACAACCATCTCTTTAATCTTGTCAACATTCAGAGACAGGTTGTTGGCTGTGCACCAGTCCATTAGCCACTGCACCTTCTCTCTATATGCTGACTCTTTGTTCCTGCAGATGAGACCCACTGCAGTCATATCATCAGCGAACTTAATGATGTGATTCAATCTGTGCATTGCTGTACAGTCATGTGTCAGCAAGGTGAACAGCAGTGGAGTGAACACACAGCCCTGTGGGAGGGGGGGGGCTGTGCTCAGTGTGATGGCTGACTGACATCTCCTAATCAGGAAGTCCAAGATCCAGTAACATAGGAATGTATTTAGGCCCAGCAGACTCAGCTTTCCAATCAGGTGCTGAGGAACGATATGCTAAATGCAGAACTGAAATCTATGAACAGTCTATGAAGGACGTAGGTGTCCTTCTTCTCCAGGTGGGTGAGGGCCAAAGGAAAGGTGGTGGAAATGGCATCATCTGTTGTCCAGTGAGGGGGCAATAGGGTCTTAATATGCCTCATCATGAACCTCTCAAAGCACCCCATGATAATGGGTGTAAGCACAACAGTTTGGTAGTTGTTGAGACAGGATGCTGAAGACTTCTTTAGCACAGGGACGATGGCAGTGGCCATGAAGCACGTTGGAACTATGGCGCAGCTCAGGGAGATGTCAAAGATGTATGTGAGAACATCTGCCAGTACATCAGAGCATCCTCTGAGCAGTCTACCAGGGATGTTACCAGGTCCAGCAGCCTTATGTGGGTTGGCTGTGCATAGGGTTTTCCTCATGTCGGCTGTGATAAGACACAGTATCTGGTCATTGGGTAAGGGTGTGGACGTCTTTGCTGCCACATCATTTCATGCTTCAAACCATGCATAAAGGTTGATCAACTCATCTGGGAGGGAGGCATCACCAGCACAAGCAGGCGATGCTGTTCTGTGGTTGATGATGGCCTGGATGCCCTTCCACATGCTCCGCATATCGCCGCTGTCCTGAAAGTGACTGTGTATTCTCTGTGCCTGTGCACATTTTGCCTCTTTGATGGCCCGGGTCAGGTTGGCCCTCGCTGTTGTTAGGGCTGCCTTGTCATCCGCTCTGAAGGCAGACTCCTGGGTCCTCAGCAGCACACACACTTTTCACAGTCATCCATGGTTTCTGGTTCGGGTGAGAAGTGATGGTCTTGGACACAGTGACATCATCAATACACTTGCTAACATAGCAAATCACTGACACCATGTACTCCTCTAAATTGATGGGATTGCCATCGGTTGCCGCCTCCCTGAACACATGCCAGTCAGCATGCTCAAAACAGTCTTGAAGAGAAGAAATGGCTTCTGCCGGCCAGGCTTTCATCTGCTTCAGAACCGGTTTGACATGTCTGATGAGCAGATAATATGCTGGGATTAACATAACAGAGATGTGGTCTGAGGAGCTGAGGTGGGACTGGGGCTCTGCCCTGTATGTGTTGGGGATGTTTGTGTAAACCAGATCCACTGTGTTCTCCCATTTCGTTGCAAAGTCCACATGCTGATGGAATTTAGGGAGCACAGTCTTGAAGTCGCATGGTTGAAATCTCCAGCAACAATAAACAGACTGTCAGGATGTGCCTTCTGCAGTCCACTAATAGCCCCATACAGTTCACAGAATGCTTCTTTAGCATTAGGACTGGGAGGAATATACACCCCGACTATAAGGATGGCAGTGAATTCCCATGGCAAATAAAATGGTCTGCATCTAATAGTCACAAATTCCACCAGTGATGAGCAGTAACTGAAGACGAGTACCAGTTCATGTTGCTGTAGACACACGGACCCCAATCTGACCCTTACCACACAGAGCTGCATTTCTGTCAGAGTAAAATATGGTGAGCCTGTCTAGCTGGATAGCAGTGTCTGGAATTCTGTCGCTGAGCCATGTTTCCATGAAATCTAGGACGCAGTAGTCTCTGAACTCACACTGAGAAGCCTGCCGCAGTTGGATGCAGTCCAAGTTATTGTCCAAGGGGCAGACATTGGAGAGCAGATTGGACAATAGAGCTGGCTGGCTATGGTTTGTTTTAAGCCTAGCATGAACTCCTGCACGCTTACCATGCTTCTGACCCCTTGCACACCACTTCCAACATCTCTACACTCGGCTACCGGCATCAGGCGAGGCTGAGAACTGGGGGCCTGGTCTCTGCAGCAAGCCAAGAACTCCTCCATGCCATCCGCACTTCTGCCTCCTTGCACACCACTTCCGACATCTTAACACCAGGCCACCAGCATCAGGCGAGGCCATCACATTCAGCACTATGCTTTGCTGTTGTTGCTGAAGTCACACCAAGACGTAAGGGGAAGAAAAGATACTTAACGATTTATGAAAAAATAAATGTCACACAGATGGATTTATTAAATGCCATCTAAATAATGCACAATATGTTTTTTTTTACTCTATTAATGAGTAGATCATTATCTTTCATTGGGACTTGCTTGGTCAGAGGCATATACTGAGGTGCCAGAATTGGCATTTATTTATGATTATAGGGGAAAATTAGGCATCATCTTTATTTTGCAAGAAACTTTAGTGCTGCATGCTCATGATTAGTCTTTATTAATGTTCATGTGTATCCATTTTGATATCCACTAGTCTGTGTGACATGGAAGAATGTGTGGGCTCAGCAGATACGCAGCATCCAGGAGATTGTCTGAGATTATGTTCCACAAGGATAAATTAAACTTCCTTATGTGAAATCATGGACCTGTAACAATGGTACAGACTCTGAAATTTCAGTTATAATAGGGTGATAGAAATTTGCCTATTGGTGCATCATTTGACCTGGCTGAAGTACTCAGAAGCAGGTGTATTTGACAGATGTCTTCACTCCTTGCTATTCTCGGTGGTAAAGGAAGCAGGTTCAGATGGGAATGGGGGGGGGGGGGCTGCTGGCTGAGGTCAGTAACCATCCTGACCATTCAAACCAGCACAAATTATTTCATCATTATGGGACAATAGTCATATAGGTCCCACAGTCTTTGACAAATCTCATGCATAAGACACTGCCTTTGGTGTCTGACACATCTCTCCATGGCCCTTCTGTTCAATAGAGTGTTGTGAACATTCATGTTTTTTGTTATCAGGCTCACCTCCATTCTTTCTTGTCTAAGGAGGAGTGTTACTCCTCCCTGTTATCTGATACAAGGATTTTCTGTTTTGTATAGCATGTGCATAAGATAACATAACAATCCATGGAGCTCTGTGTGGCACATACTACAGGTCTTCTCCAGACCTACCAAGGCATTGGGAGCTCCTTATCAACATGCCAGTGGTTGATTTGGCTTTGGCTCTGGTGGAGCTGCAAGCTGCATTGTTGTACTCTTCCATTAATCTGTGAGGATGCCTCGCTGGTGTAATAAGAAGGAGGGAATAAGCCCTTACCACTCAGGATCTGGGATCAATTTCAGCAGGTGCCTTGAAAATCTCAGGAACCTGTGAGTTGCATTAAAACAAAAGACATAGGATCAGAAGCAGGCATTCAGCCCATTTATTCTGCTCTGCCATTTGATCATGGCTGATATGTTTCACATCCCCATTCTCCTGCCTTCTCCACATAACTCTTGATCTCCTTGCCAAACAAGAATCTATCTATCTCTGTCTTCAATACATTCAATGACTTGGCCTCCATAGTCCTTTGCAACAATAAATTCCATAGTTCCACCATCCTCTCACTGAAGAAATTCCTCCTCATCTCAGTTCTAAAAGGTCGTCTGTTCACTCTGAGGTTGTACCCTCAGTCCTAGTATCACCTATGAATGAAAACAATCATTCTACATCCATTCCATCCAGGCCTCTCAGTCTTCTATAAGTTTCAATGAGATTACCACTCAATCTTCTGAATTCCATTGAGTATATATCCCCAGTCCTCAACCACTCCTCATATGACAAGTCCTTAATCTCCAGAATCATTCTTGTAAACTTCCTCTGCAACACTCAATGCCAGCACATCCTTCTTTAGATACAGTGCCCAAAACTGCTCACAATATTCCAAATGCAGTCTGACCAGCGCCATATACAGACTTAGCAGTACATTTCTGCTGGTGCATTCTAGCCCACTTGAAATGAATGCTGATATTGCATTTGCTTTCCTAACTGCCAGCTGAACCAGCATGTTAACCTTTGGGAATCCTGAACAAGGACTTCTAGGTCCTTTAGAACTTCAGATTTTCAAAGCCTTTTGCCTTTATAAAATAGTCTACACCTCTATTCTTCCTCCAAAGTGTATAAGTGAATACTTTTTCAGATTGTATTCCATCCACCATTTCTTTGCGCAATCTCCTAACCTGTCTAAGCTCCTCTGCAGCCTTCACACATCCTCAAAACCAGCCTCCATCTATCTTTGTCTGATCTGTAAATTGAGCAACAATGCCCTCAGTTTCTTCATCTAGATTATTAGCAAATAACGTGAATAGTTGTGGAACCAACACAGACCCCTGTGGAACTCTACTAGTCACTGGCTGTCATCCTGAGAAAGACCATTTTATGCCTACTGTCTGCCTTCTGCAGTCAGTCAATTCTCTTTCCATGGGCTCCTATCTTACTTAGCGGTCTCCTGTGTGGCACCTTGTCAAAGACCTTTTGATAATTCACATTGATCATGTCAACTGGCTATACTTTGTCTAATTTGCTCATTACCTCTTCAAACAAATTCGAGCAAATTAGTCATGCAAAGTCATGCTGACTCAGTTCTATTTTACCATGTACTTCCAAGTACTTCACTATCTTATCTTTAATAATAGACTCTAAAATCCTACCAACAACGGAGGTCAGGCTAACTGGCCAAACGTTTCCTGTCTTCTGTCTCCCTTTCTTCTGAAACATTAGGCATTTTGGATCCTCACTGACTTCAGTGGTTCCTGAAAGATCACTACCAATGCCTCTACAATCTCCTCAGCTATCTCCTTCAGAACTCAGGTGCATAGTCCATCTGGTCTGGGTAGTTTATCCACTTTTATACCTTTCAGCTTCCCCAGCCACTTCCCCTTAGTGATGGCCACTACATTTACCTCTGCCCCTTCACTCTCTTCAAGCTCTTGTTTGCTGCAGGTGTCTTCTACCATGAAGACTGATGCAAAGTACCTATTCAGTTTCTCCATCACTTCTTTGCTCCCCGTTATTACTTTGTGCGGCCTCATTTTCCAGCAGTCCAAAATCTACCTTCTCTCTCTTTCTCTCTTTCTTATCTATTAGATATCTAAAAAAACTCTTGCAATTTATTTTTGTATTATTTGCTAGCTTACACTCATATTTAGCTAGCTTACTTCCCTTTTATTTCTTTTCTTAGTTGTTCTGTGCTGGTTTTTGAAGGCTTCTCAATCCTCTAACTTCTCACTAATCTTCATCACATTGTATGCTTTTTCTTTTGTTTATATGTACATAAAACATATGAGTCATAGAGCTCAATGGGAAATGAACATAGACCTGCATTAAATGAACATAGCCTTTGCCAGGATTTAGGATATCTGCTCGGGGCTAGAGAGAAATGTGCAGTGGGAGGGGAGTATCTGATCATTATTGTCCAAGTATGTACCAGCAATGTACATGGGACGAAGAAAGACATTCTGTAAAGTAAGTATGAACAATTAGAAGCTAAACTGAAAGGCAGAATTTCAAAGCCAATAATCTCTGAATTATTAACTGAACCATGAGGAAATTTGGGTAGGGTGAAAAAGATTAGGTCATTGAATGAGTGGTTTAAAGAATGATGTGGGACAATGGGCTTTGATTGATGGAACACTAGTATTAGTATTGGAAAACTTAGAATCTGTGCCATTGAGGAGATCTTCAACTGAATCATGCTGAAGTGGGCATCTGGTGATTCAGATAACTTGAGGGGTATGATGGCTTTAAACTAAATAATAGGAGTGAGGATTCACATATGGGAAGGTGTGGTAAATTAAAGGAAAGGATAGTAGCCATAAGGTTGATGACAATCAGGACATGGTAGGACAAAATTTTGAGTGTGACAGCAAATAAGGCAAAGATTTGCAAAAATGGTTATAAGACAATGCTAAAGTTGTGATTTCTGGAATAGTGGGGTTTGATTTCCAGTGCACTACATCCATGAATCATGATAAAATATTAAAACAAAATAGGGAAAAAGTCAATTCTGGGAGTAGCTTATTGGCCTCCGATAATTAATGATGCAGTTGGACAGGGTATATAGGAAGAAATAAAGGCATTGCAATTATCATGGGTTATCTTAATCTACATATAAATTGACCTCAAAGATAAGTTATTGATTGTTGTCAGGATATTTTTTAGTGCAGTATATTCTAGAGCCAGTCAAAGAGTGGGCTATTCTAAACTTGATTGTAAGCAATAAAGCAATAACAGTGATTAAAACTTGACTAAAATTTGCATTCAACTTGAGGCAGAAAATAGTGGGTTTAAGAATAATGTTTTCAAGACATAAAAAAGCCAATATTGGGTATGGAAGTAGAGCTGGCTAAAGTGAATTAGGAAAATAGGCTAAGGGATAGGACAGTTGAAGTACATTGGCAGATATTTAATGGATAGTTATTTAACTTTCAGCAAGATATATTCTAGGGAGTAAAACAGACAAGTATACCATCTGTGGCTAAGTAAGGAAGGTAAAGAGAGTGTCGAATTCAAAGAAAAAATGCATAATTATTTACAGAGTAGTCGTAGTCCAGATGATGGGACAGATTTTAAAAAACAGCTAAGGATGACTTTACGAAAAGGGAGAAATCAGACAATGAGAGAAGGCGAGCTAGAAATATAAAAGTAGAGCAAGTATTTCTACAAAATTTCAAATGAGAAAAGATCTAAACTGAGTGTGAGTCCTCTATGGATTCAAGGACTCAATAATGGGAAATAAGAAAATGGCAGAAACATCAAACAGATATTTTATGTCTGTCTTCATTGTTGAAGACAAAAGTAGCAGCCAAGAAATATATGTAAATTAATAAAGTGAAAGGGAAAGTGTAATGAAAACAGTTACGATCACCAGGGAAAGGGTAGTGTGAAACACATTAGAATTACATGTTGAAAATATACTTAGGCCTTATTGGATTTCACCTTAGGTTCCTAAGAGATGTGACTGCAGAGATAAATAGATGCATTGGTTTTAATTTTCCCCTTATAGGCAAGTCTAAAACTAGACAACACAGATTAAAAGTAAGGGGTCCCCCATTTAAGATGGAAATGGGTTTTCTTTTTGGCCTAGGGTATCATTAATTTATGTGGAATTCTCTTCAGAGAGGCAGGGTTATTAAATATTTTTAAAGCTGGGTTACAAAGATTTTTCAATGATTATGAGGTCAAAGGGCTTACAGAGTGGACAGGAAAGTAGTATTAATGCCACAGTCAGATCAGCCATGACCTTAATAAATGGTAGCTCAAGGAGCTGAAAGGCCTTCTGTTGTTGCTTATAGTTTGTATATTTCTATGTTTGCTTATCCCTATGTTCACAGACTCATTGAATGTTTAATGACTGAAATCCTTTGACATTCACATTTTTAGTTGCTTGTTGTATGGGTCCTCTTTTGGCACTCTATGAATGCAGTAAAATACCCCTTGCATTCTAGGGATACAAATGACAGCTGCAAATCAGCCTGGCTGTCATCATCTGTGGTGAAAATGATAAACTCATTGGCCAAGTCAAAACAGGATATTAGTCTCATCATTAATGTAGCGGTGAATAGCAGCCTGCGAAATATCACATATTACACAAAGCCCTGGAAGCAACTGGTGGTGAAAATGTTGGGGCTGTAGTCATATTGAAGGTCATTGGTATTGGGTTCCTGGCAAATGCATATGGCTTCAAGTTTTGCTGAAGGATCCAATGCCTCTGGCATTGCCTGTTGGACATCCAGAGATAATTAGTCTAGGTCCTAAAGATGCATTGATGGAGCTGTGCCCTTATTTTCAAATGCCTTTCTTGAATGCTGATTGACAAGATCCTTTCTTTGCTGCATCTTCTCATCCTGCTCCTAATGTTTGAAAACCAAAGAATTTCAGACCAGTTAGGCTAATATTTGTGCTGGGGAAATTGTTGGAGTCACTAATCAAGGATGGGATAACTGAACAACTTGAAACTTTTTCGATAATCAGGGAGAATCAGCATGAATTCATTGCAGGCAGGTCATGTCTATCTTGTTGAGAGGTAACCAAGGCAGTGGACAGAGGGGTGTCTATTGATGTTGTTTGTATTGAGGTATTTAATAAAGTTCCATATTAGAGATTGTTAACTAAGATAAATGCCCAAGGAATAAAGGATAAATTACTGATATGACTGGGAAATTGGTTGATTGGTAAGTGACAGAATGTAGTAATAATGGGTGGGTATTCAAATTTACAGAATGTGACCAGTGTCTTCCACAAGGATCTCTGTTGAGGTTTCATTTATTCACAATGTTAATGAATGACTTGGATAATTGCATAGAAGGTCATTTACCTACATTTGCTGATGACACAAAGTTAACTGGTATTATAGACAGTGCAGATGATAATTTAAAATTACAAAGGGATACTGATAGATTAAGTGAATGGAAAAAAACTGTGGCAGGTGGAGTTCAATGTCTGTGAGATCATACAGTTTAGACCAAAAAAGGATAGATCAGTGTACTTTCTAGACAGTATGGAGTTAAACACTATGGATATCCAAACAGGCTTGGGGGTGAGGGGGAAGCAGAAAATAATTACGAACACTAATGGAATGCTGGCTATTATTTTCCAAGGACTGGAGTATAAGGATGCATGAGTTATGCTGCAGTTATGCAAAACCATGGTTAGACCCCACTTGGAGTACTGTGAGCAGATCTGGGTACCACACCTTAGGATATATTGGTCTTGGAGCAAGTATAATGTAGGTTTACAAGAAAGAACCCCTACCCATCCTTTAGGGATTAAGTTATGAGGAGAGATTATAGAAATTAAAAATGTTTACTGTAGAAATTAGAAAATTAAGGGTAGATCTGATTGAAATCTTCAAGGTATTAACAGGAAAAAGACAGGATTGATAAAAATAAACTATTTCCACTGATTGTGAATCTTAGGACAAGAGTGCGTAGTCTAAACATTTTAGCCAGACCATCCAGGAGATATGTTGGCAAGTACTTCTACACAAAAACGAAGGTCAATGTTTGTAACTTTCTTCCACAAATGGCAGTAGATACTGGATCTGTTGTTAATTTCAAATCCTGGATAGATAAAGTTTTGTGAAGCAAAGGTATTAAGTGATATGGGCCAAAGGCAGCCATATGGAGTTACGCTACAGAACAGTCATGATCTCACTGAATAGCAGAACAGGTTCAAGGGGCTGAATAGCCTACTCCTTTTCCTATGTTCCAATGTAATGTTGAGTAGATGAAAGTTTTAGATGTTCCATAAACTGAATTCTGTGAGAAAGGCAGACAATGAAATGGGCACCTGTAACTCTAGGGAGTTTCATTTATGCAATTGATAATGCAGCATGATTTCTTAATCATCCCATTACCACACCCAAAACTCCCTTCACTTCACACTGGCCTTCTCTCACTTGGATCTGCAATTCTGGCAGTTATAGGTTTTCTTTGGAAATGACCGGTAACATTGTTTGAGTGGCATTCAAATTGTAAACTATGCTTCTTCATCCTCCCTTATCACTTTCAATGTTGTCTTTATCACCCCTGATATTCCCAACATTACTGTTTACCTTCTCTCTTTAACACTTGACTTTCATCCTCTTTGTCCTGGGACTCATCATAATCGAAATGGACACATCAAGTTTCTCACTTAATATTCCTCCTCTAATCTTAGACTCGCCCAACATCATTCTTAGTGTCTCCATTCAATCCTATGACCTGTCATACCATTTCTTCATACATCCCTGCCTTAAAATCAAACTGCTACCTTCCCAAATTGAACTTCCCACTGAGACTATTTCCTCTTTTCCAGCCAGCAACTGAATTTGGCCCATAGGACATAATTTTGGACAGCACTAAGTCCTTTCCTTTAGAAACCACAATTTGTTGAACTTCGTTGATTTACCCCACCTCAACAACATTCTGTATACCAGTTGCTTCCCATTGCACATTTCCACAGCCAGATCTTACCCACTGTCTTTCTCCAATCTGTCTTCCAATCCATATGCTCTCAATGTAACTTGTCGTTTTCTTTGGAAGCTGCTTTCCATTCCTCCATGCCCCAGTATTTCCATTTACTATTCTTGAATGCTCCAGCCCAAACCCCCTACCTCTCAGCATCACTAACACACACCTGCCAACCCTTCTATCCAAATGCCCATTCTCCTTGCTTGTGCCACAGAGTTCAGTAAAAAACAGTTCACATCAATGCAATTGGATAAAGCTGACTCATGCAGAATCCCTTCACCAAACAGATGCCAATATTCTCTTGACATTGTTTAGTCTTGAAGGTAAGAATCATTTTCAGAAAGTTTTAAGAAAATGAGTATTCATGGGAATCAAAAATATTACAAGTAGGAATCAGTATTGGAACAGGATGAGGCCTGTCTTACCACTGCCACATGGCTGACTTAAATTCTCATTCTGAACACATAGTGTTGATTTTGGAAGTTTGGTTCCTGCATAACAAACACACGCTAACCTCCATGTTTCCTACTCCTAGAGTCAAAATTACATTCCACCCACAGTATTTTATTCAAATGACAATTGCTATTTCATACTTGTCATGTTTATATTTTGCATTGGTTATGTGATTGTAGTTAAACTAGTGTAATTTCTAATTTCATTTATTTAAACATTACCAATATCTACTTGTGCAGCAAGGCATTATGTGATCTCATTTGTATTAAAGATCTGATATCTGCTCATTTATCATTTATCTATTTGTAAAGGTGTTTTGGAATGAGGTTAGGAAATGGAAACATGGTTGTGTAAATACATGTCACTTTAACCTAATGAATATTGTGGCTATCTTGCTTGGAGAAATATGGAATATGTTCTTAAAGCTTTGTTTTGTCCATTATTTTAATGCCAGCTTTATCCCATTTCTTTCAATGGATAATTGCCGTACTAAAGCAACATACACAGGAATGTGACAGCTTGTTAGCTATTCATTAACTAATATTGCTAGCGGCAAATTCTAGGTTCCTAACACTGAAAAAAGAAATGGTGTGACAAATTTTGAACATAAATCTCTACTTGTTGTCAAAGAGATAAGGACCTTCCAAATTAAAGCAACTATTTTATTAAAATTAAATCAATTTGTGAAACAATATGTAAATATGATTTTAAATTAGAACAGCACTTATCTGCAAAAGCATCGTAATTTAAAGGTATTAGTGTTGAAATTATATCAGTAAGAATGCATGATATAAAATGAAGCTTTCTTTGCACTGGATTTTATTTGGAATTGCTTTGTTTGAAAATAGCTGGTTAGAAGTTATCTGATTCATTTCAGGTAGCCACCAATATGTGCATCCCTTTTCCCGACTCAGGCGACTGACTGTGTGGAGTTTGCACATTCTCCCCCTGTCTGCGTGGGTTTCCTCCGGGTGCTCCGGTTTCCTCCCACAGTCCAAAAGATGTGCAGGTCAGGTGAATTGGCCATGCTAAATTGCCCGTAGTGTTAGTTAAGGGGTAAATGTAAGGGTATGGGTGGGTTGCGCTTCAACGGGGCGGTGTGGACTTGTTGGGCCGAAGGGCCTGTTTCCACACTGTAAGTAATCTAATCTAATCTAATCTAATCTAATCTAATCTAATCTTAACGATCAGTGGAGCATAGCAATAAAGATTATGCACAATGGTCAGTCTTAGAGCATGAGAAGCCTTGATCTGGAAAGAAGTTCAAGAACTTCCAGATAATTTTAGATACATTAGTTAGAATTGTATTTTTGTTTTAAATAGCATTCACCTGACCCAGTGCAGAACAGTGAAACTCTCTGGTCCTCTAGTTAGTGTTATGTAAGAACATTTGTTTCAACAAAAGAAATAAATAACACAGTAAGAATCTGTACCTTCCGCCTACCCAACCAACTAAAATTTTCTCTGTAAAAAGGAAATAATATGCTGACATTTAACTTTGATCATCTTCAACACTGAGAATACTTTACCTTTCCCACAGCAGCACCATTATGATCTTTGCTGTTGAACCAAATCCCATTTCAAGTGGGCATTTGATATCTTGCGGTCATATTCATTATACTGTCACTACTATTTTGTTTCATGCCCCCTCAACAAATAATGAAATTGCCAAATCAAATTTCATTCAATAATATTGCTACATCTCCGGCCTTTTTTGATCCTTTCACTCTAGTTATTTTTGGCTTCTCTGTTTTGAGTCATGCTGATATATACATTTGCAAATGTTCCAGTGTTCTAATCAAAATATAGTATCATGCCCAGGATAACTGTCTTTATGTTGTTTTGGTTAACTTGGGGTGACCAGGCTGAAAATGTCATTCATTTGATGATAGTAAGAATATAGTAGAAAGTGAGGACTGCCCATACTGGAGATCAGTCGAGAGTGTGGTGCTGAAAAAGCACAGCAGGTCAGGCAGCATCCAAGGAGCAGGAGAATTGAAGTTTTGGGCATAAGCCCTTCATCTGGCCCCACTCTCGATAGTAAGAATATAAATGACTGAGGGTTTTGCTGTCAACTTCTAAAGATATTGATCAAAGAATGTAAATACCTCCCTTAAATAATCTATTGAGTGCCAGAAAGCTCTTGAAGGTATTAATTCATATAATTTTTGTATTTAAGGAGCTTTTTAGGTTACTTCTCCTGTTTTTTCCATCTTATGCTTCCAGAGGATCACCTCTTATTTTGAAATTAGCAGAATAGTATTACAATGAATATTGTTTTAATCTTTAACTGGAAATAAACATTATTGAAGCAACATTAGAACAAGCAAATCTTTGCAGCAGGGAAACATCTATTTTTCAGTTACTGCTAAATTTTGATAATTCTCAGATCACAGTTTTCCTGGATCATCATGACCTATTGTATGCTGAGAAATCTTGACATTAAACAAGGAGTGAATCTAGAGAAGCAAGAAATAGAGTATCCAAAGGAGAAGAAGGAGGATGCAGCACATGAGAAGACTGGGGATTAGGCAATTTGCAGGGTAGTCATGCTGTTATTGATGAGAATTAGATTGGTAGCTGGAATTAGTGAAATCTGGAAATCTGGCATCTTACAAAGGTAGGTTGGACAGGATATGCTTGATTTCACTGGAGTTAGAAGAATGAGGGGTAACTTGATGACAGTCGATAAGATCCTGAATGGTCTTGACAAGGTCAATATGGAAAGCATATTTCCTCTTATGGGTGAGCCCAGAACTAGGTGCACTGTTTTAAAATTAAGGATTTAAAATTAAAATTTAGGACTTGGAGCTCTGCCTTGGAAGAAAATAGATGTAGGATCATTAATTCAATATTTTTAAGCCAGAGTTGTTAGAGCCTTATTGGGCAAAGAAATCAAAGGTTATCATGGGGTGTGGAGTTTAAAATAAAAACTGATCTTACTGACTGACGGAGCAAGTCTTTCATATGTCTATATGTAAGATCTTTAGAAATTTTATCCTGGCAATGTCATCCAGAGAAAGCCTTTCATTCAGTCTCTTATCTCCTCTGAGAAAGAAACCCTGTAAAAAGACTTTTTAAAAATATTCACATTCCCTCTTACCATATGTCAATTTCCACCAAATACCTTAAACCTCATGAACATCAGATATGTGCCACTCATATCAATACAGCACCCAAACAGAATTCTGGCAACCTAATTATTTTCAATGTGGTGTTTCCTCTTTCTAACAGTGGTTAGTTTCCCTGAATCAGCAACAGGCAGGAATATGACATCCATGTATTGCTGTCAGAACTTGGGACCTGAAGTGACTATCAAGCTCTGTAAGCTTGCACACCATCAGGCTAGCTTCAATTTGCAATTCATTTACTGCCCTGGAGATAGCCTGATGCTGTATTCAGTAAAGAATGAGGTACGGGGTTTGACTGGTAGCACTGGATGCCAAACCAATCAGAGAAAGGACCAACAGTTAAAAACTGTTTAAACATTCTCCTTTTGTGGACATCCCATGAGTCCATTCATAGCAACTTAGAGCAGTCTTTATTGCAGCAGTCAGAGCCTTTATCTATGAATGCATGATACATGGTCAAATTTAAGACTAATTACATGGCCTCAGTTCTGAAAGGAGATGCACCTGCCATTTCCTTCAAGGAAGTCTGCAAACTCTCATTACCGTGCTTCAGCCTCTCACATGTCGGAGGTTATGATCAGTAAACTGCTGATGTAGTCGAGAAGCTGCACAAAATATTGCCAGTTACATTTTGTTCCTTTATTCTTCCAAGGGGTGTTGGAATTGCCTACAAGGCTAGCATTTGTTGCCCATCCCTAATTGTCCATGAGAGGACAATTAAGCATCAACCACATTGCTGTGGGTCTGGACTTACAAGTAGACCAGACCAGGTAAGGATATCAAATCTCCTTCTCTAAATAACTTTAATGAACCTGATGGTAGCTACCATGGTCACCTCTAATATTAGTTGTATAAATACAGATGTTATTAAATGAATTTAAATTCCATGAGCTGACATGATGGGATTTGATCCAATGCCTCCATAATATTAGCCTGGGCTTCTGGGTTACAAAATTAGTGATATTATCATTACACCTTTGCTTTTCTTTTTCAACATGACTGCAATGGTCTAGAATACTCTGAAAGTATATACCTTTAGAGTTTTCTCTGCTTTCTCCTACTGGTCTGTCTGTTGATTTTCACAGTAGCATGATTTCATGTTATACCCTCTACTTATATCCACTGAACAAATCTAACTGTGCTACAGCATGCCAAGTCTTGGAATTGCAAAAATATGTCTGACGATATGTTTTTTGTCGGTTCAATTGGCTTCTGGCTGCTCTGATACCAAGGGGTAAGTGTAAAGGTAAGGTAATAGTTAGGTGAATGTGTACTAACGAGCTTGATCATCACTGTTCCCTGTGTGGGCAGAACCTGAAAGTTGACATTTTCAAGCAGCATGACGAGAGAATGAAAAATGCAAAGAGAACAATGCTCCCCTCCTTTATCATTTCCTGCAATCCCTTTTGAATTGCAATATTACAGCATTGATGCCCTTTCCTCAGTTGGTGTAACTTCCTGCCTTATGCCAGATCCTTCTTCAGTAGCTCTGCACTGCTCTCTGTTAAATGTTCCTTCTCTTAAAAAAGTATATAAAACTTCCAATAAAGCTTACTTCAATATCATTCCCCTGTATCATTGGAAGTGCTTTTTAAATAATTCATTCATAGAATATGTGTGTTGCTGTCTGGGCCATCTCTAATTGCTCCTCCCTAATTGGTCTTGTCAATGGTGGTGAGCAGGCTTCTTGAATCGATAAGATTTGGAACACCCATTGAACTGTTCAGAAGGGAATTGAATAACTTTTACCAACAATGGTGAGGTAATGGTAATGTAGATTAAGTCAGCGATAACACATATCTTGAAGGGGCCTTATAGGTGTTGATGTTCCCTTGCATGTGACCCTGTGCCTCTAGTGATAGAGGTTGAGTGTATAGTACATATTGTCAGAGGAACCTTGGAAAGTTGCTCTTATGCATCTTGAGGATAGTATCTCACACTGTGCACTGGTAGAGAAAGGACTGAAAGATTTTGTTGGTGAATGAGGTGATACTTTCCTGAATGGTAGCAAGCTTTTTACATGTTGTTGGAGCCATACTCATCCAGACAAGTGCAGAGTATTCCATCGCGCTCCTGATTTGTGCCTTGACAATAAATGAAAGATTTTGTAGAGTCAGGAGGTGAGTTACTCACTGCAGAATTCCCACCCATAGACAGTTACAATATCGCTGGTCTAGTTCAGTTTCTGGACAATAGTAATTTGTATGATTTTGACAGTGGAAGATTCAGTGAAAATAATGTCATTGAATGTGACTAACTCCCAAGCAACTCTACAATGATTATACTACCACTGTGCTGCCACCTCTGATGGATCTGTTCCACTGGTCAGACAGGAGATACCTAGGGATGGTGATAGAAGTGTTTGGGCCATTGTCTGTGAGGAATGATTTTGTGAATATTACTTTGTTAGGCCATTGTTTGATTAATTTGCAGAATAGCTCTCCACATTTTGGCCCATGTCTCCCAGATGTTGAGAAGGACTATTTTGCATGGTCAGTTGGATTGGGTTTGCCTTTGTATTTTCAGTGCCTTGGTAAATGCCAGGTAGTCCACCTAGTTTCATTCTTTCTAGACATTTTGGCATTTTGATGCACCTCTGTGGCTTGAGAAACCATTTCAGAGAGATGGATGCCATGGTGAGATTTGAACTCAAGTTCCCAGGAACTTGGAAATTTACCAATGTCTTTACCGCTACACCTCATCCCATTTTCTCATTTCATCCCTGGGTCAACATAATAACTGTAGAGGCAGGCTTTAGATACTTGCAGATATATGTGTGGAATGTGCATGATTTATGACAAGTGAGTTAATTCCTATTATGTAAGGGACTATAACAACCCCCTACGATGCTATTGCATTTGCTCATTATTTTGAATAATGGGAAACATTAGAAGGTAAATTTCCTCAAGCCTTCATCTGTTGCACCGGCATAAGATCATCAAAGGGTTCCAAATTCATATAAATTAATATCTGGATTCATACTTGGCACATAGGAAGATGGTTGTGGTTTTTGGAGATCAGTCATCTCAGCTCTAGGACATCTCTGAAGGAGTTCCTCAGGGTAGAGCTCTAAGCCCAACCATCTACAGGTGCTTCATCAATGACCTTCTCTCTGTCACAAGGTCAGAAGTGGGGATGTTTGTCGAAAATTACAAAATGTTCAGCACCATTTGCAAATCCTCAGAAACTGAAATGCTTCATTTGCAAATACAACAAGGTCTGGAAATTATCCAAGCTTGGTGGAAAGTGGAAGCTGACCGATGGCAAGTACCATTTGTGCTACACAAATGCCGGTTAATGTCCATCACCAATAAGAGACAATTTAACCACCAGCCCCTTGACATTCAATCATGTTACCATCACTGAATTCCCCCTTATCAACATCCTGGGGATTTACACTAACCAGGAACTCAACCGGACTTGCCAATAAACACAATAACTATAAGAGCAGGTCAGAGGCTAGGAATACTGTAGTGAATAACTCACTTCCTCACCCAAAGCCTGTCCACCATCAACAAGATGAAAGTCAGGAGTGTGATGGAATATTTCCTGTTTGACTGGATAGGTGCAGTTCCAACAGCACTCAAGAAACTTGACACCACCCCAGGGCAAAGCAGCTAACTTGACAAGCATCACATTCACAAACATCCACTCCCTCTACCACCAATGCTCATTCGCAACAGTGTGTACTATTTACAAGATGTACAACAGAAATTCACCAAAGATTCTTATCTTCCAAACCCATAATCATTTCCTTCTAGAAGGACAAGGGCAGCAGATAGATGGGAACACTACCACTTGCATGTTCCCCTCCAAGCCACTCACCATCCTGACTTGGAATTATATCACTGCTCCTGCACTCTTGCTGGGTCTAAATCCTGGAATTCCCTCCCGAAGGGCATTATAGGTCAACCTTCAGCATGTGAAGTGCAGCTGAAGGTTGACCTATAATGTGAGGATGCAGCTCACCACCACATTCTCAAGGGCAACTAATGACAGACAATAAATGCTGGCCCACCCAGTGATACCCATGTCCCATAAGTGAATTTGAAAAATGGTAATCTGGTAAACTTTCATTGACTTTGAGACAACGGAACTGGAGAAAATCAAAGGAATTCAGCCCATAGTTATTTACCATAATGTTCACAAAAAAAGTTGTATCTGTTTAATGGCTCACATATTCCTTCATCTTCCTGGTGAGATTATTAACTATGTTTGGCATAGTTTCCTTGGTTCAGTTCTGCTGCTGTGAATTATTTCAGCTACCACTGTCCATGTCCAGCATGCTATTCCTTTCCATAGGAGGCAAATAAGGCAGCTTTACCTCTGCTCTACTTCACTCAATAACCATTCAATGGTTCTTTTACATTATTATCTATCTTTTGGTGCATGCTGTGAATCAGAAATGTTTATTTTTCAAGACAATGATGAAGTGTTACTGCTTTACACTGTCAGGTTATAGGTTATGGGCAACCATTCTGCTCACCCAGGTTTACTCCTTCCTGTTCGTTCCATGAGATCATCACTGCATTAGAGAATCACAGAGTCATGGGGATGTACAGCACCGAAAAATGCCCTTTAGCCTATCATGTCCATGCTGATCAAAATTAACCACTTAGGCTTTGTGCATTGGAAATGTCTCACTAACTTAATTGAGTTTTCTGAAGAAGTAATGAAAAGGATTGATGACAAATGGCAAAGCAGTGCATGTGACCTATATGGACTTCAGTAACGTGTTCAACAAGGTTTCTGATGAAGGGCTTATACCTGAAATGTTGACTCTCCTGCTCCTCAGACGTTTCTTGACCTGCTGTGCTTTTCCAGGACCACACTGTTGGACTCTGACTCTCCAGCATCTGCAGTCCTCACCTTCTCCTATGGTAGACCAATTAGCAAGGTTAGATTACATGGAACACAAAGAGACCTAGCCATTTGGATATAAAACTGGCTCAAAAGTAGGAGACAGAGGGTGTTGGTGTAGGGTTGCTTTTCAGACTGAAGATCTGTGACCAGGGGTGTGCCACAAGGATTGGTGCTGGGTTCACTGCTTTTTGTGATTTATATAAATGATTTGAATGTAAACGTAGGAGGTTTGGTTTGGAAGTTTACAGATGACACCAAAATTTGTGGTGTAGTGGACAGTCAAGAAGGTTACCTCAGAGTTCAATGGATCTTGATTAGATGGGCCGGTGGACCGAGGAGTGGAAGATGGAATTTAATTTAGATAAATGTGAGGTGCTGCATTTTGGAAAAGCAAATCAGGGCAGGACTTATACACTTAATGGTAAAATCCTGGGGACTGATGCTGAACAAAGAGACCTTGGTGTGCAGGTTCATAGTTCCTTGAAAATAGAGTCGCAGGTGGACAGGATAGTGAAGAAGGTGTTTGGTATGCTTGTCTTTTTTGGTGAGTGCATTGAACATAGGAGTTGGGAGGTCGTATTGTGTCTGTACAGGACATTGGTTAGGCCACTTTTGGAATATTATGTGCAATTCTGGTCTTCCTCCTATAGGAAGGATGTTGTGAAACTTGAAAGGATTCAGAAAAGATTTACAAGGACGTTGCCAGGGTTGGAGTGTTTGAGTTATAGGGAGAGGCTAAATAGGCTGGGGCTGTTGTCCTTGGAGTGTCAGAGACTGAGGGGTGACCTTATGAAAGTTGATAAAATCATAAGGGGCATAGATAAGGTGAATAGCCTAGGTCTTTTTTCCCAGGGTAGCAGAATCCAAAACTGGAAGACATAGGTTTAAGATGAGAGGGGAAGGATTTAAAAGGGACCTAAGGGGCAACTTTTTCACACAGACGGTGGTATGTGTATGGAATGAGATGCCAGAGGAAGTGGTTGAGGCTGGTACAATCAAACATTTATAAGGCATCTGCATGGGTATATGAATAAGAAGGGTTTAGAGGGATTTGGGCCAAATGCTGGCAAATGGGATTAGATTAATTTGGGATATCTGGTCAGCATGGAGGATTTGGACTGAAGGGTCTGTTTCCATGCTGTACAACTATATGACTCAATAACTATTTTAACCTAATTTTCCAACACTAGTCCCATAGCCTGTATGCCACGGCATCACATGTACAGATCTGTACTTCTATCATCCAAACTAGCAGTGAGGTCCCGATTCTCACCACCATCTCAGTGAAATTTTTTTCCTTCCATCTTCTTTAAAGCTCCTGCTCTTTAGCTTAAATCTATGCTCCCAGATCATTGATCTTTCCATTAAGGGAAATAGTTAATTCCTGTCTACCCTGTATATGCCCCTCATAATTTTTTACATCTCAGTTATGTTCCCTTTCAACCTCCTCTGTTCTAAGGATAACAATCCCAGTCTGTCAAATCTCTCTTCATAATTGAAACTCTCCAGCCCAGGCACCATTCTGGTAAATCTCCTATGCATTTTCTCCAGTGTTATTAGGTCCCTCATAAAATGTGGATTCCAGAACTGCACATAATACTCTAGCTGTCGCCTTACAAATATTTTATACAGTTCTAATATATAACCTCCCTGCTCTTAACTCTGTGCCTTGACTAACAAAGGCAAGTATACCAAATGCTTTCTTAACAACTTCATCCATCCTTGATACTTTCAGGGATTGATGTATATGCACACCAAGGTGCCTCTAATCCTCGAAGCTTCCCAAGTTCCTACTATTCATCATGTATTGCCTTGTCCTATGCATCGTGCCCAAGTATCCCCTTGTCCTATTTATCTTGCCCAAGCATATCCCCTCTCATTTACCTGGATTGAATTCCATTTTTCACTGATCAGTCCATCTGACCACCCCCTATTGATATCTTCTTGTAATCTAAGGCCATCCTCCTCACTGTTTACTATCCCACCAAACATACAGATCAACACTTCTAAGTTCAAGTCTAAATTATTTATATAAACCAGAAATAGCAAGGGCTGAACACTGATGCCTTCCAGTTGGAAAAATACCCCTCAACTCTCATTGTCTGTTTCTTTCCACTCAGCCAGTCATAGATCCAACTTACCAAATTTCCTTGGATCCTATAGGCTTTGCTATCAGTCTTCCATGTGGATCAAAATCTTTGTAGAAGTTTATGTAGACATCAAAAGCATTACCTTCATCTGCACATCTCATCACCTCTTCAAAAAATTCAAACAAGTTGGCCAGACATGACCTCCACTGAACAAAACAATACTGACTTTTCTTGTGTAACCTCTGCCCCTTTAAATGCAGATTGTATCTGTCCCTCAGAATTGCTTCTAATAGTCTCCCCACCACCAAGGTTAGACCAATCGGCCTGTAGTCTCCTGATTTATTCCTTGCTGTCTTCTTGAATAACATTGCCACACTGGCTGTCCTCCAGTTCTCTGATAACTCTTGTATGGCCAGAGAGGAACTGAAAATTTTTATAAGCACCCCTGCTATTTCCTCCCTTGCCTCACTCAATAACCTAAGATACATTTCATCCAGCTTTGGAGATTTATCTACTTTTAAGCCAGACCTCTCAGAACTTTCTCACCATCTTTGTTTTTTCTTTAGTTGTATCAAGACTTTCTCCCTGATTTCTATACCCATATCGTCTGTTTCACTTGTGAACGCCAACCAAAGTATTCATTTAGAAGGTAAAAACAATGACTGCAGATGCTGGAAACCAGATTCTGGATTAGTGGTGCTGGAAGAGCACAGCAGTTCAGGCAGCATCCGAGGACAGGCCAAATTGACGTTTCGGGCAAAAGCCCTTCATCAGGAATAGAAGCCTAACTACATCCTCTGGTTCCACACACAAATTACCACCGTGATCTTTAATGGGCCCTACACTTTCACTCATTAGTCTTTACTCTACCTTTAAAACAATTTCCTTTATTCTCTCTGCCAATATCTTTTCATATGCCCTTTTAGCTCTCCTAATCTCCATTTTATGTTCCCTCTTGCACATTCTATGGCTCTCTATTTTGCTGTTTTGAGCTTTTGGTATTTGCTATATGCAAATCTTTTATCTTCATCGAGTGCTGCACATCCCTTGACATCCATGGTTCACAGGTTTTGATGTCCTATCCTTTTTCTTGATTGAAATACATTGGCCCTGTACTCTCCTTATTTCCTTCTCGAGTGCATCTCACTTTGCGAGGCAGATTTACCTGAAACTATTTGCTCATTATCCGCTCTGGTCAAATTGTACCTGATCTTATTAAAGTCTATCTTTCCCCATTTGAGAACTTTGATTTCAGGCCCATCCTTGTCCTTTTCCATAACAATCGGAAATCCAACAGAGTTATTATCGCTGTCTACAAATGCTTCCCTACTGATACTAAACTGTGGATGGCACAATGGTTCAGTGATTAACAGTGCTGCCTCACAGCACCTGAGACCCAGGTACAATGCCAGGCCTGTGTGACTGTTTGTGTAGAGTTTGCACATTCTACCTGTGTCTGTGTGGGTTTCCACACACAGTCCAAAGATATGCAGGTTAGGTGGGTTTGGCTCTGCTAAATTGTTCATAGTGTCCAGGGAAGTCCAGGCTAAGTGGATTAGCCATGGTAAATGTGGGGCTACGAGGATAGAGCGGGTGGTTAGTTCTGGGCAGGATGTTCTTCAGAGAGTCAGTGCAGACTTGATGGGCCAAATGGACTCTTTCCACATTGTAGGAATTCTCTATAAAGTTAGATACCTTGGCTTATGATTTATGTGCATCATTTTGTCAAAACAAACCACAGCTGGAGAAGCATTCACATTTCTTTTGTGAATGCCATCAGAATGCAATGCATAAAAACTTTAGAAGCATGATCATGCCTTCTAACTTGATTTTGATTTCTTAATTTCTAAACTGCATGAATATTTAAGCTCTGATATGTGTAAAGAGCAAAGGCCAAGCCTAATTTCTTTATTATGAAGTGTAAGGTGACACAGTGTTTCCTAACACATGTGTGTGCCATAAATATTATGTAGCAATTCTCTGAGCTGAAGCTTCTCAGAAGGAATAGTGGTAAATTACCTTTTGATAATATGTGGATTAACAGGATAATAAATCCTTCATCAATATTTTTAAAACTATATCTTACTTTTAATGTCATATTTTGGCCTTTCTCTAAAGGCCAATTGATAAATGTGATGTAGAGGGGTACTGAACCACAAATATTGAATCTGTGTGTGATGTCTACCCAGAGTTGCAAGTTTCTGCCTCTTCGAGTCTTCATGTGACTGCACAAGCCAATTCTCAAATCTGCACATAGAGTCATAGAGATGTACAGTATGGAAACCCTTCGGTCCAACTTGTCCATGTCAACCAGATATCCCAACCTAATCTAGTCCCACTTGCCAGCACCCGGAGCCTATCCCTCCAAGCCTTTTCTATACCCATCTTTTAAATGTTGCAATTGTACCAGCCTCCACCACTTCCTCTGGCAGCTCATTCCATACATGGACCACCCTCTGTGTGTAAAAGTTGCCCCTTAGGTTTCTTTTACATCTTTCTCCTCTCACCCTAAACCTATGCTCTCTAGTTCTGGACTCGCCACCCCAGGGAAAAGATTTTAGTCTATTTATCATATCCATGCCCCTCATGATTCATTGGGCACATACAGCAGATCATTCCACAAAGTATTGAATATAAGAGTTGTTTCTTTCTCTTTCTTTCTCTGCTGCAGCGTTGCCTCATCATTAAGGCATGAAGACTAAAGCCTGACGCAGTTTGATGGTCAAGATGTCTCAATTCTGAACAATTGGTCGAAGGTTCCTCCCAATCATTAATATCAATACTACTATTCTTCAAGGAGTGTTCTGGAATCTGTTTAAAGGATTTCTTTATCCTCTGTAGAATGTTCACCATTTAATAGTTGAGAAAACATGAAAAGGAAGAGCTGGGAGAGGTTGTTTTTGGTTATCTTCAGACATAGTCCTATCCATTGAAGAAGGGGTTTTGACTATTTGATTGTGGAGTTGTCTTCAAGAAGACCCCATAGCATATGTTTGTTGGTCCTTAAATTGAATCCAGAGGCATAATTTATGGAATTTTTCTTGTGCTTTTATGTGTCACTGATATAAAGTCTCAAAGTCACTGTGGTACATGTGTGGTGATGACTACTGTTCTCCACACAGAGACATTTGTTCACTTGCAAAGATCTTTGTTGTCAAACCCTTGCTGCCATAGTTTATATAAGACTGAACTGGCATAGATGGTCTGATGTTGGACCTTCTTATCAATGCTGGCCTTTTGAGAGAAGTGTCTATGAAGGTATGGGAAGTTCTCACCATATTCACAAGTGACCCCTTCACCTTATACGGGAGGTGGAATATTTAGTTTACCAGGTTTAGGGTGTAGGTTTGCTCACTGAGCTGTAGGTTTGATATCCAGACATTTCATTACCTGGCTAGGTAACATCATCAGTGGCGACCTCCAAGTGAAGTGAAGCTGTTGCCTCCTGCTTTCTATTTATATATTTGTACTGGATGGGGTTCCTGAGGTTTGTGGTGATGTCATTTCCTGTTAGTTTTCTGAGGGGTTGATAGATGGTATCAACCCCTCAGATATGGCATTGTTTATGGTGTTGTGGTTGGAGTGCCAGGCCTCTAGGAATTCTCTGGCATGTCTTTGCTTAGCCTGTCCCAGGATAGCTGTGTTGTCCCAGTTGAAATGGTGGTAACCAGGTGTGGGTTGATACTTGAATTTTGTTTTGTTTAACTCTCTTGAATACAAAATTGAAAAGATCAAACCAGCTTCCAAACTCAGTGTTGAGTGGACAATGACACTGTAGTCATTCACATACTGTAGATCATGTATGTTCATAGTGGTCAATCCAGTTTTGGAACAGTGATGACTGAGATGAAAGAGTTTTCTACCTGAATTGTATTTAAGAGTGACGCCAGACGGCACTTGATCTTTACTACTGTCAGATAGGTTGTAAATTGTATAGGACGTCTGTCACATAGCCTCGCTTAACTTTAGCCTGGATATTGAAGACAGCTATTTCAGATCTCTCACTCAGGAAAACCACAGTCATTAAACAATGACAGGTTAGTGATGTTGATTTTTGGGTATCTAAATCTTTAAAGCAGATTCTACTGATTCCCTTAATTTACTGAATCAAATGCGTTGTTCAGCTCAAATGGAATGAAGAGTTTCCGATGTCGATCTTGTCATTTTTTCTTGGATTTGTCTGGCAACAAAGATCATGTCAGAGGTTCCTCTGGAAGATTTCAAGCTATATTGTACCTTGGGGAGGATTTTGTCAGCCATAAAAGTAGACAATTCAGAACAAACCATGTCACGATCTCCCCTGCTGTGAACAGCGAAATAACTACGTACTTTCCATAACATGAACTATCTTTCTTCTTGAAGCTCATGATAATGATTGCAGTCCTGAACTCAGTAAGGGAATTTGCTTTCCTTCCCCAAACCTTGTTGTATGGGTGCTCTTAATGTAAGATAATACATAGCCACAAAGGCTCATGTTAGGATACTCCAGCTAGGCTATAAGGAGCATCTTATCAGAGAAAAGTGAGGAGGAGAAGGCAAGAGATTTCAGGAGGCAATTCTGGATCTTCAGGCCCACCTGCTAAGACTGGATCAACTAAAATATGTACTGTAAGAGGCTAGATTCAGAGAGGTATGGATATCTGAATGGGCTACAAGAGTTTGGAGAGATGAGGGCAGCAAGATCAGGAGGAATTTGAAACAAGGATGACAGTTTTAAAATTAATTCCAATTGGTTGGATGGGAACTGTTGAGGTCACAAACTTGTCCTCTTCTTCCTCACGTCTCAATAGTACCCAGGAAATTGTCAACTTTATTCAGTAAAGTCCTTGGCCATAAACCAATTGGGAGGTAGTAGGAGAGATGGCATGCAAAGCAATGACAGAATCAGGAAACTATTGATTTAACATCTGTCACTGGAACAATGTTCTGATCAATCAACAAGGAGATAGTAACAAGGCAATTAGATAATCATAATATAATCAAACAGAATCAACACTATTTTATAAAAGGAAAATTGTGTTGGAAAATCTATTTGAATGGGCAGTACGGTGGCTCAGTGGTTAACATTGCTGCCTTACAGAAACCCAGGTTCAATTCCAGCCTTGGGCGACTGTCTGTGTGGAGTTTGCACATTCTCCCTGTGTCTACGTGGGTTTCCTCCCACAGTCAAAACATATGCCGGTCAAGTGAATTAGCCATTCTAAATTGTTCATAGTGTTAGATGCATTAGTTAGAGGGAAATGGGTCTGGGTGGGTTACTCTTTGGAGGGTCGGTGTGGACTTGTTGGGCCGAAGGGCCTGTTTCCACACTGTAGGGAATCTAATCTATTTAAAGATCTATCATAAAGAACAGATAAAGGAGAAGGGTAGAAGCAGTATATTTGGATTTTCAAACCTCGTTTGATGAGATGCGAGGTTCCTGCATGAGTTAAAAGCTCATACTGTTGACATGATATATTAACATGGCTAGTAGATTGGCTAACATGAAACAGAGAATTGGAATAAAGTAGTCATTTTCAAATATGCAAACTAACTATTGGGGTATTGCAAAGATCAGTGCTGGGACCTGAACTATTTATGGTCTATATTAATGATTTGGATGAGAGAATAGATTGTACTTTAGATAAAGTTGTGAATGATACAAAGATAAACAGGTGGGCAAATTATGAGGAGGATGCAAAGTGGCTGCAAATGCTTATACATAGATTAAGTGAGTGGGCAAAAAGATTGAAAGATTAGATTAGATTACTTACAGTGTGGAAACAGGCCCTTCGGCCCTACAAGTCTACACCGACCCTCCAAAAAGCAACCCACCCAGACCCATTCCTACACCTAACACTATGGGCAATTTAGTATGGCCAATTCATCTAACCTGCACATCTTTGGACTGTGGGAGGAAGCCAGAGCACCTGGAGGAAACCCACGCAGACACGGAGAGAATGTGCAAACTCCACACAGACAGTTGCCTGAGGCAGGAATTGAACCCGGGTCTCTGGCGCTGTGAGGCAGCAGTGCTAACCACTGTGCCACCGGAGTATAAGGTGAGAAAATGTAAGATTGCCTGCTTTGGCAAAGAAGAGTAAAGCAAACATTACTTAAATGAGAAAAGACTGTAGAATACTGCAGTACAGAAGAAAATGGGGGTTCTTTTTTAAAGAATCACAAAACATTAACATGCAGGTTGAGCAAGTAATTAGGAAGGAAAATGAACGTTTGGCCTTTAGAGTGAAAGGGATGGAGTAAAAAATGGGGAAGTCTTATGACAACTGTTCAAGCTTTCATGAAAGCCCACGGAAGTAGAGTATAACAGTTTTGGTCTCCTTATGTAAGTGGAAATATACTTGCATTGCAAGCAATTCAGAAAGGTTTTCTAGGCAGGTTCCTGGTATCACTTATATGTAAGAATTAAGCAGGTTGGGCCTACCTTCATTGAAGTTTAGAAAAATCTTATTGATAAAATCCACAGGTGCCTTGGCAGGATAGATTCTGGGAGGAGAGTTTCTCTAAATGGGGTCTCCCATATACTGTGAAGATGAGGAGAAATTTCTTCTTTTGTAAAGTTATTACTGTTTGGTGTTCTTTCTCACAGAGCAGTGGAGAATGGGTAATTGAATATATTCAAGGTTCAGTTAGACAGGGTTTTGACCAGCAGGAGAGTTAAGTGTTACAGGAACTGAGAAAAAAAATGAAGTTAAGGCCACAATCAGATCAGCAATAATCTTATCGAATGATTAGTGGGCTAAATGGGCTGAATGGCCTGTTCCTCCTATTTCTTATGCAACTGAAACACCACATTCTGGAATTTACCACATATTATGCCAGGGCAGAAAGCAATAAAAGAAATTATTGTTGAAATATACATACTCAGCCAGCTTCTTCACTTTTTCAGAAAATGAATTTATTTTAATTCAATTACTCCATCTCATGATTCTTATCATGGTATATTCTTACTATTTCCATTGTCATTGCATCATACAGTTTAATTACATCAGTGTTCAATGTACTTATTTCCTTTTAGGCTCAGCAGAAATTGAACTATTTGTAACTAAATTATGGAAATTGGAGAGTCAAGCTTTCACTGATGTATAGTATATATTTTAGACAGCAAACCCTTACTTACAATCAAAATCATAATGAGCAATTTGTGATCTTTCTTTGCTGCATCATAACAGTAAATTATGCTCTATTTTTAATCCAGAAATAAAAGGAATCTGGGATTTAGAATTCACTAAATTACCAGTGACTCTGTAATTGAGACCAAATATTTAGGGAATTTAGAATTCTCCAAGCTTGATCGTCAAAGGTTACTGAATAATGAGCCCTTTACGCATTTAATTTATAACCAAGAGTTTGGTTCCATATGGAATAGACTCACAGGTGAAATATAAGTCTATTTGATAAGTAGCCTACAGGCAAATCCAAATGGAAAAATCACATTTTTACAGTTGAGCATGGACACTTACAAGTAACCTACGCCTTAGAGTAACCAAAAAGGAATCGGACTTAAAAACATGACCCCAGTATAACCTAAGCTTCTTGTAAACTGTATGTTTGTCCTCCAGAGGTTTGTTCTGTAAAAACTTTGTCCACCTTAGTCCTTGTTGCTTCACTTTTACTTCTCCTTAATGAATCAACCAAATGCTAAATAGCTAAGTCATACTCTCAGATTTCCAGGTTTACCTGAAACTCTTTAAAGGACGTTTTTAACTGGACCTTCCCAGCATAGCATGTGCACTCTTGGCACTAAGCAAAATTGAGAGTGACCTGTAAAAGAATGAAAGAAACAATTGATTTGTACAGGCAACATTGTACAAATTTACTTTCTGAATAAATGCAACAGTCGGGAACCTAGCAATTTTCGTTTAAATTTTCACTGGTGAATAGCACAGAGCAAAACTGAGCTGTGTGGGATTTAGGCAGACCTAATCAATCAATGACAGATTACAGCTAAAGCCACTTCCATACCCATTAAACCAGGACAAATGCAGAATTGCAACTGAACAACTTCTAGTTTTAAGCCAACATTGGGACTTCCTAGTTATTTATCAAAGTCAGTCTTTGTAAGCAGTGTGCCTTTCTGTGTGATTGTAGTTCGCAGTAGGCAGAGCTGACTGTAGGCCTGGAATGAAAGAACTGTTTATGCCCTCAGCTGTGGTGCTGTAAGCCCTTTGGAATTTACTGTAAATCACACAGCTTTTATTGCAAGATTTACTAGCTTATCCTCTGTAGGCTCTATTCACTGAAAGCTTGTCCCTATTAGGATGTTAGCCTTAGTCCATAAAGGGACTTACAGACTATCAAACATGAGAGAAAAACCAAAGGTTTCATTTTTCAATTTTCCAAACCTAAATTCCTCTCCAGTTATTCAGCAAGTGGTGCTCAACTAAATTATAGCCCTCACTTTTCTCAATGGAGTTATACACTTACATTACTTTTATTTTCTGTGCCAGTTCTAGGCAGCCTCTCTTAACTGTAATTTTATTACTACGTTCATTTTTTAAAAATTTAATGAAATTTCCAGATGCTGAAATGAAAAGTGAGACAAATTACAATGTAGATTTTACAAATTCTATTTTTTAAGTTATTAATTTGAGGACTTTACCAAATTTTAATGGGACTTTTTTAATGACTCAATACTGTAAGGGATATCTGTCTTGATGATTACGCTAGGTCCACTGGTACAGTTTGACAGTCTATCAATAAAGATAAAGTACTTTTTTTAAAGAGGACCAATATGAGGGAACTGCAATACCAACAAATCATTTCAATAAATAAATTGTGATGCATAATAATAATATAAATTTGTATACCATGTGACCTTGGTCTTCTTAATATTAATTTGATAAACTATCACACGCGTATTACTAATGCAATCATAAAATTGTAGTTTTGAGCATGCCATGCTTTTTATGCTTACTTGATATATAGATCTTAGTTGTTAGCTATAAAATAGTTGTTTTATTTATGTATTCAGATTTCTAATCAAACTCTACTGAAACTCAGTCAATCAAACTCAATCAAACTCAGTCCTCATATTCATATATAACTTTCTTAATAGAATTGTATACATCATTGCAAAACCAGCTGAAATATATTTCCATTAAGAGCAATTACTTCCATGAAACTTGTGAGATTAGAATAAATCCAAATTTGAGAACTGTATGAAGTAATTTTTGTAATTCCTCATCCACATGCTTCAACATATCCCAGATCTCAATTAGGTTGAGTCACAAGAGTACTATTTATCTCTCAAATGTAAAGGCATCCTTTTCCATTGAAGTCTAGCCATACCATTCCCCTGGAGACGCTTGGTAACAACATCATCAAGCCCTTTTTGAATGGTAACCATATTTATCATTACAGCTTGTCATATTAAATCAAACCAGACAAAGACCATCAAATCTTTATCGTTACAAATAAATTGCTAGGATGTCCTTTTTCTTAAATAGCTACCATCTTTTCATGCAAATTATGTAATCACTCTAACGTACAAAGTAGAATTTGTAAAACCTACTGTTTCTTGAGCATTGGCTACAATACTACCTTTCAGGTCAACTTTGCTTTTTCAAACTTGCACCAGCATAACATAATTTGAATAATTCTTAAAAATCAACTGCAGTATTCATTTACGCATTTAAAAAAAGTAAGTCAAATACCAAAAGGTCAGACAGAAGTCTCATAACTGATTTGCAATTTCAGTTGTATTGTTGTGAAGTGTACAATTAATGTTGAGTCTGTGATGCTCTAGATTTGAATAAAATGGATAAATTAGACATAGTTTTTAAATACTATTCACCCACCCATCCCCCACCCACACAATATTTCCTGAGGGTACTCTTAATGTTACAAAGACCACTCATATCTCAATGTAGCCAGTCAAGTGTTACTTAGCATCAGTTACACTGAACAGTTAAAATTACTGCTATGTATTTGCCTGAATCTTTTTGAAATAATAAATACAATATTACATTGTTATATTATGATTGCTTTATGATCAGTAAAATGGCAGTAGAAATTGGCTTCAGAAGACTTTCAGCCATTTTAACTGACACTGGAACAAACAATTTGTAGATTTTTTTTATTTTGAACATCATCAATGTAGTTTACTTTAGTAAATGCATTTTTCCTAGAGTGCATAGGACATTTACATTAGATGAATGGATTTTTTTTTCCTGACATCTCCTATTCACTTTATCATAGTAAAATTTACCAAGATTTCCCAATGGAGCTGGACTGCTCTAAAATGTATCTCCTTTCACTAAAATGCATTTCCTTTTTCCTGAAATTGTCAGTAACAATCCATTGACACTGGAAATTGTTTTCCTGGAGTCCTAGGATAAACCACAATACTGCTCCAGGATATTGCTAACCTTTAGGTAACATGAGCAGAGTTTATTGATATTAAAACATGAAAATAACTATTCACACACAAATCAGGAATAAATGGTGTGATGTGGGTCCTATGACTGCATTTTGCTGTTTACTCCTCACAGTAGCACATTATATGAATTCAGTGTGAGCTCCCATCCATGACAACATGCTGCCATGCAATTGGAGTGTTTGGTGAGATAACAGCTATGGCCCATTTAAATGGTTTTAGCAACTTTTTCATTAGAATGCATTCTCAGCTGAAGCACAAACATTTTGAATAATAAAATTCCTCAATATTACAAGCTTTCCACCTGTACATTGCAAAATTTCTTGGATTGCTTCTGGAACTCATACAGTTAGATATGCCCAAATCAAAATAAGGTGTGATTTTTAGGAGATGATTATATTCCCATGTCCTAATTTTTAAACCAGTGGATTTGGGAGTTGTTACAGTACATCATCTAGTGATACAAAATGCAGTAATTATATCTTTGTGGAGAAGGAAATGAATAGAATGGTAATGACCTGAATAGTCAGGGAGTTATACACCATATCTATTCTGACTAATAAACACCAAACTATACTAATCCCATTTATCTGCACTTTGTCTATATCTAATACGCCCTGGCATTTTAAGTGCTTGTCCAGACACTTCATGGAATCATAGAATCCATACGGTGTGGAAGCAAGCCATTGGTCCCATCCGGTCCACGCTGACCCTCTGAAAAACATCCTACCCTGACTCACCCTGACCCACCCCCCTCACCTATTTCTGGAACCCTGCATTGTCCACGGCTAATCCACCTAACCTGCACGTCCCTGAACACTGCAGGGTAATTAAGCATGACCAATCCCATTAACCTGCACATCTTCAGACAGTGGGAGAAAACTGGATCACCCAGAGAAAAACCCACGCAGACACAGGGACAATATGCAAACTCCACACAGACAGTTGCCCAAGAGTGGATTTGAATACATACATATGTATATAAAAAAAAATATATATTATTATATATGTAATAGTGCATTATACATTCCCTGACAGATACCAATGCAGCATTTCCTTGGGGTTTAATATATTTTTCTTCTTGCTGATCTGGTTACCAGCAACATGTGAATAAAGTGAATGTGCTTTATTCATGATCAGCCTGATGGTTTAAGGCAGCAGTGCTAACCACTGTGCCACTTTGTTACACTTAGGATGCTTCTCAAATGTTGCAAGAGTACTTGTCTCCACCACCCTCTCAAGCAGCATGTTCCATATTTCTAGCATCCTCGAGATGAAAAGAAAAAATCCTCAGCAACCCTCTATACCATTTGCTCCTCACATTAAACGTGTACCCTCTGGTTTAGACATGTCTGCCATGGGGAAAATATTCTCACCACCTACCATATCTATGCCTCTTATAACATTGTACAACTCAAACAGTATTCCCCTCCCCCTAGGATCTTGCGTAGAATGGTATAATAATAATAATCTAATAAGTTGCATCTGTTCTACTACACTCTACACTTGAGATTTGGAGATGTTAGAATAGCATTGCAGAGTTAGGGAGGATATCTTCGCTGTTCCACATATTATGGAATATGGTTTATCCAGTGAATTTCAGTCAATTACCCCCGATACCAAATAATTCAGCTGGATAGTGACATAGAATGTCAAAAGAATACAGTTAGACCTTCTATTTTTGTTTATTACCTGTGTTAAAATGACAGATAAGAACTCCAAAGTATTCATAGATTTTTAAAAACTTTTAATTCCATGATGCATTGTTTTTTAGAAAAAGAAAAGTCAGTCAGCATCTAAGCTTTTGGTCAATACTGACTCCTAACCTCTGGATATTGGTGATAGGCATGGAAGTGTGTAAAGCTGGGGAGATAGTTGTGTTGTATTCCTCAGTCTAAACCTTGAAGTTATAATTTGAGTTAGTTTCATGGACATGGCAATTGTGGGAAAAATAGGAATTAACTCTGAAAATCCATGGAAGTGGTCCCTGTCAAAAGTAGATTTGGACAGATAGAAGGCATTTCAGAAGGTATGTTAGCTGAGCAGAAAGCCTGGGTCAGACTTCCTAGTGAGGCCTGAGTCATAAGGAAATATATGCTTAAAATGCACCAAAACTCCTTTGGCCCTTTCCTTCAGGTGTTTAATGCTAGCAAAATAAGCCAACGAGGACTCAAACACAAGGGAATCAAGAAAAGCATCAAAAGTATGCAAGTCACAGGAATACCTTTCACCTGAGGTTCCTTGTTATTAAAAAGTACTGCATAATTGTTGCAATACTACCATTGTAGGAAGAAAATGAAAGAAATTCACACACAGCACTGGGTGAGCTTACATTTTGGAAATCAAGCTTGAGACATATTGCAGTCAGCCTTCTGAGTCTTTTTGTCAAACATTACATGGTGTCTAATCGGAGATGAAAATAGATTTAAAATTCCAAGGTCATGGACAAAATGAAGAAAATCCAATAGAAGGATATGGGGGTAAAATAGTTTTAAGTTCAATACAACAGAAATGATCCATGGAGACAAGTGCAAACCAACACTTTATTGTATAAAATATATGAGGAAACAAGAGCTTATTGGTAACTTTGGATCAGGTAAAGATGGTAAATGTATCCAAAAGGTATTCATCTTTCTTTGAGGAATAGTTAGTACTTGAGAAGAATATTAATCATAAAAAGTTCTAATTCTAATGTTAGTGTATATGAACAAACTTGGACACAAAGTGCTCATTCCAAAGCCTTATTTGGAAGTAGGAATGAAGGCAGGTGCGTGTGGATTTACACACTTTCAGCTTGTGTTTCAGTTCCCTCGCTCCATCCTCCCAGAGGTAAAATGGGAGGGAACAATAGGACCACCCACTGAGCTGTTTAATGGTTTATTGAGGCCTGTTATCAATGGCTGACTGGAGTTTATTGGGGCTCAGCCTCTAGGATCCCTCAAGCAATGGGCTAGCAGGAAGGGTGGAGACTGGGGTTCACATGCTATAATTAGATTAGAGGACAGCCTGGGTTCACCAACAGCTCTAGGCCATCAGCAGCAAAATAATGCAACAGGAGAATACAAGGATCTGTCAGAAGTGTGGGTAATGGATGTGTTGAATTGAAACTAGCTGCCTGTTGACAAAGGAAAAAGTGAGGACTGCAGATGCTGGAGATCAAAGTTGAAAGTGTAGTGCTGGAATAGCAGAGCCAGTCAGACAGCATCCAAGGAGCAGGAGAATCGACATTTCGAGCATGAGCTCTTCATCAGGAATGAGCGGGTGGCCCAAGCCCAGGTGAGACAATAGGAATTTGGCTTCTCCAAGTTCCTGATTAAAACTAATCTGCATATATACAACTTGAAGTAGATCCTGAGAAACTATTGGATCCTCTAATATCGAAGTAAATTTATCTTCACAATCACAAGTTCTCATGCTCACAAGACTATATAAATAGAAAATGTAGAAATGTGAAACCCACAACACCCAAACAAGAATTGACAAAATATAGAAACTGTCCACCATCCTGAGGTTTGCTATTGACAAGAAATTTGATATACCTCAGCAATGTAACATCCATAGATACAAGAGTAAACCAGAGACTAGAGTTTCTGCAGTGAATCATCAGAGCGTAAAGCCTCCCTGCTGCATTTGCATCACCATTCAGGACTATCCTAGAATACTGTCTATTGCCTGGATGTCTGGTAAGATTTCCACAGATTCACCATCCTCTGAGAGAATAAAAATCTCCTCATCCTCATCCTCATAATGATGACCATTTACTCTGAGATATGCCCTTTGGTGCAAAACTCTCCACAGAGGGAAACAACTGCTCTGTCAACTCCGCTAAGAGATGTTTCAATAAGGTTGCCTCTCATTCTTTTAAATGCGAATGAATACAAGCACAGCATATCTTTCCTTAGATAAGGGCAGCAAAACTGTTCACAGTATTCCAGGTGCAATCTGACTCATGCCTTGTGCAGTTTTAGTAAGATCCTCCTATTTTTGTATTCCATTCCCTTTGAAATAAATACAAATATTACATTTGACTTCTATATTTCCAGCAGAACTTGGATGCTAGCTTTTTGTGATTCATGCACTAATACCTCCAAACCCCTCTGAGCTGCTTTATTTCATAGTCTTTCTCCATTTTAATATTATTTTATTATTCTATTCTTCTGGCCAAAATGCAGAACCTCATATTTTTCACATTATATCCCATCTGCCAAGCTCACTCAATCTGTCTATATTCCTCTACATACTTCATTGTGTTATTCTCACAACTTGTTTTCCCACCTATTTTCTGTCATTTGTTAACTTGACAATTGTACTAAGGTTTTGATCCTCCAAGTTATTAGTATATATATTGACAATGATTGTGGTATCAACACTGACCCCTATAGCACTGTAATAGTTACAGGTTGCCAACATGAAAATATCAACTCTCTGTCTTCTATTCATTAGCCAATCCTCTATCCAAGCTAATAGACTACCTCCAACACCAATATTTACTCCAAGGGGCCATCCATAGTGATTGACGGGCCGGCACCTTTCGCAGCATTGACATCCAGTTCCGAAGGTCATGCATGGACCTCAGAGGTACACACAAAATAAAAAAAAGGGATTGCTGCCCAACACCATAGTTCTTAATGTATTAAGTAGTCTTACGTACAGTGTCTTATCAAAGGCCTCTTGGAAATTCATACATATTACATTTACTGCTTCTCTTTAACTATCCTGCTTTTTACTACCTCAAAGATTTATAATAAATTTGTCAGGCATGATTCTCCTTCACTAAGTTATGCTGACTTGCTTGATCATATTATGCATTTCTAAATATTCTGTTGTTACATTTTTATAATAGACTCTAACATTTTCCCAATGACAGATGATAAGCCAACTGGCATGTAGTTACCTTTTGTTTGTCTCCCTATCTTTTTGAATAAGTATATTATATTGGCAGTTTTCCAATCCTTTGAGACTTTGAATATCAGTGATCACATCATAAATATTTCTACTTCCTATTTGAATCTTTTCAGCTCTCATGGAGATCTTGAAAACACAAAGATGAGAGAAAATCTAAGAGGCATAAAGTTTGCACATCAAACTCAATGGCTGTTGAGCTGGATACAGGGATCATAAAGATACAGGGAAAAAAACTAATATGGATTAATTAGAGTCAGCTTTTCTTTCTTTCTTATTGTTCAAATAGGAAATAGTTGGTTAGGTTTGGCCTCATACACACAGGAGTTAATATATTAATGATGATGCATAAGCATCATAGGTGGTGCAGTACTGGAATCAGTAAATTATTAAACATTCTGCAATGATTTGCAATGCATATATTTGCATATAACTGGTTATATGAAGGACACAATTTTAAAAGTAAGGCTGCCATCACAGACTGATAGGTATGAATTCCAGATTCACACTATTAACATAGAGGTTATAGCACAGCTCAATTTCAAAACCTTTAAAGCCCTGATGTTCTGATTCCAATCCTTTTACTAGATTATAGTTACTTTTGAACTGCACTGGCCTGATAGCTGTTTCATCATTTATGTACAGAGTTAGCTTGTTTGAAAGTTGCTCCTCATTCCGAATGTAGTGCTTGTTTTTATTTTAGTCAATAATGCGGATTTATTTTGTATCTGAAATATTTAAACAAAAGGGAGAACTGGACTCACAAAAGGGTTCCTTCCCCTTTTACAGTACACTCTCTGTCTCTGTTATTATTCATATAAGTAGTAGGTCAATGTGGATTGTCCAAGCTTCTTGCTTTTATAGGCACATGGTTGTGACATGTAATGTTGAAACTGAAGTTTCCATAATGTTGTCTTCAGCCCAATTTGCTGACATTGTTGTCCCTTTAGCTTTATTCATCAATGAGATAAGGGTACTAAGAACAGCTCTTTATGAATTGCTTGGCCCTAATATTCAAACACGGTGAACCAGCAATTAAAAATAGTCATGAATAGACTGGATTGTTAGAACTTGGTGGCTGCAATCAGTCCGTTTTAGATATCACTATAATAAAAAACATGAAAAGTTTATTTATTTTTGACAGAGTTAAATATTAACTTCAGTAAATATAATATTCTGTAATAATATTTAAAATAAAATGATTCCTATTTTTAAAAATAATATTAGCTCTACTATTGATATTTATATAACACCTTTAATTAATAAATCAACTGTAGTTAATTTACATAGGCATTATAAAACAAAATCTGATTTCAATCCATAAAACAGGATCCTGATCAGATGATTCAATGGGCCAAGGAGTGGCGATGGAGTTTAATTTAGATAAATGTGAGGTGCTGCATTTTGGAAAGGCAAATTAGCGTAGGACTTATACACTTAATGGTAAGGTCCTGAGGTGTGTTGCTGAACAAAGAGACCTTAGAGTGCAGGTCATCGTTCCTTGAAAGTAGCTTTGCAAATAGACAGCATAGTGAAGAATGTGTTTAGTATGATTTTCTTGATTGGTCAGAGTATTGAGTATAGATGTTGAGAGTCATATTGTGGCTGTACAGGACATTGGTTAGTCCATTTTTGGAATATTGTGTGCAATTCTGGTCTCCCTCTCATCGGAAGGATGCTGTGGCTCTTGAAAAGGTTCAGAAAAGATTTACAAGGATGTTGCCAGAGTTGCAGTGTTTGAGGTACAGGGAGATGCCTAATAGGCTGGGGTTGTTTTCCCTGGAGCGTCAGAGGCTGAGGGGTGACCTTATAGAGGTTTATAAAAGCATGAGGTGTATGGATAGGTTTCCTGGGGTGGTAGAGTACAGAACTCAAGGGCATAGGTTTAAGGTGAGGGGGAAAGATATAAAAGATACCTCAGACCCTTTTCACACAGAGGGAGGTGCATGTATGGAATGAGCTGCCAGAGGAAGTGGTGGAGGCTGGTACAATTACAATATTTAAAAGGCATATGGATGGGTATATGAATAGGAAGGGGTTGGAGGGATATGGGCCAAGAGCAGGCAAACATGACTACATTAATTTAGAATATCTGGTTGGCATTGAAATGAAATGAATGGTCTATTTCCGTGCTCTATGACTCTAAATTGTCATTTGATAGGAAAAAACTTACTGTATTGCTGAAGGAAGACACATTTTATCAAAGTTCTTCATCTTGTACTCATCAAGATTTTTGTAAAAGTACCAATTTGTGGAGAAAACCAAAATTTATACTCCGCATGAAGAGAGTGTTGATTGGTAGGCAATTGGACTCTGATTGATAGAAGCATTATTTTGAAGAATACAAAAATTAACTGCGCTAACATACAGAAAACCACAAAGTATATCAGCTATCTTGGTCCACTTGCAGGAATGTAGATATGATTCAAAACTTGGCAAACGCATTCTTAAAGTTTGTTTACAGGTAGAGTGAGAGGGAGGAAGACTAGATTCTCTTACACCCATTGGTACATTCTGCTAGCTCAAGTCTTAGTTCACACACAAAACCTGGATAGTCACATGACTTCTCTCTGATATTCCATTGATTGTTCAAAAGTCCAATGTGTAATCCAAAAATGTATGATGAGCTCATATCTTAGCTTAACTTAGTCATTGTTTCATGACCCTCAGTGATTTGATTTTAATATCCTCTTTCTAATTGTTGAATTTCAGGTAGTTATCACAATATTTTGTTCATAGCACAAGAAAGAGGTTTTTTCACATTTCTCAGATGGTTATTCTCTTTGCTGTGATCTTTTTGGTATTGCAAAATGGCAAGCATTCTGATGAAGTGAAGTGTCCTTTTTTCCCTCTTAAAAGTCCTACATGTGACATCAGCCATAGACATAAAAAAAGATTGATATAGCACATCTTCATGACATAATTAAGAATGGAACTAGGTGAATGCATTCACCTGGATGGTTGTGGGTTATATGACTATAATAGAGGAAAGTTCCTCTTCAATCTTATCTTCTTTCTCTCCATGTCTAGTAGCACCTAAGGCAACCTACTTCTTCCACAAAAAGCGCATCATACTGGAAACAATTATGTATGAGGGAAAGTGGAGAAGGAAATACAAGACACGAAGAGACTGGATGAGTACAGATTGACATCTAACATGGCAAGGAATCCCAAAGGCTTCTGCAGTCATAAATAATAAGAGAAGAGTAGTAAGAGGAGAGCTGTGGATAACTTGGGAACAAGAAGGAAATCCAAATGGAGATAAAGACATATGACACAGAGGTCAGCATATAAAAGCAAGGAGGTTATGATGAATCTTTAAAAACCATTTCATTCTGGATTGTAAACATTCCAGAGAGTGAAAAGTGACCTGAGGCGAGATTACAAAGGTACTGATCAAACTTTTCCAAAAAGAAAATGGGACTGGGAGTTGTGCAAAGAAAGGAAATGAGGTTAACTGAGAAATTATTCACTCCAGTCTCTTACTAAAGTTGTCAGTAAACCCATCCACAAGATCAATGTTCTGTACTGTTAGACTCATTCCTTTTCTGGCTGCTATGCTGGCTGAGATTTTAAGTGGTTTTCTCTCCTGAGGTAACATTTCATTAAAAGTGCTTCCATCCATTCCTCAAAAATTCTACTCTTCATCCTGTAATCTTTTCATACTACTATTCCATCACCAACATTCATTTCTACTACAAAGTCATGGAACATGTTTTCACTAATTCTGTAACTATTCTTTCTGAAACCCAATGTTTGAATCTTTAAGTCAGATTCACTCTTTTACCAAAACACTGAATTGGCTCTAATCAACATCAGAAATGCATTCCCTCTGAATCTAAGTAATGTAAATGTATTCAATACATAGTTGACTGGCTGATTAACTAGCAGGCTGACTACCAACTGAATGTACAGTTGGAGACCTTTAATACCAGAGTGTCTCATGTCATGAAATTTCATAATGCCTGAAAGATGAGTATTGGGCATTATCCTATCTCATGGTTTCTGCTGTGTTGGCCATTGTCAATCATGCTGTCCTTCTGCAATCTGTCCTCTTGTTTCTAGCTTAGTGACACTGTCTTTTAATGTAACATGTTAAACTGTAGCTACAGAAGCTTCAGAGCTGGTTTCTCTTTATGTATCTTCATCTCCATGTCCCCTAAGTGATAAATGAGTTCAATGGTGAAAATAACTTCAATTACTTTACTTACCAAATTTTAAACTTGCTGACAACTCCCTGAAATATTGGATTAGATTCCCTACAGTGTGGAAACAGGCCCTTCAGCCCAACAACCCTCCGAAGAGTAACCCACCCAGACTCATTTCCCTCTGACTGATGCACCTAACATTATGGGCAACTTAGCATGGCCAATTCACCTGACCTGCACATCTTTGGATTGTGAGAGGAAACCTGAGCACCCAGAGGAAACCCATGCAGACACGGGGAGAATGTGTAAACTCCACACAGACAGTCGCCTGATGTTGGAATTGAACTTGGGTCCCTGGCACTGTGAGGCAGCAGTGCTATCCACTGAGCCACCGTGCCGCTTCATGCCACCAAATATGCACAGTGATTTTTTACAATGTAGAAATTTTGCAAGTAACCTGTTCCCATAACACCGCCATTTGGAAGGTCTTGTGAGCACAGTGCTCCTATCCCAGAAGGTCCAGATTCAAGTCTTACCTTTCCAGAGGTTGGTCATAACATGTCTGAAGAGTTTGATTTATCTATCTTTAAACCATAATGATTGTTACTGTGAAATTATCATATGTAACCTGTACAAAAGTGATTTGAAATGATACTGAAATCATTCCTGCAAGGAAGTCAGTAACCCCTGCTTTGCACCTTACCATAATTAATGGCTCAGTGTGTATATGATCATAGCACACACTGTGTTTTAGTGTACTGCTCACTGATGTTCAGTTTGAGTTCTGAAAAGACTGTCAGCATCTTACCTCATTACAGCCTTGATCCAAAATGGACAATAGAGCCTAACTCAGAGTGGAGATATTAACTGCCCTTCACATCAAGACCAGATGTAACTAAGTGTGGCATCAAGCAATGGCAAAACTGATGTCAATCAGAACCAGGGTAAAACTCTACTGGTTGGAGTCACACCTGGCACAAAAGAAGATTGTTATGATTGTTGACTATCAATCAACAATACATCAGGGGTTCCTTCCGGTAGTGTCCTAAACCCAACCATCTTCAACTGCATTATCAATGACTACTGTCCATCATTAGATGATAAGTGGAGATATTTGCTGATGATTGCACAAATATAAGCATAAATATCAGCATAAATTGTGACTCTCCAAATACTGTAGCAACCAAAGTAGAGACAGTAAATCCTGGACAGTAAATCCTAATACAGGGGAAGTAACATTCATAGTATAATACTGCCATGTAACTAACATCTCAAATAAGAGGAAATCTAAAGACCTGCCCTTAATATTCAGTTACATTACCTGAATTCCCACAATCAAATTCCTGCAACTGAATGGAACCATATAAACATTATTGCTCCAAGAGTACATCAAAGATGGAAATTATGCAGTGAGTAACTCAATCCCTGACTCCCCAAAGCCTATCTACTATCTGCACAACACAAGTCAGAAGTGACGGAAAATTCCTCACTTGCCTGAATGGGTGCTGTTCGAACAACATTCAAGAAACATGACACCATTCATGACAAACTGTCCACTTGTTTGGCACCCTGTCACCATACTTCACAACATTCACTCCCTTCACCGGTGATGTACAATAACAGCAGTACCTACCATGTACAAGATGTAGTGCAGCAATTCATCAGTCTCCCTAGAGAGCACCTCCTCAACTCACAACCTAGAATGACAAGGGTAGCAGATGTGTAGGAACAACAAGACTTGCAATTTCATACAGTAAAAGACTAATTATTCTTAAGAACTGTGAAATTCTTAAAACTTAAACCTGGAAATGCCTGTCGATGGTAGTGCTATGAAGAGAGTTCCAAATATTTACCATCCTTAATTTGTAGAAGTGCTTCCTATGACTCTCCTGAACTGTCTGGCCCTAATTCTCACGCAATGTATCCTAGATCTAGAATCCCCAACCAGTGGAAATAATTTATCTTTATCTATTCTATTTCTTCCTGTTAATATCTTGAAGTGTTCAATCAAATCACCCCTTAACTTTCTAAATTCTACAGGAAACAGGCCTAATTTTGTAATCCCTCCTCATTACCTAACCTCTGAAGTACAGGTAGCATTCTTGTAAACCTAGGCCTAGGCTGTACTTCCTCCAATAAACCCTTCCTAAAGTTTGGTGCCCACATCTGCTCACAGTAATCAAGTAGAGTCTAACAATAGTTTTATATAACTGAAACATAATTTCTGTAAGTTTGTACTCCAGTCTTTGAGATAATAAGGCCAGTATTGTATTAGCTGTCTTGGTTATTCCAAGAGAGTGCCAAGATTTTGATCCAATGACACTGAAGAAATGGTGACATATTTCCAAGTTAGGATGGTGAGTGAATTTGAGAAAAAGTTTTAGCTCTTGGTGTTCTCTCTACTGCCATTGTCCATCTAAATGGTCGAGGTCTTGGATTTAGAAGAGTTGTCTATGGAACCTTAGTGAATTTCAGGGGTTCATCTTGTAGATGGTATGTACTGAACATTGGTGGTGGATGGAGTGAACTTTTGTGGATGTGGTGCCAATTAAGCTGACTGCTTTGCCCTGGATGGTATCACAATTCTTGAGTGTTGTTGGAGCGGCACTCAATCAGGAAAGTGAGCAGTATTCCATCACATACGTGACTTATATATTGTACAGAGCTGAAAATGTGTTGCTGGAAAAGCGCAGCAGGTCAGGCAGCATCCAAGGAACAGGAGAATCGACGTTTCGGGCATAAGCCCTTCTTCAGGAATATATTTTATACAGCCTGGACAAGCTTTGTGGGATCAGCAAGTGAGTTATTCATTGCAGGATTCCTAGCACCTGACCTACTCTTGTGGTCACATATTTCTTTGTTAATCCAATTCAGATTTTGGTCAATGGTAATGCGGAGGATGTTGAGAGTGAGGAATTCAGTGATGGTAATGACATGGGAATGTCTGGGTATAATAAATACATTCTGTCCTGTTGGAGATGGCCATTGTGTGTGGCACAAATGTTACTTACCACTTGTCAGACCAAGCCTGAACACTATCCACATCTTGCTGCATTTAGATATGGACTACTTCGGGGACAGCAGATGCATGGAAACACTATCATTGCAATTTCCCCTCCAAGCTATAGAATTGGGAATTTCTTAAGACTAAAATCTGGAAATTTCTATTGATGTAAGTACTCTAACTTGTAGGAATTTTTCTCATAGCATCAGAAATAGATAGTTTTATGATGTATAAATTTTTCAGAAAAGGGTGAGCTAGCAATCTACGCTGGCAACTGGTGGCTGGAGGAGTATTTCTGGTCTTCCAAGCCTCATAAATCTAACCTGTGGGCTCCTGACTATCTACCATGATAGTCAGAACATGAACAGGTTTAAATATGAGTATTAGCAGTCCCATCATAACAGTGGTGATGAGTTATTTTCTTCAACTGCCATAGTCCACATAGTGAAAGTACAAGCAGAATGTTGTTATCCAGGGAGTTCAGGATTTTAAATGAACAGCAATGAAGAAACACTGAAATTTATCACATTTAGTTGTTGTGTGATGTAGAGGGGCACAGGGAGATGCTTCTGTAATGGAGCCCTAAACTTTCTTACAGTGAAGGTCACAGGTTTAGGATTTGCTTAAAAAATTCTTGTTGAGTTGGTGGAGTGCACCTTACAGATGGTACTTTGAGAGCCGTGGTGTGCTAATAGTGAAGAGAGTGAAAGTGAAGTGGAGACCTTGTAGTGATGGGCGGGCTGATCAAATAGATAGTTTTACCATTGCTGTTATTGAACTTCTTCTGTGCTGTTCAGCTGTTGAGATGCATGTTGAGACTTAGTTGTGAAGCATGTTCAAAGCTGAGATAGACAATTTTAAATTAGTAAGGGAAGCATAGTATAGGGATAAGGTATAAAAGTGAAGTTGAGGAACATCAGATCAATCACAATCTTGTTAAATTGCAAAACAGACTTGATGGGCAGAATGGCCTATTTCTGCTCTGATATCTTGTGGACTTATGGTCTAATTTCTCTTGGATAAGACTGTGCCAAAAATAGAATTAAAGTATGTTTCTTAAATCATAGCTTAAAAAAGGAAACAAAATTGGCAAATAATACAAATAATACATGCGCAAAATTATTGCTACAATCTTCAAAGAGTCAAGTAATCTTAACTTAGTACATTTGTTACATTACAATGGCAATATTGGACTGTGCTCTGTTAAGTTGCTTTAGGTGTACCACACTGCACATTTATACCAGTTTCAAAACCATATCTTCCAAAGCACTGTGCAATGTTCTACTAGCATTGGGATTAGGCTTCTTTGGGTTAAGACAGCAACATTAGGTGTTGCAGGTTAGTTAGGCTTGCACTGAGATACCAGTTGCAGTGGAGACTACCCAACATAATTTAGTAATGTGTGCTTCCACCACAGCTTTCAAAGATAACAGACCTGCAATATAACTCCTTGAACTGTTGGCCCAAGACGTCAGTCGTGAAAGCAACCTGAGATCCAAAGTGTGTGTATTTCAGTATAAAGTTCTTAATGTTCAATCAAGGTATGTAACATTGCAATGGCATTAAATTATACTGGTAGATAAGTAACCTTGTTATATTTGAAGTACTTAGAAATAGAGACCAATATACTTTTACCCCAGATTTTACAGCAAGTGACTGATATTAGTGTACGTGTTCATACTATCCTGTGCATTTGTGTTGAAAATTACTTCTTTATGATACACATTCTACGCCGTAACAGTTGACCTGAGTACTGTATGATAAATACAATATTTGAACAATATAAATCCCATTGTTTAAGCAAGGTGAACTGACCTTTCTATCTTTTATGACATATTTATACATTTTTACAATGTTACGTTTGAAATGAAATTCCCAGTTGATATCATTTTGAATTCTTTAAGAATGACCAGGAGCACACATTTTCAGTTTGCTCATACTTTATTACACAAACACCACTGAGAATTCCACAAAATGCTATTTGATCTCCAAAGGTTTGTTAAATGATTGCAGGTGACTTCAGTACCTAAAAATCACTCACAAAGAATTGGATCATTATTACTGTTCATGGTTACCCACTGATATAAATTTTCCAAATGAATGAATTATGTATCTCATGTTTTCTGTTATCAGGCTAGATGTTCTCATTTTAAGATTTGTCTAGCTCCAATAGCACTGCAATAACTAGGCCATTTAAGCACTAATTATGCCTTACTCTTTCTTAAAAGGACTAAATCAGCATCTGTTCTATAATTATCATTAGTGAGTGTGTATAGGTGCCATGTACCATGTACGAAATGACTAAATAGGAATATTTTAAATATGAAGGTCAATAAAAGTGTACCAGTATAATGTTAATGTAATCTTTAAACATTCTTAAGCTCTGATTGAAACATAAATGGAATGAGTTTAAATGCAAGAGGCTATTTTTATGAAAGCATGTTAGATTTCTGTTTGTTCTGTATTTGATTTTTAAGGTATAATATATCAAATAACAATAACTAAGTAATGATACAGCAATTTATGCTGTATTAATGTTACACATACTATGTATATTGGCTGCAATAAAACACAATGTTAAATTCTGACAATTTTTTTGATTCTCCAATTTCAGGTGAAAATTTGTAAATGTCTGTAAGGTTCTGTGATATGACATCTAGGTTTATTTTTAGAATACTTTCAGTAACAATCATACAGCATAATTAGTTAGAGTACAAGTAACCATATTGTGTAATGGCTATTTTTTCTTCTCTAATAATGGGTTCTAATTGGGAATTGATGCCACATTCTTGATGAAGAGTGAAGTTTAATGTAATATTTTAATCAAACATGGTCTGGAGAAGATATTGCTACTGATTGATTGAAAACTGATGTCTTTCTTATTTTCTTATGAAGATGACAATACATCGATTACGTAGAATAGTTTGACAGTGCAACTATGCCAAGTTCTGCAAAAATTAACATGGCTGTAATAGTTAAACTTAATTTTTTTAATTTATGAAAAGATGTATGTGTTAAATGACACTCAAAATCTGTATTTATAAAAATAACAATTCAAACATACTCAACAACAATACAGAAACAAAAGGGTTTTCCGTTGCTGATCAGTGATGAAGTTATAATGACTTTCCATATAAAACACACCACGTGGAAACATTTGCTTTTGACAATGACAATCACAGCTCATTTGATAGCATGTCATGATGTTATTAAAGATTACAGTAATGCAGATTAAAAGCATGCATTCTGTTTACTTCAAAATCCCATACAAGTTTATTTAACAACTCAGTCTCTAAGTTGCAGTTACAAGATGGAATCATACCTGGTACATAGGAAGATGTTTGTGGTTGTTGGAGGTCAGTCATCTCAGCTTCAGGGCATCTCTGCAGGAGTTCCTCAGGGTAATGTCCTAGTCCTTCAGCTACTTCATCAATGACCTTCCCTCTCTCATAAAGTCAGAAGTGGGGATGTTCGATGATGAATGCACAATGTTCAGCAATAGTCACGATTCCTTAGATGCTGAAGCAGCCTATGTTCAAATGCAACAAGATCTGGACATTATCCAGGCTTGGGCTGACAAGTGGCAAGTATTATTTACACCACATAAATGACACACTACCACCATCAGCAATTAGAAACAATCTAACCACTGCCCCTGAATATTCAAAGGTGTTACCATCACTGAATTCCCCATGATCAACATCCTTGGGGTTACCATTGATCAGAAACTCAAATGGACCTGCCACATAAACAGTGGCTATAAAAGCAGGTAAGAGGTGAGGAATACTGTGGTGAGTAACACACCACCTGACTCCCCAAAATCTGTCCACCACTGTAAGTCACAAGTGAGAAGAAATACTCCCCATTTGACTGGATGAGTGCAGCTCTAACAACACTCAAGAAGCTCGACACCATCCAAGACAAAGCAGTCTGCTTGATTGGCACTACATCCACAAACATCCACTCCCTCCACCATCATCACCCAGTAGCAGCAGCGTGTACTATTTGTGAAATTCACTGCAGAAATTCACCAAAGATTCTCAGACAGCATCTTCCAAACCCACAACCACTTCCATCTAAAAGGACAAGATTAGCAGATACATGGGAACACAACCACCTGTAAGTTCCCCTCCAAACCACTCACCATCCTGACTTGGAAATATGTCACCATTCTTTCACTGTTGCTGAGTCCCAACCCTGGAATTTGCTCCTGAATGGCCTTGTGGGTCAGCTCACCACCACCTTCTCAAAGGCAATTAGGGATGGCAATGAATGCTGGCCAGCCAGCGATGGTTACTTCCCAGGAATGAATTTTAAAAAGTAACTATGGATGTATCTAAACTCTAGCATGCTTCTGCTCAATGGCACTACATGATTGTTCATGTGCATTAGTGTCTCCAGCTCTTAAAATTACAGGAAAAAAAACAGAAATTGCTGGGAAAAACTCAGCAGGTGTGGCATTATCTGTGCAGCGAAATCAAAGATAACGTTTGATTTCTCAGGTCACCAGACCCGAAATATTACCTTAGACTTCTCTTCACAGATGTTGCCAAACCTGCTAAGCTTTTCCAGCAACTGCTGTTTTTGTTTCTGATTGACAACATCTGCAGTTCTTTTGGTTTTTCTTAAAACAACAGACCTCTTAAAGTAATAAAACAACATCCCTTTTCTTTCCAAGGTAAAATGACATACACTATGAGAGAAAATGCATATACATTAGGGTCATTAAAAAATTATTTGCACAGAAACAATAATTGGAAAATTTATGAGTTTCAGAGTCTGTTTGATAATCCTTCTGGATTTTGTGATGGTATAACCTTCCAGAGATTTAGACTTCAGATTTGGATACTCTTGACCTGTAGGTATATTGGAATTTTAAATGTTGTTAGTGGGTTGATCACCATCCCAATGGTCTTCCACACCTTTTTTATCTGAACTTATTTCTGTACGTGATCTGTGCATGCATGGACTATTGCATAGTTTCTGTGTTCACTTCTGAATCTTAATGGTGTTGTTCCATTCAATGTTGTGATTTCACACAATCTCGTCTCACTGCACACTATGGATATCTCTATGGGTAACCATGTTCCCTGTGTAGGATATATAACTTGGAACTTCTGTACAATATGTGGATCAGGTAATTCGGCAATTGCATGCCAGTCATGCATTACCTTTACTCTCCCTTGTTTTTCAAGAGATTTACCCTGTATCTCTGAGAACTTGGATGGGTGATAATTTGGCAAAGTTGTCTTAACTTGGATTCCAAAGATGATCTTTGCTGGTAAGGGAAATCTCATATCCAGAAGTGTAGCTCTTAGCTGTAACATAGCAAGACAAAATAACTTGTTTCATTTCTGTATACTTTATGACATGAATTTTGATAATTAAAACCATTGTCTCAGTTAGATGTTGGATCGGGGATAGTGTGGTGAAACTGTGCACATGAACCTAAAAGAACTCACCCACCCATCCTCCTCGTCTAACCAAAAACAAGGGCGCTATACGCCGGATTGGTAAGGTGACTAGTTTCTTTACTTTTTTTTAGTTTTCAGTTGGCTCGTTGCAAATTGAAAACAGTAGGAATGGAGATTAAGGCAGTTGAATGTTCCTTCTGCAGAACTTCTGTGGGAAGTACACTCAACTTCATCTCCTCGAAAACCATATTAGGAAACTGGAGCTAGAGGTGGATGAACTTTGGATCGTTCGGGAGGCAGAGGGGGTTTTTAAGAGGAGTTACAGGGAGGTAGTCACACCTCAGGTAAAAGAAAAAGTAGATTGGTCACCGCCAGGGGAAGGAAAGGGAACTGGAAGGCAGTGCAGAGATCCCCTGTGGCCATTCCCCTCAACAACAAGTATACCATTTTGGATGATGTTTGGGAGAGATGACTTACTAGGGGCAAGCAATGGGGCACAGGTCTCTGCACAGAGTCTGACCCTGTTGCTCAGAAGGGAAGGGAAAGAGAAGCAGAGCATTAGTCACTGGGGACTCCATAGTTAGGAGTACAAACTGGAGGTTCTGTAGGAACGAGAGGAACTCACGGTTGCTAGGGTTCATGATATCTCTGATTGTATTTTTGGGATCCTTGCGGGGGAGGGGTGCAGCCCCAAGTCGTGGTCCACATGGACACCAACAACATATGTAGGAAAAGAGATGAGGATTTATGGTAGAAATGCAGGGAGCTAGGGTGGAAGCTTAGAGCTAGAACAGAGTTGTTATCTCTGGTTTGTTGCCTGTGCCACGTTCTAGCGAGGTGAGGAATAGGGAGAGAGAGGAGTTGAACATGTGGCTACAGGGATGGTGCAGGAGGGAGAGTTTTGGATTCCTGGATAATTAGGGCTCTTTCTGTAATAGGTGGGACCTCTACAAACAGGTTCTTCCCCTGAACCAGAGGGGTACCAATATCCTGGGGGAAAATTTGCGAATGCTCTTCGGGAGGGTTTAAACTAATTCAGCAAGGGGATAGGAACCAAAATTGTAGTTCGTGTATACAGGAGGATGAGAGTAGTGAGGTCAGAACTAAGATTTCAAGATCGCAAGAGGCACTGGCAAGCAAGAAGTGGGTTTGAAGTGTTTTTACTTCAACGCCAGGAGCATCCGGAATAAGATGGGTGAACTTGCAGCATGGGTGGTACCTGAGATTTCAGTGTTGTGGCAACTTCAGAGACATGGGTACAGCAGGGACAGGAATGGTTATTGCAGGTTCCAGGATTTAGATGTTTCAGTAAGAACAGAGAAAATGGTAAGGGTCGGGGTGGGTGGGGGTGGAGGGTGGCATTGTTCGTCAAGGACAATATTGCAGTGGCAGAAAGGATGTTTGAGGACCTGTCTACTGAGGCTGAGATTAGAAACAGGAAAGGAGAGGTTAACCTGTTGGGAGTTTTCTAAAGGCCTCTGATTAGTTCCGGAGATGTAGAGGATGGGAAAGCAAAGTTAATCCTCAATAGGAGTGAGAGTGACAGGGTAATTGTTATGGGGGATTTTAATTTTCCAAATATTGATTGGGAATACTATAGTTCAAGTACTTTAGATGGGTCAATTTTTGTCTGATGTGTGCAAGAGGGCTTTCTGACACAATACGTAGAGCAGCCAACAAGGGGTGAGGCCACATTACGTTCGGTGCTGGGTAATGGACCTGGCCAGGCGTTAGATTTGGAGGTAGGTGAGCGTATGGTGATAGTGACTACATTCGGTTGTGTTTACTTTAGTGATGGGAAGGGACAGGTATATATCACAGGGCAAGAGTTATAGCTGGGGGAAAGGCAATTATGATGCAATTAGGCAAGATTTAGGATGCTTAGGATGGGGAAGAAAACTGCAGGGGATGGGCACAATTGAAATATGAAGCTTATTCAAGGAACTGCTACTGCGGATACTTGATAACTATGTACCGGTCAGGCAAGAAGGAAGTTGTCAAATGCAGGAGGCGTGGTTGACAAAGGTAGTTAAATCTCTTGGCAAGAGCAAGAAGAAGGCATATGTTAGGATGAGATATGATGGCTCAGTTAGGGTGCTTGAGAGTTACAAGTTGGCCAGGAAAGTCTTAAAGAGAGAGCTAAGAAGAGCCAGGAGGGGACATGAGAAGTCATTGATGAATAGAATCAAGGAAAACCCTAAGGCTTTCTTTAGGTATATCAGGAATAAAAGAATGACCAGAGTAAGATTAGGACCAACCAAGGATAATAGTGGGAAGATATGCATGGAGTCAGAGGAGATAAGGGAATACTTTTCATCAGTTTTCACATTAGAAAAACACAATGTGGTCAAGGAGAATACTGAGATATAGGCTACTGGACTAGGTGGGATTGAGGTTCAAAAGGAGGAGGTGTTAGCAATTCTGGAAAGTGTAAAAATAGATAAGACCCCTGGGCCATATGGGATTTATCCTAGGATTCTCTGGGAAATTGTAGAGCATTTGGCTTTGATCCTTATGTCATCATTGTCTACAGGAATAGTACCAGAAGACTGGAGGTTAACAAACATTGTTCCCTTGTTCAAGAAGTGGAGTAGAGACAACCTTGGAATTTATAGACCTGCGAGCCTTACTTTGGTTGTGGCAAAAGTATTGGAAAGTGTTATAAGAGATAGGATTTATAATCATCTAGAAATGATGAAGTTGATTAGGAATAGTCAACACTGTTTTGAGAAGGGTAGTTTATGCCTCACAAACCTTATTGACTTCTTTGAGAAGGGGACCAAACAGGTGGATGAGGGTAAAGTTGTTGATGTGGTGTATATAGATTTCTGTAAGGCATTTGATAAGGTTCCCCATGGTAGGCTATTGCACAAAATAAGGAGGCATGGAATTGAGGGTGATTTAGCAGTTTGTATCAGAAGTTGGCTAGCTGAAAAGACAGAGGGTGGTGATTGATGGGAAATGTTCATCCTGGAGTTTAGTTACGAGTGGTGTGCTACAAGAATTGGTTTTGGGGCCAGTGCTGTTTGTCATTTTTATAAATGACCAGGATGAGGGCATAGAAGAATGGGTTAGTAAATTTGCGGATGACACTAAGGTCGCTGGAGTTGTGGATAGCAACAAAGGGTTTTGTAGGTTACAGAGGGACATAGATAAGCTGCAGAGCTGGGCTGAGAGGTGGCATATGGAGTTTAATGCAGAAAAGTGTGAGGTGATTCACTTGGGAACGAGTAACAGGAATGCAGAGTACTGGGCTAATGATAAGATTCTGGGTAGTGGAGATGAGCTGAGAGATCTTGGTGTCCAGGTACATAGGTCCTTGAAAGTTGCCACTCAGGTTGATAGGGTTGTTAAGAATGCATACAGTATGTTAGCTTTTATTGGTAGAGGGATTGAGTTTCAGAACCATGAGGTCATGTTGTAGCTGTATAAAACTCTGGTGCAACCACACTTGGAGTATTGCCGACAGTACTGGCCACCGCATTGATTAGATTCCCTACAATATGGAAACAGGCCCTAAAGCCCAACAAGTCCACACCGACCCTCCGAAGAGTAACCCACCCAGATCCATTCCCCAACCTTATATTTACCTCTGGCTAACACACCTAACACTATGGGTAACTTAGCATGGCCAATTCACCTGACCTGCACATCTTTGGATTGTGGGAGGAAACCAGAGCACCACAGAGAGAATGTGCAAGCTCCACACACACAGGCATCTGAAGGTGGGACTTGAACCTGGGTCCCTTGCACTGTGAGGCAGCAGTGCTAACCACTGAGCCACCATGGCACCCTATTATAGGAAGTATGTGGAAGCTTTGGAAAGGGTTCAGAGGCAATTTATGAGGATGTTGCCTGGTATGAAGGGAAGGTCTTACGAGGAAAGGCTGATGGACTTGAGGTTGTTTTCATTAGAGAGAAGGTTGAGAGGTGACTTAATTGAGATGTATAAGATGATCAGAGGGTGGACAATGAGAGCCTTTTTCCTCGCATGGTGATGGCTAGCATGAGGGGACATAACTTTAAATTGACGGTGATAGATATAGGACAGATGTCAGAGGTAGTTTCTTTACTCAGAGAGTTTTAGAGGTGTGGAATGCCCACAACAGTAGTAGACTCATCAACTTTAAGGGCATTTAAATGGTCATTGGATAGCTATATGGACAAGAATGGAATAGTGTAGGTTAGATGGGCTTCAGTTTGATTTCACAAGTCAGTGCAACATCGAGGGCTGAAGGGCCTGTACTGCGCTGTAATGTTCTATGTTCTATATCACAAAATAAAACCCACCCAACTGGAGGAAGAATACCTCATCTTCAGCCTTGGGATCCTTCAACCATACGGCATCAATGTCGACTTCACTAGTTTCTAAATCTCCCCTTCCCCACCTCATCCGAGGTCCAATCCTCCAACCTTGCACAGCCTCTTGACTTGTCCCACCTGTCCATCTTCCTTCTCACCTGTCCACTCCACCATCCCCACTGACCTATCACAATCACCTCCCATCTGCATTCCCCATCACTTTCCCACCTACCTTCCTCCCCATCCCCACCCCACTCCACCCCCCCTTTTACCTTTCATCCCCCTTAGCCCTCGACATTCCTGATGAAGAGCTTATGCCCGAACGTAATTTCCGCATTCCTATTCAGATTTGGTAATCTGCTCACTATGTCTAAGGTAACCATTTGATATCAAGTTTGTACCAGACATTAAAGTCATATCCGTGCACTTTTAGCAGCAATCATTGAAGTCCAAGTGGGCCAACTGTCAGTGATTTGCAGCAAGTCATGTCCAATGCTTTGTGAATAATTTCCACAGTGAATTGCTTAACAAACAGGATGCATGAATTCTTATGATATTGAATACTAGAACAAGCATTTCACATATCTCATTAGAAAGATTTTATTGCACTTGTGATAGAAATTTGGATTCAAACACCACTGGATTGCCATCGTGCATGATGCTTGTCCCAGCCCTTTCTAATATGCATTAACTTCCACGATTGTCTTCTTCCATGAATCATAATGCTGTGGATTACAAACTGCTGTTTGACAATGCTTTTTTGAATGATTCCAGTGTGTGTTGATGAACCTCCTACCATACATATGGGATGTCTTTACTTTTAAAGATGATGCTTTGTCAAAAACTTTTGCTAAGGCTGGGGCATGGAATTTTAAAAATTCTGATGCATCTCTGCAGGTCTTCTTTGCCTTGAGAGGTAGGTACTTGTTGTGCATTTCAACTTTGCCTGGGTTGAGATGGATCCCATAACTGGAATAGATAGAGCTAAAAATGTTTTTTATTATCTTTTGTTAGAAAGCACATAGTTGAACTACGCCAGTTTGTACACTGATGTACATGACAGATAATGTGGGCGGCACGGTGGTACAGTGGTTAGCACTGCTGCTTCACAGCGCCAGAGACCCGGGTTCAATTCCCGCCTTAGGCGACTGACTGTGTGGAGTTTGCACGTTCTCCCCGTGTCTGCGTGGGTTTCCTCCGGGTGCTCTGGTTTCCTCCCACCATCCAAAGATGTGCAGGGTCAGGAGAATTGGCCATGCTAAATTGCCTGTAGTGTTAGGTAAGGGGTAAATGTAGGGGTATGGGTGGGTTTCGCTTTGGCGGGTCGGTGTGGACTTGTTGGGCCGAAGGGCCTGTTTCCACACTGTAATCTAATCTAATCTAATCTAAAAAAAAATAATACCATGATGTTCCGCATCATCCAACTTATTCTTAAATTCATGTTGTATGTGAATGTTTACTTTCTGGGAATATCAGTTGACAGAATTTCTACTTCTCTGAATGGCAAAGTAGCATCAGCTTTGAAGTTCCTTATGTTACCAACAAGACTGAATATAGGACTTATGCCCGAAATGTCAATTCTCCTGTTCTTCAGATGCTGCCTGACCAGGTGTTCTTTATAGCACCACACTCTCGACTTGAACATAGGAAATGCATAGTTCTTAAATAATTATTACATGTCTTACAGCAACTATACATTCCTTCAAGGTGCAGAAACATAAAGAAAGGTCAGTCAACCATAGCTGACAAAGGAAGGATTGTTTAAGATTACATGAAGAGGCTTATAAATTTGCCAGAAATTGGAGAAATTCTGAGCATTGGAGGACCAAAAAGACTGGTACAGAAATGGAAAACAGAATATGAATGCAACCTTGCAAAAAAAAAGCCTTAAAATGTCTGTGAAAGCTTCTATAGGTACACAAAAAGGAAACAATTGATGAAGACAAATGTGGATCCATTACAAGCAGATGCATGAGAATTGGTAACAGAGAATGGAGAAATGCAGAGAACCTAAATTATTACTTTGTATCTGTTTTCACTGATGAAGATTCAAGAAATCTCCCATAATTAGAGATCCAAGTGACAATGGAGATATTAAACGAAATCAGTACAAATATGTAGGTTGTACAAAAGAAATGAATGGGGCTGAAAGTCAATAACTAACTGACATCTGACATTCTACATCCCAGAGTATTGAAGGAGGTGACTATAAAGATAATTGATGCATTGGCGATCATCTTCCAAACTTCTGGAGATTCTAGCATAATTAATGCGGATTAGAAGTTAGCAAATGTCACCCAGCTATTTAAAAAGTGAACAAGAGAGAAAACAGTGAACTACAGACCTGTTAGCCCTAAATCAGTAGTAGGAAAAATGATAGAATCGATTATAATGAATGTGATAAATTGACACTTGTAATAATAATCTCAGTAGTATAGTTAGCATGAATTTGTGAATGGGAAATTGTGTTTGATGAGCCTGTTGAAATTTTTTGAAAATGTTACTAACAAAATTTATGTTTATAGTATACTTAGATTCAGGTGTGTTAGAACAGATTGATTGGAAAATTGGTTAATAAAAAAATAGATTTTCAGAAGGCTTTTGATGAAGTTCACATGGCTTGTTTGTTAACAAAATTAAAGCATATGGGACAGGAGTCATGTATTGGTGTGGATAAGAATTGGCAAACAGGCAAAAAACATAGTAACAATAAATGGTCATTTTTCCATTGGCAAGCTGTAATTAGTGGGCTACCATAATAATCAGTACTTGGGCTCCAGCTGTTCACAATAAATAGATAAATGATTTGGATTTGGGCACCAAATGTAATATTTCCAAATTTGTGGATGATACAAAACTAAATGGGAATGTGTGTTGTGAGGAAGATGTAAAGTGGCATCAGGAGGATTTGATCAGGCTCAATCAGCCTTGGTAGGAGAAATACATGTGCTGAATAGTCCTTAAATTGTAAGCATTTTGAAAGTGTAAATGTACAAATAGATCTAAGTGTCCTTGCTGAGAAGCAACTGAAGACTGACAGGAGGTGCATTGAGCTATTAGGAAGGCTAATGGAACGTTAGCTTTTATCACAAGGTAATTTGAGTACAGGAGTTTTGAAGTCTTGCTTCAGTTGTATGGAAGATTGATTAGAGTCAAGATTAGAGTGGTGCTGGAAATGCACAGAAGGTCAGTCAGCATCCGAGGAGCAGGAAAATCAACATTTCTGGCTGGAACCCTTCATCAGGAATCATTCCTGATGTAGGGCTTTTGCCCGAAACATAGATTTTCCTGCTCCTCAGATGTTGCCTGGCCTGCTGTGCATTTCCAGCACTCTAATCATGACTCTAAACTCCAGCATCTGCAGTCCTCACTTTCGCCAAGAAGCTTAATTAGCCTGCCCTTGGTGCCGGTGTGCAGTTTTTGGCCTACTTACCCCAGGAAAGATATTATTGTAGAGGGAGCGCATCAGAGTTTAACCAAACTTGTTACCAGGATGGCAGGACTGTCTAAAGCAGAGAGATTGGACAAACTGGAGTTTCAAAAAATGAGGGTAAATTTCATTGAAACCTGCAAAACAATTAAATGGATAGATAGGATAAATGAAGGCAAGATGTTTCTCCTGGCTGGAGTCAAATCCTGGGGCTACTATTTAATAATATGGGCTTTTGCTACCTAAGACCATGATGAGAAACATTTTTTTTTACTCAGACAGTTGTGAATCCTGGGATTTCTCTGTGCAAAAGGATTGTACCATCAGCCATCATCATACTAAATGATAGAGAGACTCAACAGTCAGAACGGTCTATGTCCGGTTTTATCTTTCTGTGGTGTCTGTCTGGGTACAATTGTTTTATACCTGGACTTACTCAGTGTGAGTATTATCAGTCTATTTTGCTAGAATCATGAATGTTACAATAATGTGATTTGTGCATACTGGTAAGCAAGCTATTGTTGTCCCACTCTTATCCACCAGGTAAAATGCTTGTGGTTGCTTGTGGGCAGCACGGTGGCACAGTGGTTAGCACTGCTGCCTCGCAGCGCCAGAGATCCGGGTTCAATTCCCGACTCAGACGACTGACTGTGTGGAGTTTGCACGTTCTCCCCGTGTCTGCGTGGGTTTCCTCCGGGTGCTCCGGTTTCCTCCCACAGTCCAAAGATGTGCAGGTTAGGTGAATTGGCCATACTAAATTGCCCGTAGTGTTAGGTAAGGGCTAAGTGTAGGGGTATGGGTGGGTTTTGCTTCGGCGGGTCGGTGTGGACTTGTTGGGCAGAAGGGCCTGTTCCACACTGTAATCTAATCTAATCTAATTTCTTTGCAGAACTGCCATTGCTACATTTTATTGTCAATGTAATGTATCTAAACAATGGATGGGTGACCTATTTGCATAGACGGGAAAATAAGCTGGGAAAGTTACTGGTGATATTCAACAGCTACACAACCTTGAATGAGTCCTGTGAACATTCCTTTACAGGCCAAAGATAGCACCAACAATTTATTTTTCTGTAGCTGTTTTCTGTACTGGCCGTTTGTTACACAATATGAGAGAGAGAGAGTTTTGTTCTGAGAGTTGGACTTCATCTCATAGAGTCTAACTTCAGTCCAACCCGTCCATGCCAACCAGACATCCCAACCCAATCTAGTCCCACCTACCAGCACCCAGCCCATATCCCTCCAAACCCTTCATATTCATATACCCATCCAGATGCCTTTTAAATGTTGCAATTGTACGAACCTCCACCACTTCCTTGGCAGCTCATTCCATACACGTACCACCCTCTGAGTGAAAAAGTTGCCCCTTAGGTCTCTTTTATATCTTTCCCCGCTCACCCTAAACCTATGCCCTCTAGTTCTGGACTCCCCCAACCCAGGGAAAAGACTTTGTATATTTATCCTATCCATGCCCCTCATGATTTTATAAACCTCTATAAGGTCACCCCTCAGCCTTCAACGCTCCAGGGAAAACAGCCCCAACCTATTCACCCTCTCCCTATAGCTCAAATCCTCCAACCCTGGAAACATCCTTGTAAATCTTTTCTGAACACTTTCAAGTTTCACAACATCTTTCCGATAGGAAGGAGACCAGAATTGCACACAATATTCTAACAGTGGCCTAACCAATATCCTGTACAGCCGCAACATGACCTCCCAACTCCTGTACTCAATACACTGACCAATAAAGGAAAGCATACCAAATGCTTTCTTCACTATCCTATCTATCTGTGACTCTACTTTCAAGGAGCTATGAACCTAGGACCTTACCATTAAGTGTATAAATCCTGCTAAGATTTGCTTTTCCAAAATGCATCACCTCACATTTATCTAGATTAAACTCCATCTGCCACTTCTCACCCCATTGTAATCTAAGGTGACCTTCTTCATTGTCCACTACACCCCAACTTTGGTGTCATCATCAAACTTACTAACTATACCTCTTATGCGCAAATCCAAATCATTTATATAAATGATGAAAAGTAGTGGACCATCGCTGATCCTTGTGGCACTCCACTGGTCACAGGCATCCAGTCTCCACCATGACCCTTCGGACGGGGATCATAAACGGTGCCAGGAATGAACCCAAGCCTCCAGACCAGCCATCGATCAAGGCGTCCTCGACAAGGGCATAAGACTTGTTGCTTTTTCTTGTTTCTCTTCCATTTATTACCCGTATTATCATTATTATTATTACTTAATAAACACTGACATTTAAGCAAATTTCTGTTGTCGAGTCTTCTTTTAACTATATTTAACCAAATCCAAAAGAACCACCCTATGATCCAAGACACTACTATAATCAGTCAAGCATGCTGTTGTTGGCTTTGTTATTGAATTCCAATGATCCAGGAACACAAGCTTCAGAATTCTGACTGGTAAACTGTTTGCATTAGCTCTCACGTTGACTTTCACCTTGGGAGAGTTGTCAATTTTCTTTCGGCATATGATCTTAATGACTTCAAAACCTTCTAATGATTTGATTTTGGTCACACACTATGTAACATGCACAATGTGGAAAAGCTATTCACCTTCTCATTGAAAGTTCCTTTACTCAGAATCTTCACCCTGCCTAGTCTCACTGCTCATCTCATGTATGTGCTTAAATAGACTTTTGGCACACTCTCTGTTACTACCAGCATGTTAAACATGCTATTTGCATGGCTATATCCTATTCTAGCCTCTGGTTCTGTCTTTGGAAGCAGATTTCTTGCATAGGTGAGCCAAGTGCCCATTTCTACCACAAGACTTGTGGAAGTTTGGTAATGCTAAATAGCTTTGTGTTGGGTGCAATTGACTGCAATTCCCCTACAGCTTGCTTTCTTTCTGCATCCTGGCTGCCATGCATACTGGTAAATGCACCTAATGCTTACAGATATTGTTTGGGTACAAAGGCTTCAAATTTTGTCATCTTTAAGCAGCGTATCATTATCTCTCTAAGAGGTCTTCTTTGAAATCTTTGGTAGGTGCTAGAACTACAACTAGCCTCATCATCTGCTCGGACAGCTTGGTCCTTGAAAAATAACAATCATTGTCATTCCCATTGCATCTACAGACAAACCAATCAATTGACTTTTGCCATTGTTAACTATAAGATATCAGGTCTAGGTGGTGAATTCTAAAGTTTACTTGTATAGGAAGCAGATTTTCTTGCATTTCCCAAAACTTAGCAGGATCTTTTTGGCCCTACTGACACAAACCTGAAGTGTTGACACTGCAACCCCTGGTTTCCAATGGTTTTCTTTATTTTCACTGCTTGCTTAGCTTGTTCTTTAATGGCAAGATCTATAAAGCATAGCTTCTTCTTTTGTTTAAAGATCCAGAATTCATGTAGGAAACCTGCAAACTTCTAATTCATGCTAGGGAATTTGGCAGTCATATTTCTGATGTTCCCCATGTTTTTCAAATACAATTGATATTTAAGGGATTTATAATTATCCTATTACTATAAGGTTATCCTATTTGAAGACTCAGCAATGCACTATTGATATGTATTTCGCTGGTTCAAAAATTCTGCTCTATCCTGTTACAAATACAACTTAATTTTTTTTCGTCTTGACTGCTAGTTCAGTCCAATTTAGAATCAATTCTATGCTTGAACAAGCTCATAAATCAAGTACTCACTGTTCCTGTTGTTTCTTTCTCATAAGTGTAACTCTTCCACTGCTTCAAGTCCTGTTTGATGCCTTTTCCTGGGACTTTTCAAGATTGCATCACTGGTTTCCTTTTAAAGAAAATTCCCGAGTGCTCATCACCATGTTATACTTCTTGTGTTATTGGTAAATAGCGAGGATTAAATACAGAGCATTCCGTTTATGAAATTGCAAACAGGATTATTTAACAACTCAGACTACAATTTGTTGAACATGTATGCATCCAGAATCCAGCATATTTGTGCTGGACTGCATATGACAGTTGGTCATGTGGTTTCCTCCTGGACCTTGTCTCACTAATATGTTCACTTTTAAAGCTGACAGTTCTCAAAGCAATAATAGACAGCATTCCAGCATCTAAGTTACAGAATCTGAATTCATTACAGGACTTGAGCACAAAGATGAGGCTGACATTTCAGTGTAGTAATAAAGGACTTCTGCACAGATGCCACAATTTGTTTTTTAATGTAAAGTTAAACCAATGCCACACCTGACTTTGGGTGGATGTATAAGGTTCTGGGGAACTAGTTCCCAGTGTCCTGGTCAATATTTATCCCTCAGACTACAATTGGAAAAAACAGGCTATCTATCCATTTTCACATTGATGTTTGCAAGAGTTTGTTATGCACACACTGGCTGCTATGTTTTTTTACATTACAGCAGTGACAGAATTTCAAAATAACTTCATTGTTGGTGAAGTATTTTGAGATATCTAATGAGCATGAAAAGTGTTATGCAAATATAATTATTTCTTTCATGCAATATCTGTATTATGAACATTACAGTTTTACTTTTGTCTTGGCATCATTTTGAATTTGCTATAATCCATATCACCATGCTAAAACTTTAGATCATAGCACAAGACTTTACTAGGTGTCCCTCTCTCTCAGACTGCTGAAATAAGCATCTGCATTAACCTCTCAGTTCTGAAGGTGAGACATCTCCTGTATCTGCTTCACTAGATAATTGGTTAGTTAGTCCATCCATAACCTTTACTTATGGTAAACTCATAATTTTTCATTCTAATGACATAGTGAGTTCATTGTTTAAGAAATTGTAATTTAATTAGCTGAAGAGAGAGACAGACAGAGAGAGAGAGAGAGAGAACAAAAAGAACAAACAGTGTGGAACTCCAAAATGACATTGACAAGGTGCTTGAGTGGGCCGATAAGTGGCATAGGACGTTCAATGCAGAGAAGTATGAAGTGATGCACTTTGGTAGGAACAACATGGAAATGTAATCTAAAATAGGAGCTACATTCAAAAGGAGGTGCAGGTGCAAAAAGACCTGGATGCATATGTGCACAGATCATTGAAGTTTGCAGGACAGGTGAAGGGAGCACTAAATAAAGCATACAGTTTTTTTTTTGACTTTATTAAGAGAGTAGAAGAGCAAGGAGGTGATGTTGAACTTGTGTAAGGCACTTGCTAGACCTTAGCTGGAGTATTGTGCACAGTTATGGGTGTAGCATTATAGGAAGGATGCGAATGCATTGGAGAGAAAGTAAAAGCAATTTACAAAAATCATTCCAGGAATGAGAAACTTCAATTATGAGGATCTCCTTGAAGAGAAGAAAACTGAAGAGATTTCATAGAGGTTTTCAAAACCATGAGCTGGTCTTGATTGAGTAGATAAGGAGAAGCTGTTCCCACTCATAAAAGGAATTGGAATGCAAGGGGAACCATGTGTAAAAGAATGATATGAGGAAACAAACCAGTGAGTTGGCAGGGTATGGAATGCACAATGAGGTATTAAGAGAGTATTGGATGATCATTTGGATAAAAATAATGTATAAGGGTATGGGGAAAAAAGTAGGAGATTGTCACTGGGTAATGATGGTTGTTTGAAGAGCTGATATAGACATGATGGGCTGAATGGTCTCCCTCCATCTGTAGCATTTTGTGGATCTGTGCAAAAGATAAGATAAATTTCTGCTGGCAGCCAATCACAAACTTTTTTGTGGTCATGAACACAAGAATGAAGAAAGGGAAAACCAAAGGCAGAGAAAAGCAGGAAAATTAATAAACATAGTTATAAATGTTAAAGGTGAAAGTAAACAAAACACATTAGGAAAGAAAAATATAATAATAATAATAACAATAAAAGTTAAAAAATGAAACATAGAAAAGACAATAAAACAAATAATAGGATAAAGTAAGAATAAATAAGAAAAGAGCAAATGAGAGTGAAAGGAAGAGCTCAGATAAAATGTTGTTTAGGATCTTTAATATCAAATCTCAGTAATAAAGGCACTCCTAACATTGTAATAACAGTTGATAGTGTTATTATTTGTTTCTTCAACCTGGTTTTGGATTGTAAAGTGAGCAGGGTTTTTTTTAAAGGAGAGATAAATAACCATGGAGAGAGTTAATAAAAACAGAAAATGCTGGAAAACTCAGTATTTGTAAGGAGACAAACAGAGTTAACATTTAGTCAAATAAGACTCTCCTTCAGATCTCAATAACTGAGTTTCTCCAGCATGTGCTACTTTTATTTCAGATTGGCAATGTTTTGATTTTTGAATTACAGAGGGAGTTAATATGTCAGATGATTTGTAAATTGTTTTACAGAAAACATTTAGATGATATAAAAGTGAGGTAAAAGATACCGTATACAAAGAAGGATAGGTTTCAACTTCCTCTTTCCAGAAGTAGAACCTAAAATATCAACATTAGGTTGAACATACCAATTCACCCTGTCATTCTGTCGGGTAGTCGTTGTATCTAACTGGGTCAAGTGACAGCCTCATTAATCCAAATTGGGATCTTATGGTATATATATTACTCTGAGGCCAAATAAACATCCATTTAGTAGAGAATATTCATCAACGCTTTTGGCTCCTAAACCCTGGCAAAATAGCAAAGAGGTCTATGTAAATAATATGAAAATTTATTTTTGTAAAGCTAGGAGAAGTAGTACTTTCTCAGTTCCACAATAACAATATAGGCCACTTCCTTCTCTTCCTTAAAGATAGCAACACCTCTTTATCTCTTACCTAGACAAGTTAATCATTAAGATTGCACCAGTCCAGATCGGATGTGATGCAACATGCCTATTTGCTGTCAGTAAATCGACATGTTAATGTTAAGGTGTCTTGGCTGTCAATGAGATTCAGATCTCTCTTTATGACAGTCAGGAGGCTAGCTGGTACCTTTATTAAAACTAACATATAAAAAGAGCAAAGAAAGTGAAGACAGGGGCATGTCTTCAAAGAAAATCAAGGGTGCTGAAAAAATACTGCGATATTTGAAATTTGTGAAACTCTCCTAATCCCATTTTGACCTCTATTTTTGGCATTTAACATTATTCAAATGAAGATTGTTGCAAAGTTCAATAACTGTGCCTTATCTTTCAGTTAGGCATTTAGCAATTCTCTAGTCTTATCATTAACTTTACAAATTACTGAACTTAACTCCATTTTATTTTCTTCACATTACTGTGTGCTTAGAAAATGGGAAAGCCTGTAATGATAGAGGAGTAGGAAAGAAATACTCCCTCAGAGCAAAACAATGTTGGTCAAATTATTTTTTTTAACAAAACAAAGAATTGTGGATACTGGAGATCTAAATTAAAAACAGAAATTGCTGGTGAAATTCAAAAGTCTGGCAACCTCTTGGGAAGATAGGAGAGCTAACATTATGAGTCCTACTTTGTTGTTATTTGCTCCAATATTTGAGGCTGTATCTTTTCTGGTTTTTTTCCCATTTGTTTTTGTACAAAAACAGCAAGTTGTGGAGAAATTCAGATAGCCAGGCAGCAGTTTTGGAGAGGTAAAAACAGAGTTAATGTGTCTGTTCAATAACCTTTCATCACTTCGGAGTATTTTCATCACAATCTGTTTTCATGTCAGATTTCCAGTATCCACAATACATCCCTTTTGTGTTCATTTTTTTCACTATTAAGCATGCAGATGTTTTACAGTTGTTAGTCAAAACAAGATTTGACGCATTTGTCTCTGTGAATCTTATGTAATTCAAACCTTGAAAGATGTTAACATGGTGGCACAATGCAAATTAGGTTTACAGGAGAACACTCGAATTGATTCACGAAAGTTGTTCATTTTAAATTGGTGGTTTGAAAAAAAAAAGCTCAATCAGAGAAGCAACCAAAGGTGTATTCCCTGGGAATGAACATCAACATGTAACAGTGCATGTTGTGTTCCGAGGCATGCATTATATTTATAATATGATGCTCAGTTAAGAAGATCGGAATTCAAACTGGATTTCAGAACTTGAGCACAAACTGACCCAGAAGGAGGAGGAACATAAAAGCCTGCAGTTCGGATTTGGCAACAATGAGATCTTGTCAAGGAACCGTGAGTCTGCCGCAGTTTATTTTCAGAGTGAAGCGTTCAGTGAGTGGACTATCGTGGTGTTTCACTCCTGATGTCTTGTTTGAAATTGCCTCTCCGGCTCGGACGCATGCGTGTCCCCCTCCTCTCCTCGGCCGAGGCAGCTGTTTTGGGTCCGAATTCCAACATGGCAGTCTTCCGAGCGCACTGGTTTGAAAACTTGGAATGATTTCAAATCCTTGTCAGCCCCGCTTCGCCCGAGCTCCCGCTTGCCAGTAAACACCGGGGTCGATGTTCCCAACCTCCGCGGCGACCCTCTGACCAACCCCAGGTAAGACTTCCTTATTTTTTCCCGTCCCGATTGGCAGCAACATTTCCATCTGAATCCCGTAAAATCGAAGCGATCGCGAGCAGATGAGGGCATTGGGGGGGGAGGAGGTGGGGGGCTGAATAACCCGCGCCTGACTCCCCCCCCCCCAGTGTTTATCTGCACCCGCAAATCACTTGCACACGCTGTGCGCCCCGCACTCTAGACTAACGCGTTTAAAAAAGACACACGCACACAAAGAAAGAAAGACTGGGACTTTTCCTTAAAGTAAGCGGGTTAATTGCAGTAGTGAGAATCCAAGAGTTCAGCAGAGCCCCAACCCCCGCCCCTCTCTCACTGCTCTCTCTCCTCCCCTCCCTCCCCATGTGCATGTTCTTTCCCCATTGGAGCGGAGTAGAGTTATTCTGCTGTCGAGTCGGACAGCGGTGAGAGTGCTTTGCAGCTTGGTTTGCTGGGGGAATAACTTCTGAGCAAATTCAGGAGTGTAAATAAAAAGCAGACCTCCCTTACTTGGCGTGGTATATGCTCGTGATTTTTATTTAAAAAAAAGGCACCCAAGTGTCAGAGCCGAGGCTGAACCTGTGCTGTAACTGTTGGGAGCTGGAGAGATAACCACATCATCTATTTTCAGGCTGCAAAGGAAGCATGGTGGGCGTATTGTGCCGTGGAACAGAGGAGAGAGAGAGAGCGAGATGTATAATCTAATGGTATATACAGTACAGTGATCCTATTACTGTCCTCCCCGGAGCTTCTTGTTAGTTTCCATGGAAGTGAGTGAAATTGACAGCGACTTGGATTCGTGATCATGTGCTTGTATTTTTTTGTGTGTGTGGTGCGCTCTCTGTCTCTCAGATCCCTTTTTGTTGATGTCGCTTCCCCCCCCCCCCCCAATTACATGCATGTAGGTTAAATGAATACCTGACGAAGGGGTCCACGTTTCAGCAGTGAAATTTGATAGCCAAGAGGGGGGAAAAAGTGGCTAATGAAAACCCAACGGTCGGAATTCTGATTGTGAATCCAATTGTGTGCTTGCAAGAAATGATCAGTAGCGCGAGTGTTTATGGTATGTTTCTGTTGTTGTTGCATTTTTGTCATTTGCAAAGCATCTAAGAGCGGAAGCTTTTTTTTCCCACCTTAAAGATGTTTAATGTGCACGTTTCCATAATTTGGAGCTTTAGAGATCCTTCCGATCTCGTGCTAAACGTGTAATATATATTCATAGCGGATTTGGCAGTGGTGTGCCTAGGATGCTATAGAGAGGCTCTCGCGTTTATAAATTTTAAATCGGGGGCAGTACAAGTGATGAGGGCTGGTATTTGACGGGAATGCGATTTTTGCGATTGGTATTCATTAGTGCGAAATTCACAGCGAGCGGCCAGCAGAAAACAGCAGGTTAGGGTTAGCCAACGGTTGCCTGTAGTTAACAATCATATGATTTAGGGTTTATTTTAATACGACTGCGCCATTTATTCAAAAAAAGCTATTGCCAACAAAACTTGAACGCATTAATCAATTTGCAGTTGATGAAACCCAGTGTGAGCAGAGTAGGCAAAACCAATGCTTTTTCCTCAGGATTTGCTGTGAATTTTGGTGTCAATTAATTGCGACGTGTAACAGCCATCACAGTCCCAGAGCGTTTTAAGTTAAAGGAAAATTCAGTTCCGCAAATTAATTGCTGGAAAGCGAGGAATTGAAGGTAGTAGTAAAGGTCTTATGCTGTTAGATATGTGTTAGATATTTAATTTTTTTTCCATTTAGCTGCTTTAATGAGACATTTATAGGAATCCTTCTGATCAATAGTACCGCTATGTGAAAGACTTTTGTATTGGTCTCTGACGAAATAACAATAACTTATTCCTATCACTGGACCTATGAACGTATGAAGCCCCTGTGCCAGGATCATTGTTTTAATAATGAAAGTCCAACAGTTGCATCACGTAAACAGCAATATTTCCACATATTGATGATGACACTTGACTACCCCACCCGAGCCCCCTCCCACATTCAGGACTGTGTCCTCGCGTCCCCATGCAAAACGTGGCATTTAAATCAGTATGCGAATCAGATGCTGGGAAGTTCGCGAAAGTATTTTGCATGCGAGCGAATTTCAGTGGTGTAAATAGTTGAAAACAATGTTTTTCCTGATACTCACGAGTGCAGACCACATCAGAATTATTTAAGCTGTTATGTGTCTAGAAAACTCAATAAAATATATGATAGAAAAGGGCCAGAAATGAACACCAGTATGGAGCAATTCCTAGTTATCTAGAGTAGATAACTATGTTGCACCTTCAAGAACACTGAACATATTGTATGTATGGAACAGAACAAATGAAGAATTTGTATATACAGAAACAAAACAGATGGCTGCATTTGTAACCTTCATTGCACCTTCAAGTATAATTATTTGAACTTTTAAAAATTGTTTTTGTTTTGGTGTGTACCTGATTGTATATTAGGAAGTAAAAGATAATGAATATCTGAGTAGGTATGTTCATAGAACACTTTATCTGTACTAGTTATAAACATAATACATTTTTCAGTATCTGTAAGTAAGACTGCTCGAGTAAAATACCATCAACCTCAGCTTGTCAGCTGTAAGCAAATATGTTAAGTGTTGTGTTTGTGCTTTAGATTAGAAAGAAGAGACCCAGGGGAGCTAGCATCATGCAAATATAACAAATCCCATTTCTAATATGCATGATGTTCACCCTTCCAGCAGCTGGATATGTTTTCTTTGTGTTATTTTTGAGTGTGCTGACAATTTTTAGTACAGATCTAGGCTGGACTACATTATAAAGTGAAACCAGCTGCCTGTCGCTGCTCTGAGGGATGTGTTTGCTCTGCTGAGAAGATGAAGGACCACAAATCCTTGACACACTTCCCTGACATGATCAACATTCAGCTGCTGAGATTGTCTGCTTGGTCATTTTTTTTTGTTCTGACTGACAGCATGCAGCACAAACAAATTAAAGGAAAAAAGTTTGAGCACAAATGCAATGCTTTCATATTATTCTTTCTGTGGAATCTCTGTGATTCTGTTTGAAGCATCAGCACTGACTTCTCAAAAGTCCATTTCACCAGTGAAGTATTCGCTCCAGTAAAGGAGAAAAGAAAGTGCTTTTTTTCCCCCAAAATAAATATGCAAACTGTGAAATGATATGTTAGGAAAAAGTAGAATTTTATATGTTACCTATTAGTTGCAAACTTTTATAATTTAAAAAAAAGATCAATGCCTGGTAGAAAGTAGGGTCTGGATTGTTTGTGTGCAAATTGGGAATTGGCTAGACCAGGCAGTCCCCAATGGAGAAAAAGGGAGGTTTAGTGGTAATGCTTTTAATCTGGACTTGTAGAGGATTCATGAGCATCCATAGATTTACACTAGTAATTATCATATCCCAAGTGGCACAGGAAGGCATTTGCCTAAAAACTGATGTCTTCATTACAGTGTTTACATTTTAATTGAACAGATTACAGTTTCTGGTATATGAAGAGTTGTAGTGTGAATGAGACAGAACTTTAAAAAAATAAACCTCTCAGGAAAAATAAAATCCATCTGCAGTTATAACGTTATAACAAATATAAAATATTCTGGAAGCCAAGCAGTATGATTTTCAAATATTATTATTTATATTTCAGTCTTTTGCAGGGTTTCCTTTTTTTTGCTGTCTGTTGAATACTTCATACATCCAGGCCCTGAAGCATTGTATGGCTATGTACTTGGCAGTATGCCAGACATTGACTGCAGGAGCCTTGGTACCTGAGAGTTTATCAGTTTTCTGGTCTGTAAAAATGTGATGAAAATGTTGGTAAACTGCCATGAAGGTTTACAGAATGTCGGAAAAAAGGTCCATGTAATCAGATTCTAACTCTAGCCTGAGACACCCTGTGCTGGAAATAGCTGCTTATTGACCAGAAGTGTGTTTGTGGAAAGCCTACTTGCTGACCAGTACATTAGGAAATCACCGATTTGTTGCGATGACCACAGATTGGTTTGGTAACAATGTCACTATTTATGTAAATACTGTAAGCAATACTATTTTTAAGATATAGAAACAAACTATAAAAGAATAGAAGAATTAGAAAATAAATCTGCCACAAAGAAATAATGGGACAATTACCTAAATAGACAAGTACTAAGCCACAACTGCCTTTTGGCACAATGATTCACCTTTGCATCAACAATGTGTGAATTTGTTTGATCCAACAACATCAAAGTAAATTCTTTCTTATTTAGATTAATTGCACTGCTGCTAAGATTCTTTACTTTCCTTAAACCCTGATAGTGATCCACAGATAAAGTTCAAACTGTGTTCAAATTCTGGACCCTGTATTTTATTTCCAGCTGAAGTGATTTTACTTCAAGGTTACATTGTTATTGCGTGATCATTTTTTCTTCCAGTTTCTTTGCCATGTTCGATAACAAAAACATTTAGGAATTTTATTGTCCATCTGTTTCTCAAAACAAATTTGTCACTCCAGTATTTCATTACAAAAATTTGTTCTCTTTTAAAATTCATTGTTTTGCTGTCCATGACAATAATGGGTGTTTAATTACTCAATAAGAGATTCCATTTTTACTGCAGGCTAGACAAACGGTATTGATTTTTTACTTTGCTGCAATATGAAACTGAAAAACACAATTACAATTCTTTGCCTTGTGAAATGCATTAGTCCTGTTGAAAATCAGACCTTCCAGTTGCAGGAGCCTACAGGTTGAGACTGTAAAATCATTTATTTTGTAATACTTGTATTTTGTGTGAATATTACAAATGTTTTCTGAAAATATTTGACAAGTTGTTTTCCTGCAACTGAATTTACATGGAATTACTGATGTGACCATTACCAAATTAGATTTTAAATTCTGTTAGTTCTGCATTAAAAATTCTTACATAAGTTATTAAAGCATTGGTTAAACAGTTTTATTAGCTTCATCATAATTAAACTGAGCACTATTTCACTACAATTTGTTCAGAATAATAGCATCAAGGTTCATGTTAATTATTCCCCCCGCCATATCTGACCAATTGTCTAAATCCTCCCTCCTCTCTGGAAAGCATTGACTTTTTGTTGAAATATGGATGCACAGGCATCAGTTACCCTCCAGTACTCTACCACAGTGGCTGTTACTAACATTCTGCCATGACAGTATTTGTTTGTAGCTTTTTGGCATCCATATGTGCATCCACTTTCAACAGGAGTCATAGGATCAAGAGTGTGAAATATGGCTGTTTTATTCCCTCCCTAACCCTGAGGTGCTGTAGGCAACATAATGCTTTAGCACCTTTTGGTGAAGAATTAATTTAACATAGACAGGGATTGAATCCAGGATCACCCTAGTTGGTCTAGTTGTTCATTCAATTGACTTATTAAATAATCAAAGAAATCATTCTTTCATTTTTCTTCAATTTAATTTGAATGGCAAGGCAGAATGACTTGCTCTTAAAGTTTGATGTGGAATGATAAAAGAAACAGTAAATATAAGGAATAAAGTGAACATAAGGGGGTTAATGTGTGAACCTGATATTATGTTAAATGTGTTTTGGATCATGCACAACTAGGTAGGCAGAGACCAGTGAATTTAAATTGTGTTCAAATTTAAGATTAGGTATATGATGAGTGAACAGGCAATTTTATCTATGAATAATTTCAAAGCACATTTGTACATTGTAATATTTAGACAGTAGGTTTAATTTTATTTCAGTAGATTAGTAAAGTAGAACACTTTATTCTAGGTATCTAATAAAAGTGCCAGGTATTTTCAAATGCTGTTTAATTGCTCGTAGAATTAAGTGATTCTATGTTTTCTTAATATGATTTTGTTACAATTGTAAATAGCAAATGCTCTATCTGCTGATTGATATACAGTGCATATATAGAAGAATCTATATCATTGCAAATGAAGCAGTTTAGTAGTTGTACTTTTCGTGAAGGTGTTGTTCAATCACTGTTACTTTTTAACAACTTTAATACAATTTGCCTCTAGATTGTCTATGTTCTTCTTGGTCATAGCATTCATTAGTTGCCTAGTTCACCTTTGTTCACAATAGACTTGTGAAATGACCTCCTATTTGAGTGACTGTCGATAACAAATTGCAGCATCTTCGCCATTCGAGCCAAGAGTACTGTGCCTGCTAAAGACTTCTTCAAACCAATAAATGGCTGTAACATCCACTTAATTTTTTAATTAAACTTTAAAGCTTGGAAACTTAATTACTATTTAATACTAGGCAATTAAAGTGTGTGGTCAGGGCTGTCTATATAAAACGCATCAATTTGAACCTGCCATTTGATTAATAGCCTTGCCGATGTAGAAAGTGCACCACAAAAGAGAACTGCAATAGGGTCATATCTTTAATAGCTGTATAAGGTGTGTTTTTAGCTGTTATTCTCTGCAACAATTGACTCAAAATAATATATTACGTAGTTTCCATTACCTGCTTTATAAGCTAATGCAGTTTTGTTTTGAATTCATTTTAATTTTAATAATAATTTATTTTATGATTAATACATGTAGAGAAGTTTAATTCTTTAATATTAAAGCTTTAAGACATTCAAAGTAAAAGAAAACCACTTGTAACTGTATACTGCTCTGAATGATTTTTCTGAATTATTTGTATTGAAATAACAATTACCATTTGTGCTAATTCTACATTTATTTGCTTGTAATATTGCTTGCTTTTAAAAACTCAAAGTAACCTTACCAGGTGATGTTATCTGTGCCCTATGAGGTAGATGTATTTCAGGTATAAAAACAGAAAATTAAACATTATCATGTAAATAAAGCACAAATTAACAGTTTATGAAATATTAAGTTTTCCAATATCGCAGTGGGCATTTTGAAGGATTAAAGTCTGAGTTTGTTTCAATCCCTCAAATAAATATTTGTATTTTTAGCACTTATTTTCATGTTACTTATTTGTTTATATGATCATAACCAAGGCTAGCTGAGAAAACTCAAATATTTGATATTATACTAAAAGTATTAGCTGCACATTTACTATTTAAAGATCTATTCACATATTCGAGCGTTCCATGTTAATACTGTAATTGGTAGTTGCTTACATATTTTCCATGGAAAGCATTATAGAATCACCAGTGGTCACTAATAGGAAATGGAACTTAGCTGTATATTTTATCATTTTGTAGACCCAGAATGATTTTGTTTTTGCTATTTCTGTAGCCACTGTTCACAATGTATCAGGTCCATATTCACAAAGACAGCTGTTTGAATTTTCTCTGCTCAGATGTCTTTTAGAGGCAATGGGAAACTTGATCTACACATGCTGTCATGAACAGGGGAATCCAGTTCTTAGATATTATAATGAACCATGAGCTAAATTGCTGAATTTTAAAGCAAATTTTATTTGCTAAACACCAGGAATAATTGGTTATTTTGGGTCTGTTATAACTTGTCATTTACTCAAGTGCAGATGTTGAGTTGTGACCCATCTGCTTTCCTCTTTACCAGGGTGAATTTAGGATTAGGAGACGACCCTGTTCTGCGGTGTTGTAAGCAATGCTATTAATCACATCCAGTTTCTATACAGAAGATGCAGTCAAATCTAGTTACTTCCCTACTTCAGGAGCAAAAATCTTGATTCAAGTTTAAACAGTATGTTAGCTACTGTTGACCTGTGTCTCTTTTTAAACTTTGATATTATGCAATGCTGTTTTTATTGCTACAATAATCACTGAAAATCAAAGTAACATATACATGGTCGTGATGTGGTGGCATTCCATTAGTCCTGCCATTTTAAAGAAAATGTGTCTGTTTATGCATGGATGAAATGGGCTTCTCATAGGTATCATAACCACTTTTACTGCCAGTTTATCCTGATTACCAGAATTTTTAGGTTTTATATTTTTCAATAAATAATATAGATTACAGTGAATATTTGAGGTTTATTGAACCTAATATTGTATATCACTGGATTAGCAGAAGTGATATAGTTGCACCCCCAGTTTGATATTTTATTTTTTGTTCAGTGAAAAGTCACATCTGCATAAAATTAAAATCAAAATATTCTTCAGATGCAATTATTTGAGGATTTTACATAGGAAAATAAAATAGTTATCAGCAATTAATGAACATATTAAACTGTCAACATAACTCCATGACCACTACTGCACTGTGAGGTTCTACTTTATCCAAAAAAAAAGTTTGTGGAATGGTGAGCAGTGCTTAACTTAAAGCATTAAGTTAGTTTCGCAGTGAGGTGAGAAGTAAATTATGAAACAAAATAATCCAACTTTCACTGAAAATTCAGTGTCTGATTTATGATGTTATATCTTGTGTCCAGAAGTTCAATTTTAAACTAAATTTTTGTAATCATGGAATATTAAAGTGCTGAAATACTGATAAAGCGATGTAATGCTTATATGTATGGCAGAGGTGATGTGATTTGCTTATTGTACCAAAATGATATGCCATGAATTAGAAAGTGATATTTCATATCATCTGCAGTTCATTACTGGACCAGTCCTGATCTTTGCTGGTTCACTGGGAAAAGTATTGCATTGAGGCCAAATGGTTTCCTGAGGGCGTTAAGGGAGTGAGTCCCCCTGATTACTCCAGCATTCATTCCAGCGGCCAGTTATGGAGCAATAATAACAAAAGCAGTGAAATGAGTGATATCTTCATTGGCTCAGCTTTGCATTAATGTGTGTTGCATGGGATAAGTTTAAAAATTAAACCAAGAATTAAGGACATAGAGCAAAAAAATATAATAATCAGCCTTCTATTACATATCTCTTCCTAAACTTTGCATCCTATTTGCATGAGTACTACCTCATGCCTTTTTTAAAAAAATCTTTTAAATTCCACAGAATAACTTAAGGTATTCTAAGGGAAAGGTACATATAGTTCTGTACCTGGAAATCTGAGCCCTTTAGTCTTGATTCAGCTCTTAATATTGGTTACTGTTGAATTTCAACAAAGGTAAACACTGCAGGGGGAAGTGTTTCAGTGCTTTAGAGAATTGGAGCAATTCCTCCAATTTTCATGGTTGTGATATGAATTCTTTTGACAGTTGGAAAGGTGAGAAGCTCTCAGAAAATGCATTTCCAATCAGCCTGACGTTGTCCGTGTTGCATATTTTTTTAAATACACCACAATGGTGTGTATCTGATTTATTTGGAATAGCTTCTGTTTCTACTTTGACTGCTTTTTAACATTTTCTCTATACCAAGGTCACCAGTTCTGGGTTTGATTCGTTCCTTATTGTTCAAGTTTTGACACCAATTGTGGGAGATGACTGCCCTCACCTTTTTTGGGGGGGCATATCTTTATCCCACTTTGTTTTAGAATCCAGGTCTTGAATTATCAATTCTGTCCTTGCTCTTGCATTGAAGCTTCTGCTCATTTTATTCTCTTTAAGTCTGAATTACCCAACTCATCAGTTTATCAAAAATACATGCAGGAATCAGAACACAGGACTGACATTTTTTTTTCTGGGCTGGGAATTGTAAGATGTACTTGACAGTTGCAGATTTTTTTAATCCACTGAATCCTTTGGGTATTTTATTCTAATTATTGCCCTAAACTTTGTGTTCTAGTGGAGCAAAAGATAACTATAACTTTTAACATCTGAAGTGTATGTGTAATAAAATACATTTTCATTAGTTTACTTATGGTAACTTATTACCTCATAATCTTTCAGTAACCTGATAAATGCACATTTCCATGAATTGATTACGTATGAGCCAGTTTGCTTGCTTGTTGCCTCTGTGTGGTTGACACTTGCAGTCATGGAAAATGACTGCTGTTGTTAACCATATCCCATATTAACTCAAACCTGTGAAATTCTCTGCCACAGAAAGTAGTTGAGGCCAAAATATTGAATGTTTTCAAGAAGGTGTTACACATAGTTCTTACGGCTAAATGAATCAAAAGGTTTGGGATGAAAGCGAGAACAGGGTTTTGAGTTGGGTGATCAGCCATGATCATATTGAATGGCAGAGCCAACTTGAAAGGCTGAATAACCTACTCCCTTTTCCTAATGTCTACACTTCTGTGTTTCTACGTTCAAAGAATGAGTGCATTCCAAATGCAATCAGCAATTTTCCTTGTGGGGACATTAAAATCTGTAGGTTTCTGTTGGGTATGATTTGAATTTTACTGCAAACAACATTTTAGGATACTTTTATGACCCACAGAGTGGACGATAAACAGTGATCACGTGTCTTATGTTAGCCTATCTCATTCAGTTTTAAAAGGATATCCCAACAGAAGACAGCTGAGCATTGCTTTGAATGGGACTTTGAAATTCCTGACCAGAACCTTATCATGCCCACTTTACATTTTGGAAAGCATTCAGTTCAGGGCAATGTTCTAGAATTTTTAAGAATTTCTAAAGAAGCACTCAATTTCACATTTGGTGCTTTTCTGGATAAGTGTAAGTTTTTAATTGCATGCTGGGTCAGAGAGAGAAACTATTTCTTGCAATTCCTCCAACTATAAACAAATTACTATTAACACTGGGAATTTAACTCATCGTAGCTACATTTGGATTGATCTCATAATGTATACAATGTATGTTGGTAACTTTAGTTAAGGTATTTCTTGAAGAATGTTACAAGATGCATGTTTGTAAAGTGACTTACTTTATCATAGAAAATTCATTTTAATTTGGTAAGCAATTGTATCTTAAGTGAATCACTAATTGTTGGTGTTATGCATTAAAATGTAAGTAAAATTCAAAAAGGATTAAGTGTTGAACAGCATCAAATGAAGATTCTTTGAGATAATGTTTATTTACTTTAATGAGCTTTTGACAAATGTTTGCTTTATCAGTTTGTATGGATTGCTTTACATACATTTCAATTAAAAATAGTTCAGTATTGAACTCTGTTTGCATTGCTCAAATAAGTAGAACACATTGCAAGAAATAGCAACAGCAAATAGCTCAATTTCAAGTTATTTTTGTTTTTGGAAAGGTGTTGTAACGAGTACGATCTGTTTCTGAAAATCATAGTATTATGATGCACCTGATTCATTTTCCAATTTTTTATTCCAAGCAAGACATTTTTATTCTTTATTTCAGTATATGCTTAATTTTGATTTCTTCTGCTGTATACAATGAATTTGTATCTGTGTTCTCAGTAATGTGTGCATAGGAAAATTACAGATCAAAGATTAAATGCAACATTTATCCTTCTGTTGTTACTGTCCTTATGCCATAGTACTGTTTGCTTGCATTCTTAGTATCATTGAGAGTGAAATTGGTTACAACAGTACCACCTAATGAGTTCATAGTGAATTGGCAACCTGTTTTGCATTGAGAAGAGCACAGGATAAAATAGGTTGCCAATTGGCTGTGAGCCGGTATTATTTTATCAATGCGAATCAGTTTCACCCCCACTGCTTCACTTTTCTGTTTCTCCCTATACCTGATTTTCTTGCATTCTGTTTTTTCCCCCCTTTTTCTGTTCATGGCTGTTAATCATATTTGTCTCTATATTTATTCCTTCTGCTGTTTCTTCACTACTTTTGTTGCCAACTTTGAAGAACCATCAGTTATTGTTTCTTAAATACTTAAGGACAAATCATATGAATGTTAATAATGCTAATAATTGTGTAATTTTGAAAATAAGGCATTTTGGTAATAGAATGGACTCTTTAAAAATTAAAATTTTCTGAATGAAATTTAAAGTAATAGCTTTCATTTCTGCCTGCTTATGGTCTAACCTGTCAGCCAAGTCATCATTGGAGTGGCACTGGGGGATTGGAACCACTATTCATTGATTACTTTAAACTGAATACAGGTCATGCATTTTAGATGTTGTCTTTGATTTCTGTGTGTTGGAGAGAGGAAAATGGAGGGTAATGTTGCGTCCCAGCTTTTCTCTCATTCCCCTGCATCCAATTTAAATGTTTTCACTTTTTAAAAATTTTGATTTATCCCAGACTGTAACTGAGAAGATAGGCAGGTGAGCTGCACCATGCCTCTAATTTTCTTATACCCTCTAATTTTCTGTACTTTTTTTCTCACCATCTCTGCTAATAATACTCCAGAATTTGAAACTCTTTGTAAAGGAATCTGATTAAAAGCTATTGAGAAGAAATTAGTTTTAGCAATCTCAAAATAAATAGGTATAATTGTTGCAGTTTCTTTGACCAACTTATAGGCAAATTGTGTTTCAGGAAATTTAGTGTGCAGCTTTAAATGGAAGGACACTTGCATTTTATAGGCTTGTTAGGTAAACAAGTTTTACACAATGATCGGTTTACTAAATCCAATGTTGTTCAGAGAGAATTTAAATTCATTTGTGTGCATAACTTGTTATCTAGCACTCAGAGTGCCATTCAGTCAAAAAGCATGGAAACAGACCCTTCAGTCCAACTTATCCGCGCTGACCAGACATTCCTATCTGACATGGTCCCATTTGCTAGCAATTGGGTCATGTCTCTCTCTAAACCCTTCCTATTCTTATGCTCATCAAGATGCATTTTAAATGTTGTAATTATACCCACCTCTACCACTTCCTCTGGCAGCTCATTCCATACAGCCACCACCCTCTGTGTGAAAAAGTTACCCCTTAGGTCCTTTTTTAAGTATTTCCCATCTCACCTTAAACCTATGCACTCGAATTTTGGACTCCTACATCCTAGGAAAAAGACCTTTGCTGTTCACCCTATTTGTTCTGTTCATGATGTTATAAACCTATAAGGTCACTCCTTGTTCTCTCCCCTCCATGGAAAAAAGCCCCAGCCTATTCAGCTTGTCTGTAGTCCAAACCCTCTAATCCCATCAATGTCCTTGTATATTTTTTGCAATATCTCAAGTTTAACAGCATCTTTCCTATAGAAAGGTGACCAGAATTCTACTCCTACAAACAATTTATTTTTTTAAAACAAAACTGTATTTAAAAAAAACTTAAAATTCACAAATGGCAAATTTCATGTACTTATTAGTTCATACAAAATATAGACTATTATGCATTTTTAAATGGTAGAAAATTCTGTCAGTGATCCAGAGATGAGTGTCAGTCAAATCATTATGTTAATATTGTTATATTCATAATGAGTAAAATACTAAAGCAGCCTGTTTGAATGAAATAGTGTGAGAGATTTTCTGTTTTGTATCTTGATGTGAAAACCCATGTCTGATTAATTTATAGTGCAGCTATTAACAAGTGTATTGAGAGCACTGATTTCTGAAAGTCCTGTTTATTGTTTGCAAGTAGTTATCAGCTCAATATTGGATTAAACCTTATTTATGAATTTAAATCTAATTTGCTACTCTTGTCAAATAAATAATTTTCTATACTTCTATAGTAGTGCATTGTATGTTCCCTGACAGATACCTACGCAGCATTTCCCTGGGGTTTAATTTAATATGTTTTTCTTCTTGCTGATCTGGTCAACAGCAATATGTGAATAAAGCAAGTATCCTTCATGTTATAAACTGTTATTTATAAATGGGCATTTTAGGCCAATCTATCCAAGTAATTATGGTTTCCTTTACATAAGAACATCTACATTTCTGAAAAAAACAGTAGAAATGTTTCAGTTACAGGAAATGCAGTTGAAATTTTGCTAATGTGGTTTCTCTGTCAAATACCAATAGAGGCGTCTTTGAGAATGACAAAGAACACAGAAACAAGACACTAGTAATCTTTTCATTGCTCTGTTTTATAGAATAAGGAATACATTCATTTCCATCTCTTAGTTAAGCCTGGGTAATTGCTCAGTGGAGAGGAACATATATGAAGTGTGTACAGATCCATTTGAAAAAAAAAACATATACAGCTGTGTGGAATTTTCTATTTATCAGCTGATTGATTTATAAGTATAATGTAGTAAACAAGGACATTAATTGTTCACAAAAAAAAGTAAGGTGTTTTCCCTGTTTTAATAACAATAATAGCCAGTGCTTAATTAGTGTTATGAGTAGCTCGATCCTAAGTTTAAGTTAGAGTTTCAAAGCTAAATTCCTTTGATTATTGTTGGTTCAAATAAAAGCAAATGACTTCCTAATTTTTTTTTCCTTTTTTCAAATGGCCAGTGGTATGTTGAGCTCATAGACTGGGTCACATTGACTGGATCTCAGTGGAACATGATTTGAGAACAGCTTTATGTAAAAATATGCCGACTGATGTTTGGAGTTACGCAGCACATGTAATTATTTGATCATTTATTAGTCATCTCTTTCCATAGAAAAAGCTTGCTCTTTGTCATGTAACTTCTGAAGTAAAAATCAAATTTCAGTGAATAGTATAACGGCAGATTTGCTGCATACTCATACATTAATGTGGCCCACAAATTTCCCTATAGCTATTATAATTTAGCAAACTTGATATATGTCAAAAGGAGAGAGCACGCATGTTATTATCCATTTACATATTTCCAACTAAATTACTTTTGTATGTTTCACTTCAATCAATGCATGATACTTTTCTTTCCAAACTGCTTCTGAAGCTTTCATCTTCCATCCAACAAATGTGAACACATTGGTGAAGTACTTGCTAAATATCAGATTTGCTGCTCAAGCTGTACAGCTTTAATCGTTGGCAAAAAAGATTGAACATCTCGAACTGTAGCCCTGTTTCCTTGTGACATTCAAAACCTTCGAACTTTCCATTTTATTTTATAAAAGGGCAATGTTGATCTTGTCATTCTAAACTTGTTCCTAACTGAGGAATAGATTGCAATGCATGAAGTACTTTGACTTCTCTTGCAAAATCAAACCAAATTATCCATTTCTCTTGATTTAAGTGGTGGAAGGAATTTGAAGTACTCCAGTTAGGCTCTGAACTACACCCGCTTTAACACTCTAGTGCTAAGTATCTGCAGCATTTGAATGTGCTGGACATCTGTATCATTTTGCTGTGAAATGATTAAAATGGCAGTACTGATCGTTTCAGAACTCTGACATTTAAAGCAATCTGAGACTGAGAACAAACATTCCGTTGTTCACTGTTACCTGGTGCTAATTCTAATAGTGAATAGAAAATCAGATTGCACATTTGTTCTTCTTCAGATTAATGTGATTAAATTATTCAACTCTAATCAAACTACTTGTGTTACTGAATTATAAAGTACTATTTATTTCCAAATATCTTTGAAACATTCTTATTTTAAAAGTATATTATTTGCTGGTGGCTACTGTATGTAGAAAAGCTCTGATTATGCTCAATTCATGATTGACTGCAAAGTTTCATAATGTGTTCTCACATACCATTAGCTCTAATAACTGTATTCTAGTGCTATCAATTTAAATGATCTGCATTTGACATGAAAATTGCAGAAAGTTCCAAAAGGTGAAGTCTTATCATTGTGTGCAATCTCTGGAGAACTGGAACATTGACCAGATGACTTGCCTGCTATTTCCACATTATCCTATTTACATCACTGGAATGCCCATGGACAAATCAGCTCATTGCAACAAGTTTCTCAGTTGATATGTTTTTAGCTCAATCTAAGGAAGATTCAAGAGCACTGGCAGATGTTTGTAGAAATTCCTTTGACTCTTGGGTTGTGTAGAATTTCAGCGTCACATCAGCTGCAAACATTTGCGAGGAAAATCTGAACAAATGAAGAGTAAGCCTCAGATCTGATTTTGAACTGAGCATGTTATAATCAGTCACAGCATTACTGTTAAATATGCTGGCATTTCATGTTACTAAATTGTTTTGGCTACACTTCAAAACTATAAAAAGTCAAATAGCGATTTTTGTTTCTTTTACAGCTGCCTTGTAAATTATACATGCGATTTTCTTGTAACCTGTTTCTGTTCATAATACATCTGAATTTGGAGCTTGTACACTTACAGACTTTTTAAAATGAATCTACTTAGATTTTGTGATAATGCCTGCAAAAACTGTTAAAGTTGCCAAATGGAGCAATGGCTCAAAGGTACTTTGAGGGGGAAAAAGTGTATTGTTATCTTTTGTGATGGTCAAAGTTAAATTGTAGACATGTTTTGTACCAAATTAGTGCATTAGTACACGGAGATGACAGCAATTTTTGGCCAATGAAAGTAGTTTGATTATTCATTATTTAATGTGATAGTGGCAGTTTAATTGACTGTCAACAGCAGAAATGTGTGTTATTAAAACTGAGGAAATGGATAAGTGGGAGGTGTTGCAAGTTTACAAAACTAAGTATTACATGCTGAAAACCATGCTGAATAGATTAAAGTTGACAAATTTACACAAGCCTTAATTTGCTTATCATTAAGCAAAATATGGAAAAATTGAACAATTTATTTCACATTTCCGCTATCAGGTGGTGAAATTGCTTTCTATAGTAATGTAGTTTTATAAGAAGTTTTTAAAATCATTGTTTCATACAGAGATATTTTGAGGCAGATGTATTGCAATACAACATTGTATGGAATATCTCATAGCACAGCTTGACATTAACTATAATTCTGTATTTGGTTTGACTAAATTCTATATCAAATTTTGAGTGTAGACAAAATCTCATTCTTGTCAATTTTAATAGTATTCCTGAATTTTAGCTTGCTTTTTTTTAAATTCATAATAAACTCGGAAGAATCACATTGACATTATTCAGTGTTGTTGGCAGTCATGCACATTTTAATTCCTACGCTGGACATTTCTTGCTTTTACTATTAAACATTCCTGAGTGCAAATAAAAACTTATGTGGCAAAATTATTAAAACTACTGAATTAAATTGAAAAAAAAAGAGCAAAGGTACATTCACTGGTTCTAGTTTTAGTTGTGATAATAGACATATTTCCCTTTTATTTCTATCAATGCTTAACTTGCTTCAAGGAAACAAAGAATCATTTTTGAAGTGCAATAGCTGTGGTTCCATAAGAAGACACTTTTTGCACATAGATCATGCAACACAGTTGCAAGATGAATGAGCAGTTCATTTGTTTTGGTGCAGCTGGCTGAGAGCAAGTACTGGGCAATACATTGACTGAACTTAGAAGACATTTTAAATTTTTGGTGTTGTAAAATGGTGGTCAAGGATTGGTCATCTGTTGACTTAAATGCAAAAGAGAGTTGTGCGAAATGTGCAACAGTCTCATCTGAAGTTCCACGAGTCATGTCCAATAGGAAACTCACTCCTGTAACAATGTAAGCTCATGACATAATGCACGGGAACATCAGTCTAAATTATTGTTTCAGAGTGTGGAGTGAACTGAAACGTGGGAGGTAAGAGTACTGTTATAGAATGGAGCTAGCATTGAATCTCTCGCACATTAAAACCAATTCTGAAGGCAAGTCATACTGAACTTGAAACTCCATTTCTCTCTCCATTGATGTTGCCAGTATTCTCTGTGTTTACTAGATTATTTTAGTGCCTTATTTTTACAATGCTGTTCATAAGGGGAGAATTAGTTGAGTAAAGGTTAAAAATAGTAGTGGGTCATAAAATTTCAAACATGTTCCTGTCACCCACACTCCCAATCTGCCAAATTACCTTGCAATAGATATAGGAGATGCTGTCCCAGACAGAGAGAGAACTTCTTTCTATTCAAAACTTTCTGCCCAATATTGTTTTCAATGTCATCATTTTAACTAAAACATTTGGTAGATCAGCACAGTGGCAAAACTCACTGCAAAACTGATGACACTCATTGTGCGCCCAGAAGAGACCAAGGTGATTTTTTTTAAAAAAAACATTTTCTCTTTATGAATATTGCAAGAAGTCATTGGGTTCCCTCAACCTTGTTCTGGCATCTGCCCCCTCGTACTTAATGTGACAGTTGCAAATATCCATTCTGAATAATCTTGCGATGTGGCCTGTTCTTGTAAATCCCAGCATACTCTGTGCCATGTCAATTTCTGTTCCCAACTGCCCGTTTCAGGCAGGAAACTGGACTGCAATATTTAAATTAGATCCAGGAATTAAAATAGCCTGGGTCTTTGACTGACATTTCTGAGGGCATTTCCCCATCTTGCACCCAATCTCTTCTAATGTACTCCAAGTTTAAATTGACCTTGTAGGAATTGTACTTTTTTCCAAAAATTAGAGAATAGAAATGTAGTCAACAGATTTCTACGTGCTTGTAAAATAAAATAGCAGTTACATATTACTTCATGAAAAGATTTTAGGGTGTTGTAACAGAACAAGTTTCTCTCATTTAAATGAAGCTAGTGAATTATTAGTGAGTCTCCAAATTAATTAGTAAATTCTGTTAAGCTTTCACAGAACATAATTTCTGCAGTGCATGGTGGTATACTCATGAAGTAGGCATTGTGATAGTGCATTTCGTTCAGAATTTCTAACCAGGACAAAGCTGACAAGTTATTTAGCAAGGGAGTTGACTTTATCATGGGAAGAAGCTACATAAACATTTCTCTATTACAGGGCTTATAAAATCGCACAATATGATTTGTTTTCCCACCTGTCAATTCCTATAAGTATATAAAAAGCATTGATGATTACTAAGTTTACAAAGCAAACAGTGAGCTCAGTGCAGTACATAGAAAAATGAAGCTCACTAAAGCTTGTAATGGAAATGTTGTTACACTTTTGTCTCCATTTAACAACTTGTGCAGTGACACAAATACAGTATATGTTTATACCATTAGCAGATTATGTGTTGTCACAATGTAATTCTGATTGATTGACACCACTACTAAACTAACTGCAATTGCGTAATATTCTATATATTTTCATACATAAGCACTTTCTTTGTTATTGATGCAGTCAGCGTCTTCAAATAGATTTTGATTGACAATTTTTTTTGTTGAAAAATAAGACCGATTAGTTGGTGTAATCTAATCACAATAAAGGTACGAATTATCACAGGTTTAACCACTTTTCAAAAGCTATTTAACACTTCATAGATTCTATCCTGCTGTAAGATTTTTTGGCTCTTTGGTTACTGTGTGTACATGGATTTGTTTGACATTGTATAAAAATAAATCCCAACATGCATACTTTAGCAACAGCAAATAGCCATAGCAACAAGAATTATTGATTTTACAAAATGGCTACGGTTGAATGGGGATGTGGATGTCAGCCATACACACCTTCCCCATTTGTATGATTGTTCCTTTTTGTTGTCCTGCAAGTAAAGTTACCACACAGTATAGAGCCAGATTTTGTCTGCAAAAGTAGAAGATTCTGTCAATGCAGTAGATTCTGTGGAAGTAAGAATGGAGTTAGCGGTTTGTGTTTTAATTCCCTGGTCTTGATCTTGGGAATCCTGACATGATTGTGGCAAAACACTGGAGGGGAGTTTTAAGAAGTTGACCAATTAAGAGGTTACTTCCTAGAGATCGGGGACCACCATCCAATTGAGGACAGTGGGCAGGTCCCACAACCTGCAGGGCTGAGGGGAGTGACAAGAATTTGTGCAGCCAGCAGGCAATGTCCCTTGTAGGACAATCTTCTTAAAAAAAAAAGTTATTCTAAGATAAGTAGTGGCAGATTTAAAGCAGTAATGTGGAGGAATTGCTTCTCCCAAAGATTTTCAAATCTGTGGAATTCACTAGCCTGGAAAACAATGGACAGCAAGACACTAAATAAATTTAAGGAGCTAAACTGTTCTTTAATTAGTAACAGGTTAAAGTGTAATGGGGAGCGAGCTAGAAAATGGAGTTGAGACCAAGATGAGATTAGCCATGATCCTATTAAATGATGGAGCAGGGTCAAGAGGCTGAATTACTACTCCTGATTCTAGTTCCTGTGAAAATGTTGCCCAATGTTTCAGGGCGATTAATCTATGTTGACTGTGCCCATACATTGAATAGGCCTGCAAAAGCATGTGTCCCCATGTATAAACAGAAAGTACTGGGGAAATTCAGTAGAATTTGTGGAGGGAGAAACAGAATTAATGATTTGAAGTTCTGTCTGACATCTTCAGAAAATGTATACCCTCACCATTAAGTTTCCATTGATGAAATAGAGACGTGTGGAACCTGAAAGCACAATAATAGTGTGAAATCACAACAGGCGAGCGAACATTTGAAGGAGAAAAGATAAGTCCATGTTTTACTGAAAGCACATTCCCAAAATTTAGTTTTGTGGAGTCAATGCAAATGCTAGCTGTCTTTGACTAAAATTGCAACAGCAAAAATTGCTGTTCTTAATGTTTCAAAGTACATTTTAGTGATGGAAAATCTAAACCTTGGTGGTCTAGCCCAGAGTTGGGAAATTCAAAATCTTATCATCGAGTAATAGTGTTGAAGGAACTATATTGTTTTGATTTGCTGACTTGATTAATCCTGGAAAGAGTATGACGTCTGATTCAGGTCATAATGGTAGGTTACTGTCTGAAATCAGTTGCTGACTGTATTTCTAGAGGTTGGCAAGAAATTTGAGGCAAATCTATCTTCTAACAATGTTCCAGGGAACCTTATTTATCAGTCCATACATTTGAGGTTAGTCTTCACTAGCAAAAGGTTGAATTTTACATGCACTTTCCGACCATTGGAAAGAATGTTTCAATATTGTCAATAATGCTTTGAATAATGTATCATACTGGTGTGTGGTATGACTAGTGCAAAGTGATGGTAAATCATGACATCTTCCATTGCTCAAAACTCATGTTAAGCTACTGTTTTTATAGCCAGTTCTGGTTCATGACTCACAACTGCATCCAGGGGAGATGAGTTTTATTGAATCCTTAGTTACGACTCTGGTAGCATTTACACAAGATTATTTACTCAGAAGCTAAATCCAGTCTGCAGCAAAACCCCTCCGGGAATACACCATTTAATAAAACAGAACAGTGCTTTAAGAATAACCTGTGTGCCAGTACTTGACAGGTAGATTTCAGACTGAGACAGGTGATGTTCTCATTATACCTGTCCAAACAAATGGGTGATTTTCATTTTGAAATAGACCGCCAATAGTTAATGGACAGATTACATTTTAAAAAAAGCCCCTCAGCTGGTATCTGTCCAAACAGATATTAATATACACGTTTTTTTTGTCTAACAATATTTGTGGGCTGTGAAGTTTTTGGTTTTAGTTCTTTCATCTTACATTCTGAGTTGCATTTATTAATGTTGAAAGAAGAGTCTGTTGTAGGTATAGATTGCATTACAGGAATCCCATCTCATTTATTCGTCTGTTTCTACTTATTCACCTTCAGTGTTTCCTGGATTTTGTGCTGATGAGCTCAGAAGTGAACGAAGCAGAGATTGAAGGATAGATACAGATACAAAAAAAATCGAGCAGGAAATCTGATAGCATTTACTCTTTGTATGTCAAAATTTCAAGGTCAGCTGAATGGAAGAGGATGACACATGGACACAGTGTAATCATTGAGTTTCTGTAGTGTATTCTCTTGATTGGAATACTTATCTAGCATTGTAGAAGCATTACTCTGACCATTTTTTAAGCATAGTTTGTAAGGCTGCAAGTCAGATTACGTCTTTTTTTATTTTACTTTTACTCTACTTTCCATGTTGTCCCATACCTGAGCTGGAAGGTGTAGTGCTGCTTGTCCTTGTGCTTCAGACACTGCTGTTGTAATTGGCTGGTGAAAGGTGTAAATGGACTCCTAATAGTGGTTTTTTTTCCCTTTTACTTTCAATCTCATCTTAATGAGGGAGATTCTTAATCTTACCCATAGATCCAAAGTGGAGGTCAAGACTAGAAACTGAATCTTTAGCCCTTGCTGTGCTCAGAACAGAAGTGAGCAGAATCAGAATCTTTTCTATTCTGCCCCAGGTTATTACTTGTGAGTGGGTAGCCAACTGTATTGATTTTGAAGCCCTGTCAGGAATGGCTGTGATTGATTGGGCTGAGGGGTCTTATGGATCAGTGGTAGCTGTGGCCCAGAGAGTCCAGCGTCAAGTCTTCACTGCCCTAGAGGTGTGTAATCATGTCCAAGCAGGAAGATTTTTCTTGAAAAAACTGACTTAACTTCCTAAAAACAGAAAGCGGATTGGGATTTTCCAGTTGGCATTAGTGGGGAGCAATAGTTACCTGCAGGTGTCTCTCCACTGGGGTGGGGGTGGCAGTATTCCGGGCACATTTAGAAGCATTACCTGCATAGGTTTAATTGCAGCTGCAATGGACATTTCCCCTCCCCATCATGTTGATAACCTTGCTACAAAGCTAGCTTTTTATTTTAAAATGTTGGAGAGAGGGCTCCTCTGTTTTGCAGTGCCTTCACCCTCACTTACCTGCCATAGCTTCCTGCTGCTGCATTCAAGTTGGAAGATCTCCAATTGGCTCTCCAGTGTTGAGAGCCTGCTTGCCATCCTTAATTGGACGATGAGTTCACCTTCTCGACGTTTAGTTGGCAACACAAAGGGAAATTTCAATGAGTGACTGTTCCTTACACAGTGTGGGCTTTTGATTTGATCCTGACAGTGAATTCAGGAGCTCATGCTGATTATCCTGCCCTCATTGTTTTGTGAAATGACCTGATTGTACCTTTATTCTCAAATAAATCCCACAGATATAATCTCACCTCATTTTTAGAATACTTTTACTGACTTTCATCATTGTATCTCCACCTTAGAATCTTCATTATTTGGACTAAACAAAATGCCATTGCATAGAGTAAGAATTGCTCCCATTTTGGTTTCCAATTTCTGAAATTTAATTGTACCTTCTGCATTTGACTTTGTTTTGATTTTAGTTCTGGAAATATAAATTCTTCAAAAGCTAACTTTGATAAAATCTGATGACATGCAATTCAACACAAGTTTGTGTTCGTAATACGGTACTGCATTTTATTTTTCCTCATTTATGTTATTCATTGCCTCAGATGTCTTATTTGCAAAGCAACAGACCTGTTTCCAATTCTCTGTTAATATCAACCTTGCTTCCTTTAACTGGAGCTCTTTATTGGTACAATATTAAAGGTCATTTTATTTTTGTTTCAGAAAGTGAGGAAGTTTTGGAGACAAATAAATTATGTGCTTTTAAGTCCTATTCAATTCCGAGAATTTATATATTGAGAATTTTCTATGTTTAGTTGCTGCTTTGTTCAAAGTATTATAAATCAATCCAATATCTCAAAGCTCTGATTAATTGTAGTACAGAATCTTCAGACCTGAGCCAGGCTCAGGGTACATTTGTCCAGCAGTAATTACCTGCATCAGAAGCAACAGTATCACCGGAAGCAACATGAAATCTCCACGGCAGCAGCTGCATGTATTGTCCATTGTTGCTTACAGTTGAGGAGTTTTCTATTGGTTTAAAAAAAAATTAGGATGGGAGCTTTTACGAAATCCTGAATTATACTCTGCTGTGTAAAATGTGTCATCTAGTACTGTCCTTGCACTGTCTCAATAAGTTTCCAGAAGTGGTACAGTCAGGGAGATGTTTCCTTTTCACTTGTCAGTGATCCTAAATTGTTATGGCTAAGTTGGGGATGGGAGGATGACCATAACATAGCTGGAAGTATCATTTTTTTTAAAGAATGATTCCCCTTCTTCATTTGGAACTTCACAGTTTTAAGGTACAGAATGGCTTAGCAGATGCATAGTAGTTTTATAACAACAGATTTTCAATTCACATTTGCAAATCCTAGAAGGTGTTGCCCATCGAGGTTCTAAATTTACATTGCAAGGCTGAAGACATGGGGACAAATGTTTAAGTGGCTCCTGAAGTGGGATCAGCGCTAACCGGCTTGCAAATGTTCTCCATGTCTGTGTCATTTTAAAAATGGATTTTTGTGGGAAGGAGAGAATGGGGAGTGATATTTACCCACCATAAGTACTGGAGTAGCCAAATAAAGGTACAGCACAAACACTGAGGTTGCGCATTCCTCTCCCCTTCCCCTTTTGAAGTTGAATACTTCAGACAATGAATAAAGACAGACTGAAGCCAGGTGCTTCAGATCACATTTTTCGCCATCCCAGTCCCTACAGTTGACCACAGATGCGGTAAGAGATTTTCTCTCCAACCTAGTGGTCTGCAGCTATGGACGCAGTTTCTGTATCACATGTTCAGTCTTCAGAAGTCCCCTCCATCACTGCCATCCTACCTGCATCAGTAGCTCCCACTTCTAGTTGGAGAGCTGCTGATCTGTAATTGCTGGAAGATATCCACTTGACCTTCCAGCCTTGGGAACTCCTCACCATCTTTAGATAGAAGCCATGCAAGCATCCTAGACACTGATTGAACAATTGATTTAAAAAAAAGAAATTTCTCTGCCCAGAAAGACACAATTGAAACTGAAGTCCCATTCCTGCAAGTGGCAAATTGTTCTTGGAGATTTTATGTTCTTATTTTCCTGTCTCTTGCTCTTAATTAAATTTTTCTCTCCCCTTTATTTTTCTTTATGTACTTGACTCTAATTTACTCCTCCCCAATCCTTAAACTTCATTGATTTAAGGAGATAAATGTTGGTTTGGTTTTTTTCATAAGGGTCCCAAATGTCTCATTGACTTGTCCCACCTTATCAACTCGCACTTGTAGCAATTGATACACAATTTTTTTTACCATGAAAAATGAGGGAAGACTCTTGACTACAGGACAGCTGTGAGATGCTCTGTCACAGTACACCATAAAATATATTAGTATGATACATTTGTGTGCAGTAATGCTGGTGATAATAACTGGGTCATTAGAAAATTAAATCTAATGATCTGACCTTGAGGGCTGGTGTCCGATTCAGCTCGTTGCTTTTGGATATATGTATGTCCTTCAATTGCCTGAGGTCACAGACCCATCTATCTACTCAAATGATAAGGAAGATGGTCTAATGCTTCTATTTTAATAAACATGTTTCAAGACGAGCTAAAGGACAGGTTTTATAAATGGGTTCTTGGTATGTGAGATAGAGGAAAGATATGACTGTAACAGTGTTCATATTACACAATATAAGAATGGGAGAAGTCCATTTACTCCCTTGAGCTTATTATACCATTCGACATAGTCATGACTAGTTGGAACCACATGCCAATTGTCTACTCTACTCCTTTGTTTTATGTTTTATACATTTTAGCAAGTGAAAAAGAATGCTGACTATTGGGGGTCAGAAATAAAGAAAGAAGGAAGCATGGACGTTTCAATATTTGAAGCATATGAAAGCCAAATACATATCTTACCTGTATTTTATTGGTAATAGGTCAATGTGAATTATGCTCTCCCATGAGATAGATATCTAAGCCTCATTCATATGGGACAGTGCTAAAGACATAAATGGCTGTATTTTGTCGATTTTTGGCAGTTGCTTCAAGAGATTTATGTTGCTCAAACCACCTTGTCTCATGTTGACATTTCTCACACAATCTTCCATTCTTATTCTCATCAATTATGCAACTGGCCTGTTTGGCACCAATCTCGCAGAATCATGGTCGAGGCAAAAATGTGCACTACTGCTGGGACTGAGCAATGTTTATGAAACTTGCTAGATTAAAACTGCAGTTCCATTGCACTTCACACACTACAAGCCAGGGATTTCCTTTTGCACTCTAGTGGAGGGGTTGGTGGAATGGAGGGCACTGCTTTATTCCTGTTGACCAGCAAAGAAGGCTACACCACAATACCCTGGGTAAAATGCAGTGCACTGCAGTCAGGCAGAACATCAGTGATCTTCTGCAAGTGTAAGTGCCACCATCCTTTTTCTGCTATAGCACACTCATTCACTCAAGGCCACTACTCACCCTCATTCTGCCACTGCACACTCCCCAAGTCTCCTAAAGTAGAATTATTTCATTCATCTTATCCACTTCATTGTCCTTAACTACGACTCATTCCTGTCTTGTGTGCTGCCAACTCGATCACTGGGAACACCATATCACCACTACTCCTACATAATTGCTCTTCCATCCACTGTCGTCATGCTCTGTCCCTCTCATTGTCTCATGACAGGAAATAATAGCCTACTTCCTGGACTGATGACTCCACAGTACCCCGACTGTAATCCTCGGACTGATTGAAGTTTAATCTGTAAGACTGACCATGGGTTTAACCCCTCCCCCAATGAAATCATACTGGCTGTGACATTATCCCCTGACTAACAATATTCCTTCTCACTAAGCATTGCTTCCCTTTGACGTTCAGCCGTGGCCCCGCTTCAAGCACGTATTTACCACATAAGCTGCTGGCAGTGTGAAATTGTGCCATACATTTCCTGCCATTCATTTCCTGAAGAAGGGCTCATGCCCAAAACGTCGATTCTCCTGTTCCTTGGATGCTGCCTGACCTGCTGTGCTTTTCCAGCAACACGTTTTCAGCCCATACAGTAACATGTCCACCTCCTTGATTGTTCAGAACTTTGAACCGTAATAAGCCGTACCCCTTCCTCTGCATTAAAAGGCAACGTAAGCCACACAGAGGCAGAGCTTCCAAGTAAGTCCAAAATGAGTGAGCGCTAAATAGTGAAGATAAGAGCAAAGGATGCATTCTGTCGATGCGAGATGTGTGTTTGTTCCTGCATGTGAAGTGACCTGGCAGAAATGTGTATGCTGCAGGTGTCCTTGCACTCTAAAGAGAAAGGCTGAAGGTCTGAAGTGTCTGTGAGTCAAGGCGAAAGCAAATATTAAGATGACACGGTGACGATGGTGCTTTGCTGTTGCCAACTTGCTCGGATAAAAGTTAGAGGATGGTATCGGTGGGCCATGTAGGGATAAAAACAAAGTCCTGGAGAAACCCAAGTCTGGCAGCATCTATGAAGAGAGAAGCAGAGTTAAGAAGAGTCACGCTCAACTTGAAACAATAACCATGTTTCTCTCTCCACATATGTAGCACAGCAGTTTGCTTTTACTTTCAGATTTTGAGCGTCTGCAGTATTTTGTCTTTTTTGAACATACAGGGATGATATGGTGAAAACAGCTGGATGAAGAAAACAAAATCAATTGGCATTTGTCTAGTTTCTTGGCAAAGGAGGAGAATTGGGAACTGCAGAGAAATGAGTCCCGTTTACCTTAATAATAGGATGCAAATGCATGGAAACAAGGCAGTTGTCGTTTTTTAGTAAAATCTGACCTCTGCCTTTTGAATCCTAGAGGATATGTTGGAATTTTTTTCTTGCTGTTTCATTCTTACTGAATTTTCCTAACTTTCTTGCCACAATGCACAAGGGAGAAGAAAATTCTGCTCAGATGGGAGAACATGAAGTGAAAGGCAGTCCAACAGCTTTTCTCCTCACTCTAAACAGATTTATTTTTACATAGATCAGGAAAACTTTAAATGTGCACTTTCCAACTTTTAAAAAATCTGTTCACTGAATTTGGCTATCTTTTGCCAGCAATTATTGCCCATCCCTAACTGTCCAGAAAATAGTCAAGAGTCAACCAAAGTAGTGTGAGCCTGGATTCATATGTAGGCCAGATTGGAAAGGATGTCAGATTTCCTTCCCAAAAGGACATTAGTGAACCAGATAGCATTTTATAAGAATGGACAATGGTTGCCTGTAGGCTAGTTTTTAAATACCGATTTTATTGAATTTAGGTTTCACCATCTACTGTGGTTCAAACCAGTATCCCCATGACCATAGCTGGTGTTCTGGATTGCTAGTCCAGAGACATTACTGGACATTGTGAAGAAAATTATTTGTAATGGAAGTATAATTATGGACATTATGTAGGATTTTAAATAGATCCTGGATTATGTCTATGTTCCCTAGCAGAAGAATTCCCCCAGTTTCTAAACTGTTTCACTTGAGAACTCCACTTAGTTTTGACTTTATATGCAAATTGTGGTATATTACTTATTACTTATAAAATATTTATGTCTTGTGGCTCTATCAACTCATTCAATCAATTGACATTTTGGTAGTCATTTTGAAAAAACATAGTAAAATAGTTATATGAGAGCCTTGATAAAGTTCGGCAGTTCTGTTTTAAAAAACAACTCAATTGTGTTAAATAACCTAAATTTTTTAACATGAATATTGGTCTGTTGCTTTATTGAATTTTTCTTATTTGTGGTTCTGTGCGCTCACCAACTACTGCTGAAAAATATTGCAAACTATCAAGTGCTTTTCATCATTCAAAGTAGTGAGAGAAAAAGATTGTAAGTCACTTGTATTTGTGTTCAAGTCATCTGTAGCTGATCACAAGACCGTGCATTCTACATTATTCTTAAAATAAACATTTTTCATGAAATGAGTTGGAGATTCTATGAATTTTAGATTTTTTAGTTACTTATTCTATGCCCATGTCTGTTTCATGAAGTAATGTTACTCATTCCTTGATTGAAATGACAAAATTGACGGTAACATGCCGAACTGGCTACAAGAGGAGGTTAATGGCTTGGGATTCCTTTTTCCTCTTTCTCTATCCAAATACATAGCACAAATCAAGAGTGTAATAGGAGCAAGAAATGCTGGATGACTTCAGCATGGTTGGCATCATCTGTAGAAGGATAAAGAGTTAACATTCTTCTGACTTTCTCCAGCAGTTTCTAATTTTATATTGGATTGTGAGCATCCGCAGTACTTTGCTTTGATTTAACCTAGGAGTGTGGTGAAATACTTGACTGGTTATAGCTCCAACAAAGTTCAAGAAGCTCAACATTATACAGAACAACTTTACTGAAGGTGGAGGATGGGATAGTTACTCCCTTCACCATTGGTACACAGCAGCATTTCAGTATACCATCTACAAGGTACACTGCAGTAACAAACAAAGTATCCTCAGACAGTATATTCCAAACCTGTGATCTCTACCATCTAGAAGGACAGGAGTGGGCAGATACTTGGGAACAACATCACCTTCAAGTTCTCCTCCAAGGCACAGGCCATTCAAATTTGGAAGTATTTTGTTGTTCCTTCATTTTTGCAAGGTGAAATTCTTGGAGGTCCCTAGCAGCATTGTGGGTGTCCCTCAACACCAAGAACTTTAATAAGGCAGTTCGCCATCACATTATCCATGACCGTTAGGGATGAGTGTTAAATGTTGGCCTAGCCAGCAATGCCCACATTCTATGCACATTTTTTTTAATTCCAAAAATGTGTAGTGCTACTCTGTATATAAACCAAATTTACATTAATTTCCTTAAATCTATCTCTGAAAGATCGAGTAACTATTCCACAGCAGAAAGATATAATATTCAATTTAACACCACTTTCTGGGCCTAATTTTATATCATGCTCATCTGTTTCATATGTTTTCATTTGGAATTAGTTGTTGATGTACAATGGAAAATTTTAATGTAGATTGCATCATCTATTGTTTCAGGATAAACCAGCAAGTGAAATTAATAAATAATTATGGAAAAGTGGGCAGCAATTTATTGGAAGCTAGACTAGGCATGTCTCAGGAAACTTCTTCAAAATGAACTCTAATGCATAAAAGTTTGTGAAGGTAGTTTTATTTAGCAACAGAATTGTTTCTAAATATGCTTTTGTGTCACTGCTCTCATTCATAACAATTCAATACTCCTTTCCAAAGGCAAGTCATTTTCTGTATTTCCCGTTCAATATAGAATTGGTCATGGTTATTTCTATCTTTTTAGTTCCTGATTAGTGTGATAAAATGTTACAAAGGTAGTGAAAAGATAAGCAGTAGTCATTCCTTCATTAATCACCTGTGAGTATTGAAATTGGTTTGTCTCAGATATTGTAAAATTTAGGTGGTCTTGGACAGTAAAAGTAACATTTGAGAACTCATGGGTTTCTTTAAGGTAGACAATATCTGTTGAACAGCCTCTGCTCCCCCAAATCATTTTCCCACCTCAACAAATGTCCCTCCAATTTGCCTCATTCTTCCCTTGAATCTTCTTTCTCTCTTCCAATTTTTCATTCTCTTACAAATGTACATGTGCATAGATTTACTTATTTCTCTCTTGATGTTATTTCCAGTAAACTAGTGAGCTTTGAATTCTGACACCATACCTGTGAATATTTTAAATTGTACCTTCTCTCTTCAGACATAGTTCTCTTCAATTTTAAAACTACTCTTTTATTTTCACAATTCACCCTTGACCCCTCCATTCCTCCAAACATTCCCTGACTAGCCCAACTTGGTAAACCAGTGATTGTCATATTTAAACAATTAACCCAGAAGTCTGACTTTAAAACTCTTTCTTTCTGACAAGTTTTTGAATTTGAATCAAATAAATCTAGTTATTTATGGATTGACACCTGAAAAAAGAAAGGAAAGCTACTTGATTTTAGTACACTTTTATTAGCGTTTCAAGAAATAAAACCTATCTGCAGTGCTTATATATCAAAACAAAAACAGAAATTACTGGAGAAACTCTAGCAATGACTATGGAAAGAAAGCAGAGTTAACATGCTAAATTGTCACTGTTGCTCACTTCCCAAGAACAGGTAAAATAATTTATTGTCTTTCCAATTTAAAGTCTGTAAGTATGTCCCTCACTCTTACTAAACTCTCCTACAGCTCCTTTTGCAAACTCCAGTCAAGTTTTTGGCCCTTTCAAAACATTGAAATGGCCCTAATCAGTGATGCAAATATTATTTTGTGTGACTGTGAGCATGGTGGAATACTCCACGTTATCTTCCTCAACTTCTTTGCAGCCCTCAATGCAATTGTTCAGCCCACCCTTCAAAAACTTTTTTTAAGTTTCCCTGTTTGGTACTTTAAAGTTTGTTTGTAATGGTGAAGACAGAACCTATATCCTTACGGAATGCTGATACATAAATCCTTCTAATATAAATCCTAAACTTCTCCCATCTCTTTCTCAGTTTTATGCTGCTCCTTTGGAATATCATCAAGAGACATAGGATCAGTGTCCACATGCATGCTGAGAGCATCCAGCCATACCACTACACTGCTTCTGGGCTGTTCGATTACAGTCATAGAGATGTACAGCACGGAAACAGACCCTTCGGTCCAACCTGTCCACGCCGACCAGATATCCCAACCCAACCTAGTCCCACCTGCCAGCACTGGTCCATATCCCTCCAAACCCTTCCTATTCATGTACCTATCCAGATGTCTTTTAAATGTTGCAATTGTACCAGCCTCCAACACTTCCTCTGGCAGCTCATTCCATTCACGTACCACTTTCTGCAAGAAAACGTTTCCCCTTGGGTCTCTCTTATATCTTTCCCCTCTCACCCTAAACCTATGCCCTCTAGTTCTGGACTCCCCATCCCAGGGAAATGATTTTGTCTATTTACCCTATCCATTCCCCTCATGATTTTATAAACCTCTATAAGGTCACCCCTCAGCCTTCGATGCTCCAGGGAAAACTGCCCCAGCCTATTCAACCTCTGCCGATTGCTCAAATCCTCCAACCCTGGCAACATTCATGTCAATCTTTTCTGAACCCTTTCAAGTTTCACAACATCTTTCCGATAGGAAGGAGACCAGAATTGCACGCAATATTCCAACAGTGGCCTAACCAATGCTCCCATACCACACCCATTCACCTATTGTACTCTTTGCTACCTTCTCCCCAGCCCCACACCCCCATTTATCTCTACACTCTGGAGGATTCCTGGCTCTATTCCTGATGAAGTGCTTTTGCCCGAAACGTCAATTTTTCCTGCTCCTCAGATGCCGCCTGACCTGCTGTGCTTTTCCAGCACCACTCTGATCTAAAATCTGGTTTCCAGCATCTGCAGTCCTCACTTTTGCCTAACCAATGTCCTGTATAGCTGCAACATGACTTCCCAACTCCTGTACTCAATACTCTGACCAATAAAGGAAAGCGTACCAAATGCCTTCACTATCCTATCTACCTGCGACTCGATTTTCAAGGAACTATGAACCTGCGCGCCAAGGTCTCTTTGTTCAGCAACACTGCTTGTCTATTTTGGCAATGTGGATGATCAGTTGTTTTCCCCACCCAAACAGTGGTAAGTGAAGCCAACAGTTTGAATGTTCTGCATCCTTGAGCAGCGTGGGCAACGGTGAAAAGTTAATATGACAAATATGGTGAAATCAGATTCTCGATGGCAAGAAGAAGTTCCTGATTTTCCCCTTGGGGTTTAAAGGGTGAACTGAGTCTTGATAAAACCTTTATTCCATGTATTTGCATCTCATTTCTCTGTCGTTCTTTAATTTTCCCAGTCTCGCCAACAAAGTAGATGGTGCCAGTTCTCTGATATGAAAGTCAGAGAAATTACCTGGTGCGAGTAGCTCACTGCATACTTCTGCAAGCCTTTTTCTTTTCAACTCTGCCTTCGCAATATTGTCTGTGTATGCTCCAGGACGCACTGTTGCATTCTTCATCAAAGTTAAGTGGTCATCACCAAACCAGTAACCTTATCACATTGTTGTAGCAGCTTTCTGACCCACTCTAGCACCACATCATTCCTTCAGGACTTTACAACTCAGGAACGCTTTGAGACTTGAATGTTTCTACCAGATCACTTTCCCTGCAGAGGCACATGCTCATCTCATGAATCCTCTGGATTCAAGCTATCAATAATACTGCTCACACACTTTGCATATACCTGGAGGCTCGCAGTCTCTGTGGTGAGCTTTTTTTTAAACTGTAGAGGGAGAGACGGGCAGCTTGTCGCAGTTCAGAGCACTGAATAGCCAAGGAGGTGGGCATGTTGCTGACTGGCACCATTCAATATCTACGTCAAACGTAAAGCATGTGCCAGCAACATAGATTAGATTAGATTACATTACATTACATTACAGTAACAGGTCCTTCGGCCCAATAAGTCCACACCGACCCGCCGAAGCGCAACCCACCCATAAGCAGTGCTAACCACTGTGCCACCGTGCCGCCCCCCTGCCACCGTGCCGCCCACATGGAGTGTATTTGCACATGGAGTGTATTTGCAATCAGTCATGCCTTAAAGTGAAAAGGGGTTTCAGAATGTCACATGAAAGTTAGTGAAGGCAATTTTATAAATTTTACTTTGCATCAAAACTGTTTCTAAATATGTCTCTGTCACGCTTGTCAAGGGAATCATCTGATTCTAGTTGAGCTGGTGGGCTGTTTTTTTCTGCCAGGAGATAACAAGAGGGATTTAGCACAATGGAGGAGTAGCTATTGATGATCCATGGCAGGAAATGAGATAGAGTATTCCCACTGAATGAGTAAGAAGCAAAGAGCTGAAAGGTAATTTGGAAAGTTGGGTTAGATGAGAGCCATTGAGTTATCAAGATGCATGGAAGAATGAGAGTTGTAGTCCATGAGCCCTGGTGAAATGAGTGTATAGGGATAGAGTCAGAGAGAGTGGTAGCCCTTTGAGTGTGAGGTAGCAGAATGAAGATGGTGGCACTTATTTTTGCGAAGTGCAGAAGGTCATTGACTTTTGCCTGCACTGCTGTGTATTGCATTTTACCCAAGACACTGCATTGATCTGGGGCACTATGTTGGTCCAGGCTGGCTGAGTCTTGTGGTGTGACCTCCTTTGCCAATCAGGAATAAGCTCTGCCATCCTTTCCACCACATTATCCACCAGCACCTCCAAGTTCCTGTAGGTAAACTGAGAAGTTAATTTGCTTTTCCTTCAGGATAACAGTGCAGGACCATAGTGTGAAGAGCGAGTCCTGGCATCAGCGTCTGATGTAGCAGTGGTCTTAAGTATGGTGCTAGTGGTGTGGTGGCCATAAAGTGTGAACAACAGCAAGTACTTCTGCCTCTCCTGCTCATGTGATACCATAACATGGGTGCAGGAGAGGCCTTTTGCATACAGCTGAAAAGCAGATAGCATGAGAGAAATCAACATCAGCCAAGGCAAATGAGGTCCTGTGAATCCAACTGAAGAAAATACTTTGCCAAAAATGGAAAGATTCAGCCAATTGTTTTGCCACACACTTCAAACTTTTTTCTGTTGTGAATGTGTTCCTCTATTTCTTGCTCACTGACCAAGGCTGACTCAAACTGCTTGTAATCTGAGTTCCTGGAGCGAATATCAATTCTCATATTTTCTCTCACAATAGATTGCTTGCTTCCTCATCCTACCATTACTTCCGTCTATAACTCAACTCACTTGCTGTATAAATTTGTAACTTGTACTGCTTTCCTGCCTGATCTCTCTACCATTACCCATCATAAGTTTCAGCTCTTTCCTGCTCTTCTCATATCCTGTGCCACATCCCATACCCTCATGAACATTGTCCTCCTTTTACTCCATCATTCACAGCCTTGCCTTCAACTGTCTCGACCCAATGTCCTAGCATTCTTTCCATAGATATTACACTACAACAATGCTTCCTTACTCCAGAATGATCACACTTGTTCAGAAGTACTTCATTGGTTCTAAAGTGCTTTAAGATTTGCAATGGTCACGAAAAGGATTTTAACAAGAGCAAGTCTGTCTCTTTTTTTTTCAAATCCTCATGTCTCAAAACAGGAGCAAAATACTGTTGATGCTGGAAGTACACAGCAAGCCTGTCAATCATAGAGAAGGAAACAGTTTTTATTAGAACTGGAAGAAAACTAGAGATGTAACAGATTTTAACTGCAGTTAGGGAAAGTGGGAAGGGGTGGAAAGAGCAAATGGGAAAGTTTGGGGTGATCTGAAGGCAGGAGAATTTACAAAAGAAATCATGTTGTGAGGCAAAAGGAGATTGTAATGGGCCAAGTAAAGAAGCAAAAATGTGTCTATAGCAAGTGTAAGTGGGAAACAAATGCGTTATCACTCAATTGCCATCCAAACAAAAAAGGGAGTCGAGTTTATAACCTGAAACTGTTGAATTTAAAGTTGAGTCTGGCAGGCTGTATTGTGCCTCATCTGAAGGTGTGGTCTATTCTATGAGCTTCTGTTGAGATGTGTAAGAGATGGAGGACAGGAAGGTCTGAGTGGAAGCAGTGTTGTGAATTAAAAAGACATCCAACTGGAAGCTAAGGGTCAAGCTTATAAGTTGATTGGATGTGTTCTACAAAGTGATGATCCAGTATAGAGGAGACCATACAGTAAATACACCAAATAGTAAATATAGTATATAAAACTGAAAAAAGTACAAGCAAATACTTACACCTAAATTAAACTGAGGTGCTGTATTTTGGAAACACAAATCAGGGCAGGACTTAAACACTTAATGGTAAGGTCTTGGAGAGTGTTGCTGAACAAAGAGATCTTGGATTGCAGGTTCATAGTTTCTTTAAGAATAGAATTGCAGGTAGTCAGGATACTGAAGAAGTGCTTGCATTTATCGGTCAGAGCATTCAGTATAGGAGTTGGGTCGTCATATCGCAGCTGTGCATGATATGGGCTAAGCCACTGTTTGAATACTGCATACAACTCTAGGCTTCCTACTGTGAAACTTGAAAGGGTTCAGAAAAGATTTACAAGGATGTTGCCAGGGTTGGAGGATTTGAGCTTTGGGGAGAAGCTGAAGAGGCTGGGGCTACTTTCCCTAGAATGTCAGATGCTGAGAGATGACCTTATAGAGATTTATAAAATCATGAGGGGCAAGGATAAGATAAATAGACAGGCAAGGTATTTACTCCAGGGTGGAGGAGTCCAAAACTAAAGGGCATTGGTTTAAGGTGAGAAGGGAAAAATTTAAGAGACCAAGGGGCAACTTTTTAACGCAGAGGGTGGTGTGTATATGAAATGACCTGCCAGAGGAAGTGGTGGAGGCTGGTACAATTGCAGCATTTAAAAGACATGTGGAGGGTATATGAATAGGAAGGGTTTAGAGGGATATGGGTCAGGTGCTGGCAAATGGGACAAGATTAATTTAAGATATCTGATCAGCATAGACTAGTTGGACTAAAGGGTCTGGTTCTCTGCTCCACAACTCTGATTTTATGAAATCATTATTTCAACTGGAATGATGTGTAAAGCCTTAGACAAAGGACAAAGTGAAGGGAAAAGATGATGCATCACCTGTGCTTGTAGGTATTTTCCAATCAATCAGTTGAGGGATGTTATCTCACACCTCCGGAGCAGGTAGGACTTGAACCTAAGCCTCCTGGCCCAGAGGTACCACTCTGCCACAAGAGCCCTTTCATTAGTGCTTGCATGAAAAGGTGCCCTGAGAAGTGGAGAGGGATGTTGGGGTGTTTTTTTTATTTATATATATTCCATCACAGGATGTGGACATTACAGGTTGGTCAGCATTTATTACCCTTCCTGAATTGCCCTTGAGCCGAATGGCCAGCTCGAACATTTCAGAGGGCAGCTAAGAGTCAACCCATATTGCTGTGGCTCTGGAGTCACGTGGGCCAGATCAGGTAGAGATGACCGATTGCTTTCCTTAAAGGCTGTCAATGAACCAGGTAGTAGTTTACCATAATTGATAGTTTCTTTTAGAAACAAATCAAAATTTTATTTTTGATTTTGCTTGAATTCAAATCCCACCACCTGTCATTGTGAGACTCAAGCTCATGACCCCAGAACATGAGTCATGGATTCTAGATTACTAATTCAGTAAAATTACTACTATGTCACTGCCTCCCTTTAAGGGATTGAGGAGTAGTGGGGGTATCATGAATGAAGTAGTCTCTTCTAATGCTGAAAGATAAGTGGGAGTTGGGGGAGGTGGGGGGAGAAGCTGTGTGGGTGGTGGCATACATGAGACATAAAGGAGGATCTGTTGAATGTGAGGTTGCTAGTTTAGGAGATGAGGATAAGGGAGACTGTACTTAAGTTTTGGGGTGGAGTGAGAGTGATGCAAGTAAACCAACGGGAAATGGAATGGACACTGATGAGGGTCTTGTCAGCCACAGTGGTAGGATTGGTGGAAGTGAGGTGAATCTTTGCTTGAGGGGGAAAAAATATAATGCAGGTTATTCTGTTATAATGCGAGTTTTGTCAACCTGGATTTGCTGTATGCGATTGATTAATTGGGGGAGCAGTTTCTAAAACGCAAACTTTTAAAACCTGATCGCTGTAACACAATTACAGCATCAACATTTAAGTGCGGTTTCTAATGCAACCATCGTGTTATAGAAAAACTGACTGTCTATCATCAAGATTGGATAGGATAGAGAAACAAGGAGCTGGAGTAATCCTTTTCGGAAGCAAGATGGAAGTTAGTGAGCTTGTAACAAACAAATATTTGTCATCATTCCATTTTCTTTTTTCTTAAAAACACTTCTTTACACACCTCTTTGAGCAAACTTTGGTCACCCTTCCTAAGATCTCCTGATATATGCTGAGTTAGCTGAGCAGTGCTGAGATGACATTAACATGCTGCAATTGGATTCAGTGTCCTTGGGCTAGAGAAAGAAAAATCAGCCAGTGTTCCTGATTGCTACTCAAGGATCCGTGCTGCAAAAATGTGCATGTGAGGACAGGATTAGGTTTCGCTGTGGGGCCTTTGTGGTTGAATAGTTTGTGACATTTGCAGTTCATGCTAACACATCAAGAGTAATTGCTTGGGCAAATCAGTGGATGTTATTGACATCTATAAAACTGTATCCCAGTCAGAGTTACAACTTCCTGAGATAACGAATAAACATTCTTTCAGGTTCATTATGTAATGACTTCTTGAATTATAGCCCTGTTCTTCTCCTTGTTCCACAAACTCTGCTCTCCAATCATCTTATTCATTTCTTTAGTTTAATAGACGTAGATTCTACACTGCAGTATAACTTGCAGGGTTGTAGCATCAAAACATATTTTTTCTTTGATCTATGCTGCATGTCTCAAGGCAGCATGGGATACCAGTATGGTAACATGAGATCGTCGCACTGCTGTCTTTCTGAGTCTCTGATGGTGGATTTATTAGCAACACCTAGCATGAGCCGTGCCCACCAGAGTCACCACGAGCAAATGATTCTATCTGTCTGTGCAATAAATACACCAGCAATATGTCAGTAATTTTGTGATATTGGGACTGGCTTGTGTAAGCAGGCAATCCAATTATTTTATTTTTTTCATTTCTACGCTTGTTCCATCAGTTTAGCTGTTTTCTTTGCTTGCTGAATGTGCTCATTTGGATGTATTCAAAAGCTTACTGTACAAGAAGGCTACATATTTTTGGGCCGTCAAAACCCCTTTCAAACAATGCACAGATCAGAAATGCTTGTGCATTTGGACCTTGACCTCCAGTTGGAGAGTTTACATCTGATACAAAATCTCACCAAGTACAGTGAATTATAAATGTTGCTTTTTTTTTTGGCAAAGGAGTGCTCAAGGGTAGATGCAGGCTATTTCCTTGTTAAACTTGATTACTAGTTTAGATATTTTATCATGCTCAATACACATTAGCTGAAATTATGTTTGAAGTGAACACAGTATTCCCAAGTAACTGAGTGAAAGATGTCAAACAAAATGCAGTGCTTTATGGTTTTGATATTAATTAGATTGACCAAGAACTTCAATTTACTTACTGCATAAGGAATATTGTCATTTCAACCTATATTGTGAGAGTCTATTTACAAGCCCACAATCTAAAACACATCCTTCCCAACTGATGGGAAAATATGACTAGAATGTGACTGATATCTGCCCTGGTTAGGATAGATTGTGCTCATTTATCTGCATGCTGTAAATACTTGTTCAACAGCATAATTATCATTCTTGTTTACTTATAATACTTCCAAGATGGCGGTCAATTGAGGTGGTTACAAGACATTCATTAAGACACTCATTAAGCAACATTGCATTTTCTATTATGTACACAATTCTAATAAGTGATGTTTTCAATGCTATCTTTAATGGCACTGTCATACATTTTAAATTATTCTCAGTATTATCTACACTTTTTTAATTAACAGTGCTAATTCACTAAGCCTATATTGTTGGTAAGGAAGCAAACCCAGGCAATGAAACTTCAGTTTCATGACAGTAATGTTTTGCAATCTGTGTTTGTTACATATCAGTTTAACATTCATAATCGTGGTGAAAATTGGCTGTTAAGAACTTGTTATTTTTTTTTAACATGATTTATTGAACATAGTTACTTAATAAGCATCTTTAGTATTGTAAATCGATGAAAGCAGTAATGAGTCTGATGAGAATGAATTTCAATTACTGTGCTCCCCTAGCATAAAATTCTTTTTTGATGTGGTGGAATCCAGCTACAAGGCATCACGAGAACAGCCACCTCTGTGTTTCCTTTCAGCTGTTTCATAATGAATAGTGAATTGTGCAAACGGCTGTCCAATTTACGTGGTGGGAAATTGGATGGACATACTGGAGGCACAGTCATGTTTGCTTAAAAACAGCAAAGAATACAGAGATTAATAGTACTAAATAAGGTCACCTTTGTGTTGTTTGCTCTCTGAGCCAGGATAGTGAAAATATTACTTTGAGTTTGCAAGAAAAAAGCTTGTCAATCCTAGAAAATAATTCTCAACGTTGTTCACTCAAATACAGGAAATTCTTACAGCCCATCACAGTGAATTTTTTTTTAAAAAAGAAGCTAACTTTGTGGCTAATTTTTGCATGCTTTTCTGGAGATTGGCATTTACAAAGCATAAAGAATGTGCTGTAAAATGTTGTAGGTTTTTAATCATTGTGCAGAAAGCTCGACCACCAAGCGCCGTTAAATTATACAAAAGTGCATTCTTTGTGAGTCTTTTGAGGTGCTAATCAGTGGAATGTGAGCCGAGGCCCTCGAGCCAGTCAGAAACTATTTCATTATTGGGATGTTGTGTAATCAAAGTGTGCCAAAAATGGTGCTGTAGACTTTGAGCAGAGTTCTTCTCCAAACTAAGAGCTGAAATGCGATTTTTGTTTTGTGTACTTGTGTGTTTGATATTCCTGGAAAAAAGGTAGCTTTTAAGAAACGAGAATAAATAGGCTGCTCACTGGAATGGTGCACACAAAGATGACAGTATTTTATTTTGCATGCAAGATTAGATATTCAATATGGACCTCTAAACCCTCCCCAAAAAAAGAACTCCGTACCCACTCACACCCACCAATAACTAGGGTTCCCTTTCCGACAACAAACCTAGCTTTTCCTGCTGCAGAATGAACTTTGCTCCTCTTGTGCACATCGCAGCGCAACATGCGTAGTTAGTTTCTGGATTCTTTTACATGAGCTGAGAGGCTGCTGTAATGCTGCCAGAAGCTCAGAAATCAATTCCAACAGTTGACTGTCTTGGGATGATTTGGGAGTATGCACGCGACAAGAATAGAGTCCAACACTAAATTAATAATCCACCAGTGCCTCCACCACAGACCACTTGGCTACCCCTTTGTTTGTTTAAATGTTTATAGTCTCACTGATGTGAAGGAGAGAATTTTGCACATGGGTAATACTTGTGTCCATAACTTGAAATGTTTGCAGTGAAGCTAGACTTACAAACAGTTATGCTTTGTCCATATCCACAGAGAATGGGTAGAGCCCGTCAGCTATGGTTCAAGCTATGGTTGAATAGTTTCAAGTCAGTCATTGTGCTTCGTTTAATTTTCTGTTTCCATTTCATTTAGCATTTGATGTTGTGGGATTGCAACTGTACCTACTATAAACACACACTTACAGAGAAAGGCTTCTGTGATTGTCGGAGGTGCCTCTTTATGCAAATGAAAGGGAATAGAAATTAAGTAATTTACTCCAAAATGTAATGTAATCTGCAAATGCAAGGTGTGAAAGTGTGATTTAAAAGGAATGCTCTTCTGCCTGAATTTAAATTAGAATCTATTAGCGTAAGAATGCAAGTTCCGGTTACGTTATTCTTTATTAAAATTGAGGTAGAAGTAGGCTGGCGAAGCTGTGGATCAGATTAATGCCAATGGCACAGGGTTTAAGCACCATTCTGGCTGAGAGAGATTTCAAGCCTGCCTCCTCACCCTATCAATTGTGGGAATCATGGCACTTTGTTGTGGCTTGGCAAATAATTGCCGACAACCTTCCTTCTAGCAGAAAGAAGAAAAGTGGGGTAATTTCACATTCAATTTTGATCAATTAGCAAACTCTCTTGAATGCTGCCTGCCTAACTTCTATAGTCCCATTTTTAAGAATCAAGGCACACATCCAAGTGAGTATTTGCTGATATGCTAAAGATTCAGATATCAACTTAAAGGCGGCTGTTGGTCAGTGAAATGAAATAGCAATCATTTGGAGATGTAGACCATGTGAATCACCAAACAAATTTTGTCAGGCAACATGGCTAATAGTGAACTGTGACTGTTTCTAATTATTTAATTGCAGGTATTAATTACAGAGAAAGTGCTCGAGATGTTGACAAAATTGAAACTGAAGTTTATGTATTCTGTTTATGCATTTGTTTAAGAAGAGATTTTCCAATGGCTATGGTACATTAAAATTCAAGAAGTGTTGCCAACAAAATTATTTTCTAACCAAATTACTGACATTTAAGCTGTTTATTGTTACAAACTTGCTATGGTTTTAGGATTCTAGCTTCAAAATTAAAATTAGTGTTTAGTATAAATATGCTATATTTAGAATATTAAGTTATGTTTAAAATTGTAAATATTGAAACTTTTATTTTCAGTATTCTTCTTTCTTTGTAACTTTTAATGGATATGATATTGTTTCAACCTTGCTTCCCTGAAATCCAGGTCTTTTATTCCCTCCCTTCTGATCCTTGCTTTTTTTTCAGCCAGAGAGCATTTTCAATGTTTGCATTTTCATACATTTCTTCAGTGGTAAGTTGGAACCATGACAAAGGTGCCAGCTATATTGTGATTTTCTTTGAATTAAACCCTGTAAATTAACACAATTAGCAAAGCATCATCCTGTTAATTAGCTCCCGATGTCTAGTGCAATGGTTTGCTAATGCCGGAGAGGGTGTCAGATGGGAATCGACATGCTGTTCTGTTACCAGGCAAACAGTATGTTGCATTTGTTTAGTGGAGCAAGGCTACAGCAGCCGCATCTGATGCCTCATCCAGGCTGTGAACAGCTAAAGAGGGGGAGGAGATGAGGAAGGGGTGGGAGCTATTTTAAAAAAAAGACAGTAATAATTCAGAGTGGAGCAGTGCCACAGATGCTTCAATTTAACTGGGCCTCCCCCTTATCACAGAATCTGTGCCAGAGGGTACTGGACTATTTGTGAAAAATCACTTTTTGTAATATGATCGAGATTAAGGAAGCCTGTTGATACAGCTGCACCAAAACACTAATGTGTACCATGCTCAGGTAAGACCTGGACAGAGTTAGCTGATGCTTCCGCTAGTCTCTCTCTATGTATTTGAGGAGTTGGGGAAATGCAATATAACATGCCACAGATTGTCACAGATATAATGTAACTTTAAATATCTCTGCTCAGCTTGATAAATAGTGTTTGAGTTTGTGTGAGAACGGCAGGATTAGGCTGCCCAGTGCCTTTTGTACCCTGAAGGCTGCTAAAGAAAGAGGACTGGCAGACAAGTGACGCTTGTTTTTTCAGAGCTTCGACAACAGGACTAAGAAGCAAAAGGGCCAGTTGTAATTCATGCCGAGTTGTAGGCTTTGTGTGATGAAAGCGATGGAGCGCTGCCTGGGAGATTGCTTTGCTGCACTCTGTGAAGCAGATTTGAAACTGTCTCAGACCACTCAGATGAGAGTTGGATTATAGAATGACCTGAAATGTCTGTGTCATATTGTTCTGCACAGGGTGCATTATACCGCACTAACTAGGTGTTCAGTATAAAATCAGAAAGGTATCCTAGAAGTGATATGTCAGCTGTGTCTCATATTTTATATTAAAAAGAAAACAGAAACTGTACTGAGAAGCAGCCAGTAAATGCAGTACCTCTGAAATCTGTTCAGTCATAGTGTCTGTTGTGGAATGGAGTAATTAGTGCTGTTTTTGCAAATTAAAAAGACAAATGTAATATTAGCCTTGTATTCCAATTTGCCACAATGATTTTACATTGTTTTTATATATTCAATGGTTATGATAGGCTAGATTTGGACGACACAGGAATCATTAGCTAATAATTCCTGTATACTGTAAATTTATCACATAAAAAGGTTGTGCAAATGTAAACTTGTTTAAAGCTAGATGCAATTTAAAAGTGACTAGTATCCAGGTTATTCATTCTCATGTAGGTAGAAATTGATGAAGGTTACCATAAACAAAAACGTATTCCTTTGTTAAATCCCTCCTGAAGAGATGCAACTTTTTCCAATTGGGATTTGGTTTCAGTCACGCAGTTTGTGTACTTGTGCTGCTGACCTTCATCTCCAAGTACCTGCCAATCATCGAGGCTGTGGTGAAGAATGGAAGCCGGTGGCATGACTGGACATTCTTGATTTTCATCCTCATCACAAGGTGGCTGGCATTTCGAAAGAAGTTTTTCAGAGTTAGACTTCTTCTGTTGCTTGCCACAACAAACAAACGTGATTATTCATCTTTAGCTTGAGTAAATATGTTTTAAGATAAATAAAAAATTAAATAGTTACTGAGACATTATTGCTGACAGTAAGAAGTCAGCAATCACTAAGTCCATTAAGTCACAGTGTCAATTCATGTAAACACTCGGTGTCACAGTAGGTTAGCCAGTATTTGAAGTGTCAGTTTTTAACGGATTAAAATCTTATCTTTTGCAGGCTTGAAGATGCAGTGGACGCCAGAGCATGCCCAGCCTCTGAGCCAGTGGCCGGAACAGCACTTTGACATTTCCTCCACTACTCGTTCACCAGCCCACAAAGCAGACGTGTTCAGAGGCCATCTGCAACGTACCTATCAATATGCCTGGGCCAACGATGATATCTCTGCACTGACTGCCTCAAACCTACTGAAAAAATATGCAGAGAAATATTCCGGAATTTTAGAAGGCCCCACTGAGCGATCGATCTTAAGTAGCTACTCAGAGGGGCCACCAGGACTGGTTAATGGGCGGAAAAATGAAGGTGAGCCTTGGCAATCCTCACTGAACTCTGAAGGTGTGTATCCTATGAGCTGTGTTCCAGACGTCATAACTGCGAGTAAATCAGGAGTGACCACTACCCTTCCACCGACAGATGCTTCTGGAAATATTGGAACCTCTCCTGGAGTAGCCAGCAATCTGCCAGAACCAAGTTATTCCACCAGTACCTGTGGCAGTCTCCATTCTGGGCTCCCACCAGTTGGTGCTTCTCAGGAATACGCCACAGCTTACAATGGCTCTTACCTGCATTCAAGTTACAGTAGTCAATCAGCTCCAGCACTTCCATCACCTCATCCATCACCTTTGCACAGCTCTGGCCTTCTTCAGCCTCCGCCTCCACCTCCTCCTCCTCCTCCACCCCCTCCACCTCCTTCCTTAGTCCCAGGCTATAGTACAGGTTCATCCAATATTTCTGGCACTGTGTATAATTATCCCTCCGCTGGCTACCCCCCACAGACTCCTGTTGGCCCTGGCTACAGTCCTGGTGCAGCCCCACCTCCCTCTGCTTATCTGCCATCAGGCATTGCTGCTCCAACTCCTCTCCCTCCAACCACTGTACCAGGCTACAGTTACCAGAGTCATGGCTTGCCACCAATTGCTCCATCACCACTTAGTACCAGCTCAGCCAATTCTCTGAAAAGAAAAGCTTTCTACATGGCTGGGCAGGGAGAAATGGAGCCTAGCTATGGAAATTACAGTTACGGACAACAACGGACTGCGCAGAGCCCTATGTACAGAATGCCAGATAATAGCATTTCAAACTCAAACAGAGGAAATGGCTTTGACAGGAGTGCTGAGTCGGCACCTCTAGCATTTAAACCAACAAAACAGCTGATGGTCACCGATCAGCAAAGAAAATTCAGCAGCCAGTCAAACAGGGCCCTCACACCCCCTTCGTACAGTGCTGGTAAAAATTCCTTGGGACCATCAAGATCCACCGAATCTTTCAGCAAATTCACCTCGCCGGTGATGAATGAACGTAGTGATGAGCACAGGCAACTCCTCCCACATCCAATCCAGGGCCCAGGCATTCGCGCAGCTACCTCATCAAACCGGCCAGCTGATGAACTGTTGAAGAACACTGATTCACACCTCATAGAACTTGTAACCAATGAAATTATAAACCAAGGGCCTCCAATAGACTGGAGTGACATAGCAGGCCTTGAAATGGCTAAGGCATCTATAAAGGAGGAGGTTTTATGGCCCATACTGAGGCCAGATGTTTTCACCGGACTCAGTGCTCTACCAAGAAGCATCCTTTTTTTCGGTCCTCAAGGAACCGGCAAAATGCTATTGGGCAGGTGCATAGCTAGTCAGCTAGGTGCCACCTTCTTCCGAATCAATGGCTCAGCACTTATTTCAAAGTGGCTGGGGGAGGGGGACAAGATCATTCAGGCCTCTTTCCTTGTGGCACGCTGTCGTCAGCCCGCTGTCATTTTCATCAGTGAAGTTGATTTGCTTCTTTCATCACAAGTGAATGAAGAACCCAGTCCCATCAGTCGTATTAAAACAGAGCTCCTCATGCAGCTGGACACTTCAGTGACCTCTGTGGAGGATCAGGTTGTGGTAATTTGCTCCACCAGTAAACCAGAGGAAATAGATGAAGCTGGTCGCAGATACTTTATGAGACGACTTTTAATCCCATTGCCTGACAGTTCAGCAAGGCACCAGATGGTAATACACTTGCTCTCACAGCACAACTACTGCCTCAGTGACAAGGAGATTGCACTGATCGTGCAGCGTACTGAGAGCTTCTCTGGCTTAGATGTGGTTCGACTGTGTCAGGAAGCTATGGTAGGCCCTCTTCATGCAATGCAGGGCACAGACCTTTCAGCCATCATGCCTAATCAGTTAAGGCCAATCACATACCAGGACTTTGATAATGCTTTTTGCAAGATCCAGCCAAGCATTTCCCAAAAAGAGCTGGATGTGTATGTTGAGTGGAACAAAATGTTTGGCGGCAGCCAATGATAACCCTGTGAATATGCAGTGATCATTGGTCACAATAATGTGCTACATAGGGATTAGAAACCCCTTTTTCAGTAGTATTACAGTTGAAAAAGGTACTAAGGAGACAACAGTGACCTTGGCATATGACTGACAGTCAGGGTAAACTTGAAGGAAGAGCGCAAAATGTCAGAGCTACTCAAATGTAAGCTGTATATGGAAAAGCTTATGTTGATGTTTAGTTCTGCTCAAACAAGACGACGCTCACCAAGGTGCAGAGAAAAGTGGGTTGTTTTCAAAGGACAGGAACCCTCTGTGTTGATTCCATTCTGCTGTTCTTGAGATTCAGTTGCTGTCAAGTGCCTGAAGTGGTGCTTTATTTTTTTGTTTGCCTCACAATTCAGTAGGTGGCATGTGCTAATACAAGAGCTTTAACTTTAAACAGTTTTGAACTAAATGTTTATTGAGAAATCAACGGTTGTAATAGGAGGTGGCTAGCCAGCTTTTGCCATTCTTAGGACAACAGTATTCCTCAATCCTGTCTGTTCTGCAGTATCATCTGCAAACAGTAAAGCAGGGTATTGATAATCTGGACCTTAATTTTAGCAGTTCAGTTCTTTTAATGTTCTGTCCGCAAATACTCAGGAAAGTGATTGTGATTTGTACCTCAAAGGAATGTGTTGAAAGCACTATGTACTGCTGGGAGTCATAGGCTGGGTTTCTCATTACTAATATTACTGTATGTTTACCTCAAAGAAAATATAGCGAGGAGATGACTTTGAATGTATCTAGGTTTATTCTGAAGTGGTCCGTCAGAACCTTTTACACTGTTTACCTGTTCCAGGCTTAAACAGAAGGATGAGTCCTTATTGTGAAAGCGATTGCTTTCCAACTTGGGGGTAAATTCAGCCCAAGCTCCTCTTTATCGTAGTGAACTTTAGCAACTGACAATAATGTTTGTGATCTTACAGTAGCTGCAGTACCCAGTCAGGAGGTGCACATGTCAATTGAAAGCCACTTTAATAATTAAGTATTTGGGGAAATAATTTTTCATATTCTTTATTTGGTGGTTCACTACTATCTGAAAGGCACACTTAGCTGTGAACTATGACTGTTGACCTTCAAGCCACTACCGACTGGTTACAGTTGTAGCTTCTAGGTTATTGAGATGGGGGTGGGGAAGGGTTCATTATATGTCAAAGTTGGAAGGTCATGGGTCACAGAGCTACTACATGTGGCAGGCAGTTGGCTAGCTGCTGGATAAGCAGTAGCTAAGCATGAAAATGAATGGAAGATTTTCAGTATACTGAAAAGACTTTTTGTGTTCAGTTTCAGATTAATTTAACTATCATTCCTCATAGATGTGCCCAAGGAGGAAGTGTCCTGCTTTCTGTTCTACCTCAGTTTTGTTATATTCTCTCTGAAAGCAGATTATTAGAGGGTTTTTGAAGTCAGATTACACTTTGGTATGCTAACCTGCAGAACAAGTTTCTGTGAGCTGCTAATTTTCCCTCAAGTGAGCTTCACGTTTCTCCTTCCTTCAGCCATACATTCTGCAGAGTGTTCTTTCTGGAACAACTATTAGCTGGCATGTGTGGCATTTTTATCACCCCTCCTGTGTTGTCTTTCTTTTTATCCTTTAATGCTTTATGTGCAACTTTTTGTTTTTGACAGCTGATTGATGTTGGGTAATGTCTCTGAACAGGAGTAGCTTAGGCTGCAGCTGCCCCAAAGCTTGTGACTGCATGAGCAAAACAGTCTCGCTCGCTGCTGAATGTATCGTTTTTTTCCAATTCTTTATTTTATACAGTTAAAGAACTGTTGCAAAGCACTGGTACTTTGTGTTGCCATTAAATAATGTAAGTTTAAAAGCATTTTTAAAAAAAGAATCTGCACTGAAAACGCCAAACTAGAAGATAAAGAAGTTAGGTTTTGCCCCATGTATTATTTTTGTGAAAAAAGCTCATTTTAATTAGAATTTCAGAGTATCCTTCTCACAGTTTTTTTTTAAACATGCTACAGTCTAAAATCAATATTTCTCTTAAAGTTTGCCAATGCACTGTGCTGACCCTTTTTGTTGTCTTTAGGTTAGCCATTAATTTTGGTGTCTGCTTTCAAACTAGATTTTTATTTCAGTCTTGATGCATTTATTGGAAATGATAAAATGAAACTTAATTCAATAATTCCAGCAAACCCACCAATTGGAAGACCCAATAATGGTTTGCAGTATTTTCTTTAGCTTGGATTATTTGTGGGTTAAAATAAAAGGACACAGACATCAGTGCTGTGGACTATTCTATCCTAATGTGCCACCTAAATGTGACATCCATGTTATATCCAAATAGGCTTTAGCTTTTTAAAAACAAAATCATACCATTTTAACTAATGCATGCCATCAGACTGCAGCTATTAAACTGATACAATTACCATTGGTTTTCCACATGTGTATTTATTCATTTCTAATCTGTTTTGAATGCAACATGGAAACCAAAGTTTGTGGCTTGTTGGTAGAAATAAAATTTGCTTTGCCCCAAAATAAATTTAATATTTTATCTTTTAGAACATTTTTCTTTGATTTAGCAATTTGTGAGCTGTAAACGATCAGCTTACATGGGTGGAATTTATTTTTGAGCAGAATTTTCTTAACAGCCCGATATTTCTAACAGTAATTTAAATTCTGACCATCTAAACTAATTAACAGAATGTGAAATTAGTTTTATTTGTGAAAGCTCTTTAGTCAGCACTCATGCTCTTGAAGTGTAAATAGGTTTAATGTTGTGCTGGAGGTCATTCAGCCAGAGATGCTGGAGTGTGTCAGGCAACGAAAATCTGTACAGTATTATGTTTTTGAGTCATTGTTAAAATTTTACACAAACACCTTATAGCACAGAGATAGGCAGCATTTAATTACAATGGCACATTCTACCTCCTTCCCCAATCCTAATCAGCTGTTCCTGTTACAGCACACAGTCATTGCCTGTCATTCTAAATTCTTCTCCGTTCTTAAATGTAACACTAGTAGTGTAGCACAATACACAGCATTGTTAAAGGCAGTTCAATTTAAAATGGAAGGATGGCACATCCGAGCCCTTACGATAGCCACATTGTAGGCAGTTTGGGTCAGCCATGCTGCGGGACTGAGAAAAATGAAATAATAGAACAGAATGTTCAGCATTTAAAATGGTCCTACTGAAGTGTTTTGAGCACAATCATTCCTGTTTTAACATCATAAAGCTACTATTGTGAAAGAGCTTGAAAAAATTATTTGCAGTTTAGCCACTCAGAATTTTCGTTTAAACTACATCTGTTGTAAATTCAAACATTGTTGCATTCTTTGTAACCATTTCTACCTCATTGCTACATATTGTACATGTAGTATTTATTATTTTATGTCCTTTTTGAATGTCATGCATTTGTAAAATAAAAGACTTGTCCTTGAACTTGGAACAGTCTACCTCAGAAAGACTGTCATTACACTGAACAGTATTATCAACCTAAATGATAGAAGCATTAGGAAAGTGTGGCCGTGTAGATAATGCACACCTACTGGTGATATAGTTGGACTGGAAAATAATACTCATGACCAGACCATTTCTGTAAGATGTTTGTTACTGTATATGCCTTTTTGTGTGGCAATAAGTGCTACAATTAATTTGTGTTGTATTTAATTCTGGCCCATCAAGTGAACAATAATTAAGGATTGTACTAATTTTTTTTAAAAAAGAGGATAGATCCTTAAATCCATATCTTTTTGAAAAAAAAACCTTCTAAAGACACAAAAGTCCTATACAGTATCATAAAATTTGAATATTTTTCAGCAGGTTTTAAAATACATGCATATATTATTTTGTATCTGCTGAAACCAAATTTGTCTTTACTGCACTGTGTAAAGACTTTCCCATCTTTTAGGCTGCACAGTATCACTAATTAAGAAAAAAGGTCAGTTAATAAATTCACATCATTTGTGAACATTATTTGTGTAAATGAAACATTTCTGGTTTAAACTGTTTTTTTTTCAGTTGCTGATGTGATGGGATCATTATATGGTTGAATGTATGTGCATTGGAAACTGCTTTACAATTAAATTGGAGGTCTCGAATGAGTTCCTGAAATTGTTGCAATGCATTTTGTCCTCATTGGTGCAGTATCATTGTAAACCTCTGCATCTCAGTCCTAGAAAGTAGTAAGGCACTGTAGTCTGGAAATTCAGTGCTGAATCCTATTATATTATCTAGCCACATAGAATCTTTCTTTTCATAATTACTTGCTACCACAGGGAAATTATTGGAGTAAATTTTCATATAGAATAACTAGTTTAAGTAGTTACCATGAAAAGAAAATTTGTGGTTCAAGGCAGATATTTTTATGAAAAGTTTTCTCTATTGTACAATTTGTTGTATATGGCTATGCTACTAAATATGGAAACAGAAAAGAACAAGCATACCTCAAATAAAATTCTGAATATGAAAGGTTGTGGATTTCTATTTCCTTCACACACACACACACAAGCGATGCAATGAAAACTAAGGAACGTTGGATGTTTTGGGTACTGAAAATTTCTACATTTCCAAATGTCATGATTGGTTCAAATTTCCCCAGATGATTGCTTTGTGGTGTCTGTCACTTTGCTTCAGAACCATTTCCTAAGGAAAAGTGTATACTCATTTGTGCATTTATAACATTCATGGATTCTTATTGACAGATGGTCGAGTAGCTTTTGACCTCTTGCTATGACTGTTCCATGTGATCGGAAAGTGACTTTTACATGGACCAGAACTGAACAAAATTCAAACTCCAAAATGACCCATATGCTCAGTTCATTTAGGTTTATTTGACCTGTCCCTTTAATAAATGGTATGGCACATGTATACAGATGGACATCCTTCTGTGTGTCCAACCATCAGATTCCCACTTAGCAGGACGAATGATGGATGAGCAGCTGCTGTTTCATGTCTGGAAACAATGCAGCAAAGGTAGGTCTTATTTTAGTTTATTTTTTTTTTCTCTTATGTTCTTTCTTATTGTAGTGAAATGGTGGGTGATTACAGTCTTTCAATCTGAAGGATGAATATTTTGTCCAGGACAATTTTATACCGAAGTCTATTTAATTCTTGGAAATGTAGCAACAAAAATACATAAGTTTTCTCAGGACATCTAGAGTGCATTCAATCCCTGGAAAATCTAGTGGTAAACAAGCATCCATGTTCCCTGGTGACATTGGAATGCTGATCAGCCGGGGGGGAGGGGGGAACGTGTCTGCATCTGATCCCTGCCAGTGTAGAGGTGAGTGTGTGTCTGTATTCCCTGGTGTGTCAGAGAGACTGCTCCGCTGGCCGGTGGAATCAGCATTTGATTTTTAGATTTAGCTTTACAAATACCTTCATTTTATGAGTCCTACTCCTTCTCAAGTCAAATCCTCTGGAAATCTGAATTTACATCCCAGAATACTTATTGCATTCTGTAACGGACAGAATTACACTCTTCCCAGCATATTTTAATCTGAAATGTGATGAGAAAACGGCACTGCCGCTGAGAAATGAAAGAAGGTCTTCCAGTCTCCAGGAATTTTTTTTTTAAAAAACCTTCAAATTCAATTTATAATAAATCAGACATACATTAAACAAGGAATTGGTTGTGTTAATGAAATAATTGTTTTCTGGTGTGAAGGCACACACCCTTAGATGACATTACTAGGATAACATATGATTGTATCTTTAACTTGTGCTCGGTCATTTATGAACATTGGGTCGCACCTCATTTTTGATAAACCTCTGAAGGTTCTTTAGTAGCTGCTTCAGGTCCATTAAATTGTAATTAATGAATGATTTGCTGCTGAACATGTTTCTTTTTAAAACAAAACTGCCCAACAGCTTGTCTCACAGTTGCAAAAGTCTACACCAAAAACTGCGGTAATCTATTGATGCATTTCTAATCAACAATTTTATGCAAAGTTAGTCATTTGCAGTACTATTTGGAGAGACAAGCTCACAATGTTCACTGTTATGCTATCTTCAAAATCAGGGACATCTGTCTTTCTTTTCCTGTCCTGCTGATGAGAAGCCGTGGATTTTTCCTCTGCTCCCCTTCTAGAACCTCAACACTTCCTGCTCTTTAGTCCTAGCTGAAAGCAGAGCTGCTATCAGCCTCAGTGGTCTGGAATTCCTGGCCTTCAGGCCATGCTCACAAACAGTATACTCAGCTGTAAGGAATTCTCGTAAAATGTATACATACACACAGTATTACTTTCAGTCAAGTACGGCATTCATGAGGTGCAATCAAAAAATGAAAGCACCTATGGGTGTCCACAGAGCTGAGATAACCGAATCTATGCTTGTGTCAGGCAAATTACATTCTAGTTATTAGTGGCTAGTTTGTAAATATCAAAGATCCACTTGTTACACTCCTTCAAGCTGTATTTGCATGCTGATGAAATGCATGTGAATGTCTGTGAACTGCAGGGTTATCTGTAGCGGAACAGCGCTGAGCTCAGAAATCAGACAGTCGTTCATCTGACCGACTCAAAAGTCCATGCCGCAGACCTTTATTCACTTTCTTCTCAACAATTAAAATATGCAAAGTGATAATTTTACTTAAGTAGCCTTAAATGTGCGATCTATTTAAATGTGAGGAAAATTGCCCGAAGCTTGCTGCTGCAAAAAAGAATAAATTATGCAAATTACAAAAGGACTCTACCACTTGAAAGCCTAATTTTTCTGTAATAAGCATACTGTTTCATTTAATTTTTTGCCTCTTATTAAAAGTGACAGTTCCTTTGCACTGTCTGATGGCTATATCTGACACTGGGTAGAAATGACTGCAAGACTAAATGCTAAAGCATTTTGGTAGCTTTTAGATGATGGTTACATTCACAAAGTAATTATGCACTGGAGAGTAGAGAAATAAGGTTTAATTACACAGTAATCGCTTATGATGGACACAACAGAAGTGTGAACACCGCCAGACTGCAATCCATCAATGACAAACCCCTGGCCACTTTTAATTCTTCCTCATTTGCATCATAACCTCCGCACAGAGTTGCACAAATGCTGTTAAATGTTAATAGGAGCTGTCTCTCCACTCAAAATGAATGCTTAAGCTGTTTCATTTTCTCAGACCTTCATAACTAGCTTCTCTCTGAGAGCAGGCATTAAGCACAGGCACTGTACATGGTCACTGTTGTGCTAATTGGGAGCACACTTAAAGTTTTATCTCTAAAGCGCTAATAATGCACACTGCTGACAAACCTCTGCATAAGTAATGTAACTGGAGGAAACCTGCTAGGAATAAAAAATGCAGCCTCGGCTGTTGTTTGGTGACTAGCTATTTGATTAAGCCCTGTAGTCATATTTAATTCAGATCCTCTGGGAACTGGGACAAAATTACATCTTCATCTCTTCAAACATTCAGCCATTTTTAACCATTCAGCTGATCATTTTTATTGTTGCCTTTGGATCTGCTTCTGGAGCACAGGGACAATGATGTCCACTGTTTCTCATTCCATAACCCTGTTGTGGCCAGCACTCAAAATGCTCTCATGCCTTGCTGTGATTTTTAATTTTTTTTCAGGAAGAGATGCAATCTCCTTCACATGTAGGTCTACTTCATGCAGTCATTAGCTGGGAGACACCAGAAGAGTCATTCTTTCCTGTCAATTCTTAGGTTTTTCCATTTTTCAGAACAGAAGTCATGACACTGTAAGTGGCCCTTATTCTATTAGGCACCAGGCAATAATTCTTGTCATGACAAAAGAGGCCCCCTCCTGCCTACTTTTCTGTATTGCCTGTAGCTTTCCACTTCATGGAACAGAGACTGGCATAGTAATTGTGAGCAGCCTTGCTTAGTTTCATCATGTATTCTGAATAGTGGCAATAGCTCTCTTCCTAAATCGCGATTGAGAATTATCAACATCTTTCAGCACATAATAGTGAGGCCTTTATCACTTCAGGCGCTGCTGATAAGGTTAAGAACACTAGACAAACCACTCATTAGTGCAAAGGTTCTTCTACATTAAAGGCTGCTGCAAACTAGAGGCTTTCTGTCTCACTGTATTCGATAGGAAAACCACAAGTGCTGAAGCAGCCAATGTATGAGAGCAAATTGGTGATGCAACCCCTTCATACAGCTTGATGGAGAAGACATTCTGTGGAGTAAGAGTCTTTGTATGCTGTTTATTGGAGGTCAAATGCCTATGCGGTCAAGATAAACAGGAATTAAAATTGCTCCCAAAATCTAATTACTAATAAACATAACCTCAATTAGCATGTGTTAATTATGATAACTTAGCTTTCTTTAGACTGTACAGTAGGAGCAACAATAACAACAGTCAATACTTATATTATTTTGGCGGCAACTAGCTACTGGAGCTATCGTTTTGCCTGCAAGATTTCAACCAGAAATGGAATGCAATACCTTCATTGTTTTATTTTAAATAAATCCAAGCATTTTGTCACTTATTGTTTCTTACTTTTCTTTTGCAGGACTGCAGTAAAATATGTACACTGTACATTTAATTAAACCGTGTAATATTAAAAAAAGTCCAACGGTTACACTAACCTTTCAGCATGAAGTTGGTTTTAATAATTAGTGGAAAATGAACAGCTGAGTTTGGAATTCTACTATATTTCCCAGGAATAGCACATGCTAATATTACATCATATTAAGGGAATTTATCTTAGCAATTATGTGGCAAGAATGAAAAAAAAAGGCATCTATTAAAAATTATGAAGGAAGTTTAACATATCCTGCAAGTTCTAGAGCAATAAATGTAAGAACTACATCTTTTAATATTTTGGCTTAATTTCTTTGCATCTCAATGTGCTGTGTTGAAGTGTCAAGAATGTAGTTCAGCAATTATGCAATTCTGATGCAAACTACAATGCTAAAGTTGCAGAGTTGGATTTTTAATGTATTAATGTCAGAAATTTGACAACTTAATGTACAGTGAATAAAATAATGATCAATAAGTTTTCAAATGTAAAACAGTTAATGCTGCAGTGTTGCATTGCAAATATTAAAATGTCAAATCATGTGATGTTGACATCTGCTTTTGAAAAGATAACATCCTCTTAGCCAGGAACTCAAATTAATAGTTCAAAATATTTTTGATTTGGAAAATAATTTACATTATCTACAATATACACAGTATTCGATTAAATTTATAAGTAAAATAGTTTTAAAGGAAAATATTTTATATTAGTTGATGGTCATTTAAGATCAAATTATCTGCCTGCCTTCTCACACCATGACTATGATGCTATGCAAATTACCATGTTAATGTGAGTAAAGTCTTCACAGATTCAGATCAAATATTTAGCACTTCTAATTAGTTAGCAATAATTAACAATGAGGAAGACTTGTATGCTTCTCTGAGTTATAGTCACAGGATGAATTCTTTCAAACCCCATGAAGACTTCACTGCAGTAGTGATATTAGAGAGGAGAGTACATCTGTATGTAAAGGACAGCATTGGAGTGCCTGGGCTGCAGGCAAGAAACTAGGAAGAGGATTTGTGAAACTGGGAGGTCTTAAAAGGAGTTTGGTTTGTAGTCAGAAACAAGAAGAAAGTGCACAGAAACTAAAGCTAGTGAAAAGAAAGGCTGGAAAACTGAAAGTGAAATTGAAGAGAGACTGACAGTGGAAGAGAAAAGAGCTTTATAACAGAGGGACAGCTGGAATTAAGAACAAAAATAATTGCCCAAAGGGCAGAATTACAATTTGTAAATGTAAAATTAAAAGCAGAGAATAAGGACAGAAATTGGGGAAAGGGATTCAGCTTCAGGCCTTCAATTAAGTGAGTTTATCTAATTTCAAAGATGTTAAAATAAAATTCTGATATTTATAAAATCAAGGCTTCCTTCAAACTATTATATGAGAAACACAAGAGTACATGTATGCCAAGGTATACAATCTTGCTTTTACATTAATAATCATTGGCTAGTATTTAGCATTGTGGGAAAACAAACTTTAAAATAACAAGTTAGGAAAGTTATAATTAGAACCTAATAAGCTTGTGTAGATTGTTTCAGATTCAGTTTCCCTCATGGCTAATATCTGGCCAAAGACAGGCTGTCAGGGAAATGCTGAGAGGATGTAGGTCTATCAATTTGCAAATCCCCCGGGGGCACTCTCATACACCTCCTGGTGGACTCTTACAGCCAAACACACGCAGGGCACAGCAGCAAGTTGCCCTTTCCTCCAGCAAACGATGATGTGACAAGACCAAAAAGGAAGAAGATAGCAACATAATTTCCAAACTCTACTACCCTATTCTCATTCAACAGAGATTGAATGTCATTTCCCTAAATATTTTCCCTAAATAATCAAGTGAATTTATTTGTATTATCTTTAATTCACAGTGCATTTTATTCTCATTGCTGATAACATTTACTCAATCTGCAAATTATCTGTAAATATGTTAATGAATTTATTTGTGTGCACATTTTCCCAATACATTACTATTTTTAAAGGGGCAATTGAGAATAAATGTATTTATGTCATATTTAGGACCCAAAAGATAGAAAAGATATTGGTCCAAAGAGTGCTCAAACCATTCACAGAATATATTGAGACAGGTCAAAGAATTATGGGTATATTTCCAAAATAGGAAGTTTTACTGGGACTGTCTTGTTTCTTATTTGCACTGACAGCCAGAAAGGCAGACGTGGAGCTGAGAAACTTGCAACAAGTCATTGCTTTACCAAACCTAATGTCTCTGCTAATTGCAATAAGATGAGATCTACACTCTTGTGAGTGAACTGCAAAAGGCTTTATTAAACTTAGCTATATACAAAAGATTGTAAGAGAGACCATTTTACCTGATCACAAACCCTGGCTCCAGTTGCATTTGATTTGATGTTACTCTGACTTTTGCATATTCTCAGTAACTACATCCAGAGTAATGGTATAATATCCTCTACCGTAATCTCTACCAGGGAAGCCCAGATTGCGTAACCTGCCTGAAAGATGATATTTCATCAATTTTGTGGCTCTTTAGTGGCAGTACACATTGAGTGCAATGAACTTGTCTTTTGCTTGGACAAAGAAGGGCCATCCTGAAAAATTGGGCATAAAGAAAAACAGTATTCATTGTGTTTACTGAATAGACTGGAATTTCCAGTAAGAGAAACTAAATTCTGCTCTAATTTTTCCCATTATTGTTTAATTTCCTCATTCCATTCTAGGGATGCAATTGATAAACACAACAAAATTCGCAGTCGAAAAGAATCAATCCCAGTCTTGTTTAAAGTACTATCTTTAAGAGCCAACTGCACACCGCTTCATATGCTGCAAGCCAGAGACTGGCGCTTACACAGTGGTACTCAACAATAATGGTCCAGAGAAAAAGAAAGCCTGCATCCTGTTTAGTGGACAGGGACCTGGGAGTGCTGGTGGGTGGGATGGTGGAGAGGAGTGCCATCTTCAGGACTGCCAGAGGAGACCAGAGAACCAGACCCTTCCAACCTGGATGCAAATTGCAGCCTAAGTCAATGCTGAGTGTCAGGTTAAGCAGGATGGTCAGCAGTGCAGGAACAAGATCAATGATTTTCTGGAGTAAGTATGACCATCTTCTCTCTGCTACCTCAACCACATAAAACCACCATTCACCCTGAACTCGGACATTGATACACCTCTCATCAAAGCTTGTTGATTACAACTCTCAATATCATGTCCACTCAATGGCTCTCTCTCCTCCACCTCATCTCCCCAAACTGCCAACCCCATCTGTGATTGATGTTTCCTATTCACTCACTGGGATCACCTCCATCACCTCTGCTGCATCACGATTAACTGCTCTTCCATGTACCTTCATCATACTCAGTCTCTTCCTTTGTCTCACTGCAGAATAAATTTACCCATAACTTGGCCAAAAGATGTAAGACCTCTGAGTTAGGTAGACCTAAGACTCTTCATTCCATATGAGGAGACAATTCTTAGATTACCTGGAGAAATGCATGACTGTTTATTTGGGGATGAGGGGACCTGAAAAGTCAACCACCCCAATGAGTGTTTTTGTGCTGTGCTGTCTACCATTTGCATGAATGCTAACTCATTCTTAACATGCACAAGGTTTTATCTCCTGTCAATAACTAATTCCCTCTCTTTTATGCAAGGGTAAGAGTGACATCCAGCAAGTCTTTGCAAAGAGTCAGCACCAGACACTGTTAACTGCAACTCCATCTCCAAGGGGCGTGAAATGGTGTGTGAGTTGGACTGAGACCACTGTAATGACATGGTGAGGCTGGTGGTTTGTTCAAGACAATTTGTGTGGCTGAGGGTTCAAGGAGGAGGAGCCATGGAAAATGGTGTTGTGACAAATCAACAGTTGCTTAAGGTCCAGGAGAAGAACTCAGCAAGCCGTAGTCAGCAGAAACTCCCTCTGACTTGCATGATAGGAATACATGCTGTCTCATTTATAGAGTCATAGAAATATACAGCATGAAAACAGACCCTTCGGTCCAACTTGTCCATGCCAGCCAGATATCCCAAACCAATCTAGCTCCACCTGCCAGCACCTGGCCCATATCCCTCCAAACCCTTCCTATTCATATACCAATCCTGATGCCTTTTAAATGTTGCAATTGTACTAGCCTCCACCACTTCCTCTGGCAGCTCATTCCATACACATACCACCCTCTGCACGAAAAAGTTTCCCCTTAGGTCTCTTTCATATCTTTCCCCTCTCACCCTAAACCTATGCCCTCTAGTTCTGGACTTCCCCGCTCCAGGGAAAAGACTTTGTCTATTTATCCTATCCATGCCCCTCATGATTTTTATAAACCTCTATAAGGTCACCCCTCAGCCTCCAACGGTCCAGGGAAAACAGCCCCAGCCTATTCAACCTTTCCCTATAGCTCAAAATCCTCCAACCCTAGCAACACCCTTGTAAGTCTTTTCTGAACACTTTCAAGTTTCACAACATCTTTCCGAAAGGATGGAGACCAAAATTGCACACAATATTCTAACAGTGGCCTAACCAATGTCCTGTACAGTGGTAACACGACCTCCCAACTCCTGTACTCAATACTCTGACCAATAAAGGAAAGCATACCAAATGCTTTCTTCACTATGCTATCTACCTGCGACTCTATTTTCAAGGAGCTATAAACCTGCACTTCAAGGTCTCTTTGTTCAGCAACACTCCCGAGGACCTTACCATTAAGTGTATAAGTCGTGCTAAGATTTGCTTTTCCAAAATACAGCACCTCACATTTACCTAAGTTAAACTCGTGGGCGGCACGGTGGCACAGTGGTTGGCACTGCTGCCTCACAGCGCCAGAGACCCGGGTTCATTTCCCGACTCAGGCGGCTGACTGTGTGGAGTTTGCATATTCTCCCCGTGTCTGCGTGGGTTTCCTCCCACAGTCCAAAAATGTGTAGGTCAGGTGAATTGGTCATGCTAAATTGTCCATAGTGTTAGGTAAAGGGGTAAATGTAGGGGAATGGGGGGGTTGCGCTTCGGCGGGTCGGTGTGGACTTGTTGGGCTGAAGGGCCTGTTTCCACACTGTAAGTAATCTAAACTCCATCTGCCACTTCTCATCTCAACCTCAATTTCTTTAGTTAGCCAACATTCCTTATACCTACCAGCCTTTCCTTTCACCCTAACAGGAATATACTTTCTCTGGATTCTTGTTATCTCATTTCTAAAGGCTTCCCATTTTCCAGAAATCCCTTTACCTGCGAATCTCTGCGCCCAATCAGCTTTTGAAAGTTCTTGCCCAATACAGTCAAAATTGGCCTTTCTCCAATTTAGAACTTCAACTTTTAGATCTGGTCTCTCCTTTTCCATCACTATTTTAAAATTAATAGAATTATGGTCGCTGGCCCCAAAGTGTTCCCCCACTGACACCTCAGTCACCTACCCTGCCTTATTTCCCAAGAGTAGGTCAAGTTTTGCACCTTCTCTACTGGGTACATTCACATACTGAATCAGAAAATTTTCTTGTACACATTTAACAAATTCCTCTCCATCTGACCCTGTAACACTGTGGCAGTCCCAGTCTATGTTTGGAAAGTTAAAATCCCTTATCATAACCACTCTATTATTCTTGCAAGTATCTGAGATCTCCTTACAAATTTGTTTCTCAATTTTCCTCTGAATATTAGGGGGTCTATAATACAATTCCAATAAGGTGATCATCCCTTTCTTATTTCTCAGTTCCACCCAAATAACTTCCCTGGATGTATTTCCACAGATATCCTCCTTCAGTACAGCTGTAATGCGATTCCTTATCAAAAATGCCACTCCCCCACTTCACGTGCCTCCCTTTCTATAGACTGAGAATCTAAACTATGGAACCTTTACAGATTAAGGGTACAACTTCGATTCCAGTCTCTTATGAGAAGCAGCTTGTTCAATTATCACGAATTGTAGTAAATAGCTGGGGCTCAAGACTGACAGGCAAAATTGGTTGAGAACGATTCACCTTCATTGAGTCATTTTGGGATTAGGAGAAGGTGAGGACTGCAGATGCTGAAGATCAGAGTCGAAAAGTGTGGTGCTGGAAAAGCACAGTAGGTCAGGCAGTATCCACGGCGCAGGAGAATAGATGTTGTGGGCACATTCCTGATGAAGGGCTTATGCCTGAAATGTCAATTCTCCTGCTTCTCGGATGCTGCCTGATCTGCTGTGCTTTTCCAGCGCCACACTCTCAATGTCTGAATGAAGTCCTAGTTTAATACTGGAAGATTTTTAGGGAGGCTTAGGGACTATCAAAGGAGCCAAGGCCACCTTGTATGTTGACCAGGAAGCAATTCCACGATTCTGCAAGATCCATTCAGTGCCATTTGTCTTATGTGCAAAAGTAGAGGCAGAAATTGGGAGGCTGGAAACTGAAGGAATCATCCAACCAGTCATCATAGCAATTACAGAAACATGGCTCAGGGATGCACAGGATTGGCAGCTTAATGTTCCAGGATGCAAATGCTAAGGAAGGACAGAAAGGGGGGGTCAAGAGAGGAGGAGCATGGAATTTTTGATAAGGGACAGCATTACAGCTGTACTGAGGGGGGGATATTCCCAGAAATACATCCAGGCAAGTTATTTGGTGGAACTGAGAAATAAGAAAGGGGGATTAAAGATATTGAAGTTTTAGTTAAGAAAAGGAAGGAAACATATGTCAGGTATAGACAGGATAGATCGAGTGAATCCTTAGAAGAGTATAAAGGCAGTAGGATTGTACTTAAGAGAGAAATCAGGAGGGCAAAAAGGGGACATGAGATAGCTTTGGCAAATAGAGTTAAGGAGAATCCAAAGGATTTCTACAAATACATTAAGGACAAAAGGGTAACTAGGGAGAGAACAGGGCCTCTCAAAGGTTAGCAAGATGGCCTTTGTATGGAGCCGCAGGAGATGGGGGAGATACTAAACGAGTATTTTCTTGGGGAACGTGAAAAAAATTGGAAGTGCAATAGAAATGAGATGCAAATGTATAGAAATAAGGTAGTTGCCCCTCAATGAGTAGACTGCTTTCAATGTGTTAGGCATAAGTGAAAAATTGCAGAACCTTTCCTCATTGTCGAGGTTCTGAGCACTGAACATTCTCAGCCCCCGAACAATATGGCTAATGGTGAGTCAGTTGGGAAAATATGGCAAGATCATAAAGATGAGGTTCTCAACTTCAAGAAAAAATGCAGTTTTGCAACTAAGGTTTGCAGGGCAAGATGACAATCTCACTAGTGAGCAGTGAGAGGCTGATTTGCATCCATTGTAAAGAATCTTTAATATGAAATAAAATGCAGTTTCCCATTCTCCCATGCACCAGAGAAAAATTAGAAGGCAACTATTGCTGAAATGAAAGGCCGATCGGAACCTGATGGCTTCAACTTGCTATTTGCTCCCCTGGGCTACTACCTTGTGACTGCAATCACCAACATCTCAGGGCCTGCTCCATGGGCAATGACTGCCTGCACCCTGGTCCACAGAATTATGCATCAGATATGCACCAATTTCACCACATCATCATCGCATAACTCTGACCCTCCTAGAATACAGTTCTCCATAGTAATGCTGCTCTCGAGAGTGCACCAGCAATTTTCACTGTAATATTATTGCCAGGACACTTAGCTCATGGATTGGACCAAAATGCAACCCTGTCTTCCTTGCCCTCTTAACACTCACTCACACTGTGCCCACCTGGATACTCACAGCATCTCCAGCATCCCTTGTTTTACCTTGCGTTTTTGTATTTTGCTGCCTGATTCTGAACTTAAAAGCTTACAGTCCTTATATCTTAGCATGCTGTTTAGTGCAGACATAAAGCCTGGCATCTTGTCATGGTTGTCAACAGTCATCAGGCAAGGCCGGGGGTGGGGGGAGTGTGGCGGGGGTGTATCGTGCTACATCAATGTTACACCTTAACCATGTGCCAGCAGCTTATGTGGCAAACACACCACTGAATGGCCACATCTCAAATTCTAATGGAAGTAGGTTTCAGCCAAGTCGAGAGATCTCTTGTCAGTCAAATGGTTCCCACCACAGTAAGTCAGGGGCAGCATCTGATCTCAGCTTTTAGACGGTCATTTAGCTGGTTGGGGCAGTCACGCTCAGGGTCAGTTCGTGCAAGTCCATTAGATCAATTAGAGGTTGGTCACTCATCAGTCAGACTGTTCATCTGAGTCAGTCATGGAGTAGGCATGGTCTTGAGGGGGTCAGGCAATGAAAGTCAGTTGGGACTGGGGGAGAAGTGCTAGTCAGGATGGAGTGGGGAGGTTATCGGGGCTGCTGCTGTGGAATATCTCATTGGCAGTGCAAGGGTATGGAGCTGATTTCCTCTCAACCTGAACTGTTCCTACTTGCCAACACATTCTTGTATGCAATTTTGTCTTTCTTGGATGATGCAGTAATGAGAGTGAGGCACAAATTATCAGTTACTCCTATCACACTTGCAATCACCTTCTCTGTTTGCGGACATGGCTTGTGCTACATGCATTCCAATAAGTTCACCGAGGTCAAAGGCCCATCTTGAGATATTCCATGGTGCTACCCCACACCCCGCCGACTTGTCAGAGTCCTCCATGTCTCACTGAATGGCAAAATATGTTAAACTGTAATTTGTGTACAATACAAATACTTGTTCTGTTTTTGGCTTTCCTCATGCAGGGTTATTGAAATGGCCAATACTTTCAGCCACAGCAGTGATTAACCTCACTGTTGCTGCAAAGGAATGATGGCACAGAGAAATTGTAAGGTAACAGATGTGCCAGAAAACCATGGGCCAGCGGCTAACTCCTGCAGATGCTGACCAGCCTTCATATGAACAGCTCACAGCATGAGGTACAGGAACACCACAGCCTATTGTCCCTTGATATTATTTCCTCCAGATCAGTACAACACTGACACCGAACAACAATGTCCCAGGACACCACTGATGAAGAATGCAATGCTGGAGAGGGATATGTGAGCTGAATGGATAGACAGCATTAGATTTTTATTCAACTGGCTGTTCCAAGGGGCCACTAGGGATCTGTGTGGGATCTCTCAGTCCTCGACCCACAAATATATCAAGGCTGTTACTGATGCAACTTGTGCCAGCTCACACTGTTTCACTTTGTTTCCACATGATGAGATCAGTTTTGCAGCCTTGGGATTAGACTGTGCCATGCAACTGGCTTTCCCCAGTTGCATGGTGCTATAGACTGTATGCATGTCACATTGAGAGCACCATATCATAATATGGCTGACTTCATCAATCGGAAAAATTCTAGTCCATCAATGTACAGGTTATCTGTGATCATTGATGCCACATCTTAGAGGTGTTGCCATGAGTTGCCATGATGCCCACTTACTTTTTTTTTGAGGCACTCACAAGATGCGGGCATCACTTACTCACCAGCAATTGTTGGGCCAACCCTAATTGCCCTTGAGAAGATGGTAGTGAGCTGCCTTCCTGAATCGCTGCAGTCCATTTGGTGGAGGAAAACCCACAACACTGTTGGGGAGGAAGTTCCAGGATTTTACAGAGTGACACTGAAGGAATGGTGATATATTTTCAAGTCAGAATGGTGAATTATTTAGAGGGAAACTTGCGGTGGTGATGTACCCCTCTATTTACCACCCTTGTCCTTCTAGATAGTAGTGGTCATGGGTTTAGAAGGTGTTAGCTCAGGAGGCTTGATGAATTTGGGTAGTGTATCTTGTAGATAGTACATACAGCTGCTACTGCGTGTCAGTGATGGAGAAACTGAATGTTTGTGGATGTGGTACCACTCAAGCAGGTTGCTCTGTCCTGGCTGGTCTCAGGTTTCTTGAGTGTTGTTGGAGCTGCAATCAAACAGAAAGTGTGAAGTATTCCATCATATTTCTGAATTGTACCTTGTAAATGGAGGATAGACTTTGAAGAGTTGGGTGAGTTTCTTGTTGCATGATTCCTAACCTCTGATCACTGTAGTATTTGTAGCACTTATAGCATTTTTATGACTAGTCCATTTCATTTTCTGGATGATGATACTGCAGGATTCGATGATGGTGATATCATTGAATGTCAAGAGGCCATGTTTAGATTATCTCTTTTTGGAGATGGTCATTATCTAATATTTGTGCAGTGCAAATATTACTTGCCACTTGTCAGATCAAATCTGAATATTGTCCAGACTTTGTTGCATTTTTGCCTTAGCAACTGAGGAGTTGCAAATGGTGCTGAACATAACGCAATCATTGTCAAAAATCTTCACTTCTGACTCTTTGATGGAGGAAGGTCATTGGTGAAGCAGTTGAAGATGGTTAGGCCTCGGGCACTAACTGAGAAACTCCTGTAGAGATGTCCTGGGGTTGAGATGACTGACCTCCAACAATCACAGCCATCTTCCTAAGTGCCAGGTATGATTCCAACCAGTGATGAATTTCTTCCTTTGATTTCCATTGATTCCAATTTTGCTGGAGCTCCTGATGTCACACTTGGCCTTGATATCAAGGGCTGTCCCTCTCAATTCACCTCTGGAATTCAGCTCTTTGTCTATGTTTAGACAGAAGTTATAATGATGGCAGGAGCTGCATTGCACTACAGAACACAAACTGAGCATGAGTGAGCAGGTGATTGCTAAACAAATCCCGCTTGAAAGCACTGTTGATGACACCTTTCATTGCTCGTGATCAAGAGAGTCATCCAATCAGCACTTCTAGCTGAAGATTGTTGCCTTACAGCTCCCTCTGGACTGTATAACACTGTGCCATCACTTTTGCTGGATCAGTCCTGCCCATTCTTCCACCAAGTGCATTGTAGAATAAACCTCCTGAAGATGAGGTTCCGATACTTAGATTGCTATGGGGGTTTGCTGGAGCCTCATAGAACAGTCCAGACAAGGCATGTCACATAATTCTAGGATGCTGTGAGAGCGGCAGCAATCTTCTGAGGAGGAAGATGATGACTCAGGGCAGGCAAACATCACCTTCACCATGATAGACTGATGCAATGTCAGATGCAACAAGCCAGACAGGACTTCAGTGACAGGCGAAAGTTTAGATTAGAGTGATGCTGGAAAAGCACAGCAGGTCAGGCAGCATCCAAGGACCAGGACAATCTACGTTTCGGGCAAAAACCCTTCATCAGGAATGGAGGCAGGGAGCCTCCGGGTGGAAAGATTGGCGGGTAGGACAGGTCATGAGGACAGTGTTGAGCTGGAAGGTTGGAACTGGGGTAAGGTGGGGGGAGGGGAAATGAGGAAACTTGCGAAGTCCACATTGATGCCCTGGGGTTGAAGTGTTCTGAGGCGGAAGATGAGGCATTCTTCCTCCAGGCGTCGAGTGGTGAGGGAGTGGTGGTGGAGGAGGCCCAGGACTTGCATGTCCTCAGCAGAGTGGGAGGGGGAGTTGAAATGTTGGGCCATGAGGCGGTGGGGTTGATTGGTGTGGATTTCCAGAGATGTTCCCTGAAGCACTCTGCGAGGAGGGTCCAGTCTCCCCAATGTAGAGGAGACTGCATCGGGAGCAATGGATACAATAAATGACATTGGTGGATGTGCAGGTAAAACTTTGATGGATGTGGACGGCTCCTTTGCGGCCTTGGATGGAAGTGAGGAAGGAGGTGTGGGCTGGCATTTTTGTAGGAGGTAGAGTGGGAAGTGGTGTAATCCAGGTAGCTGTGGGAGTTGGTGGGTTTGTAAAAAATGTCAGTGTCAACTCGGTCGTCATTAATGGAAATGGAGAGATCCAGGAAGGGGAGGGAGGTGTCAGAGGTGAATTTACGGTCGGGGTGGAATGTGTTGGTGAAGTTGATGAACTGCTAAACCTCCTCATGGGAGCACGAGGTGGCGCCAATGCAGTCATCAATGTAGCGGGGAAGAGGTGGGGAGTGGTACCGGTGTAACTACGGAAGATAGACTGTTCTACGTAGCCGACAAAGAGACAGGCATAGCTGGGGCCCATACAGGTACCCACGGCTACCCCTTTCAACTGGAGAAAGTGGGAGGATTTGAAGGAGAAATTGTTAAGGGTGAGGACCAGAGTGTCAGTGGAAGGGTACTGTTGGGGATGTCGTGAGAGGAAGAAACGGAGGGCTTGGAGGCCCTGGTCATGGCAGATGGAGGTGTAGAGGGATTGGATGTCCATGGTGAAGATGAGGCACTGGGGGCCAGGGAAACGTAAATCTTGGAGGAGGTGGAAGGCGTGGGTGGTGTCTCGAACATATGTGGGGAGTTCCTGGATGAGGGGGGATGGGACAGCATCGAGAAAGATGGAGATGAGTTCGGTGGGGCAGGAGCAGGCTGAGACAATGGATCGGCTGGGGTGGTCAGGTTTGTGGATCTTGGGAAGGAGGTAGAATCGGGCGGTGCGAGGTTCCTGGACTACGAGGTTGGAAGCTGTGGGTGGGAGATCTCCTAAGGTGATGAGGTTCTGTATGGTCTAGGAGATGATGGTTTGGTGATGGGGAGGTGGGATGGGGTCATGGTCGAGAGGGTGGTAGGAGGACGTGTCTTCGAGTTAGCATCTGGCGTCAGTGGTGTAGAGGTCAGTGTGCCAAACCACTGCACCCCCTTTATCTGCTGGTTTGATGGTGAGGTTCGGATTGGAGCAGAGGGGGTGGAAGGCTGCGTATTGTGAGGGTGAGAGGTTGGAGTGGGGGAAGGGGGTAGACAGTTTGAGGCGGTTAATGTCTCGGCGGCAGTTGGAAATGAAGAGATCGAGGGCGTGTAATAGGCCAGCGCGGGGTGTCCAGGTGGATGGAGTGTGTTGGAGGTGAGTCAAGGGGTCTTCGGAAGGTGGACGGGAGTCCTGATTGTAAAAGAAAGCTCGGAGGCAGAGGCGACAGAAGAAGTGACATTCTGTTTCAATAGATGTGAGTTGAGTGCAGTAAACAGGGTCTGTTACCCACCCTCAATGTCTTACCTGCATCCACATCTCCCCTCTCACTTCCATCCAAGGCCCCAAAGGATCCTTCCATATCCAGCAGAGATCTTCCTGCACCTCCCTACATGTCATCTACTGTGTCCGTTGCTCTCGGTGTGGTCTCCTCTACATTGAGGAAACAGGAAGTCAAATTGCAGAATGTTTCAGAGGATATCTCTGGGACACATGCACTAAACAATCCCACTGCCCTGTGGCCAAACACTTCAAATCGCCCTCCCACTTTGCCAAGGACATGCAATTCTAGCCACCTGATGTCTGGAAGAGGAACACCTCATCTTCCACCTTGGCACCCTCCAACCATATGGGATCAAAGTCGATATCACTAGTTTCCCCATCTCCCCTTCCCTGACCCTGTCCCAGATCCAACCCTCCAACTCAGCACCGCCCTCTTGAACTGTCCTACCTGTCCAATTTCCTTCCCACCTATCCGCTCCACCCTCTGCTCCGACCTATCCATCACCTCCCACTTTCACCTACCTATCACATTCCCAGCTACTTTCCCCCTTTGGAAAACAAGAGCGAGAAGGCTATTGGATCAGTTCAGATAAATGCAAGCATTGGCAACCATTATTTCTTTAAGTAGACCAATACTGTAGTCTTATATTTGTAACTGAATGCTAAAGTACAATCATTTCTTAATTAAAACAATGAAATGAAATTTGTCAACTGAATTTTCCAAATTTTTGGCAAAGTGTTTTTTGGAGTGAAATTCATGATAACTGATCCACAACAGTCCGTGTCAGCATTTCTCATGCAATCTTCTCCTAATTAATTCCATATCCCACCTCATGAATTTATGTGATAGGAGTGGAGGAAGCCCTCGCCATTTCTGGGACCCTGCAATGTTCAAGCTGCTGGCACCAAATTTAAATCCCAGCTCCATAATCCTCGAACCTCTCCAAGTCAGCAAGTTCCCCTCATACACTGGTCCTGTAACATGGTCCCAAATGAAATGACCCAAGAAGTATCTTAACTCCTCAGTTCACTAACAGAGATCTTGTGGTGCTGAAGGGTGAGGTGATGATGAAGAGGGCCATCCTTTCTTTGATGTTCAGCCACCAGACTGAGCTAGCCTGGACTGAATTAGTAGGTGAGGTCAGTGCAGTGTCCCAAGTGAAACATTATGTCCAGCAGTGCAGGAAGATGGTTATTGACCTTCTGTATTCATCAAGGGTAAGTGCCAACATCTGCTACTTCACAGTCACTTGTTTATGTACTCTTGGACTTCCAGAGACCAGCCACCTGTTCAACGTCAAGCACAGGACAGTCCCATGGACTCAGCCACGAATGACTTTCTTTTAATGCGCAGACAGTACAGGATCAGCAAGCAGATTTGTTAGAGGCAGCTGGTAGGCTGAATCAAACATACAAGGTCATAAGACATAGGAGCAGAAGTAGGTCATTCAGCTCATCGAGTCTGTTCCGCCGTTCAATGAGATCCATACAAACATACATACATACATACATACGAATATACAAACAAGAAAAATGTATAGGTCTTTCGGCTCTTCAAGTCATCCCCACCATTCAATAGGATTATGGCTGTTCTGACTTTAACATCCACATTACATTCCTGCATACCCCCAATGATCTTTCATCCCCTTGATCATCAAAAATCATTCTACTTCTACCTGAAAAAATTCAAAGATTCAGTATCCACCATCTTTTGAAAGGGAGTCCCAAAGACCCTCATCCCTCTGAGAGGGGAAAGAAGTTTCCTAATCTGTTTTAAATGAGCAAAACTTATTTTTAATCTATGAACGAGTTCTAGATTCTTCCACAAGAGGAAACATTTTTTTCCCATCCATCTGGTCAAGTTCTCTCAAGATTTTATATGTTTCAGTTAATCTGCTTATTTCCAGGTATTAGTAAACCTTCTCTTAACTGCTTGCAATGCCTTAGCATCCTTCTATACATAGAGTGACCAGTACTGTTCACAATACTAAAAATGCAGTCTCACCATTACACTGTATTACTGAAGCATAGTCTTTGTACTCTTGTATTAATTTCCCTTTGCAATAAAACATAATATTCTATTAGCTTTCCTGATGACTTGCTGTGCCTGTGTACTAACCTTCTGGAACTTATGCTTTCTGCATTTCAAAGCTTTGAAACCTTACACTATTAGATAATATGCCCTTTTTATGCTTTCTACAAGAATGAACTAGTTTGCACTTTCCTGCCACTGCACTCATTTGCCAGATCTTCGCCCACTCTCTTATATCCTCTTCGCAACTCACTTTCCAGCGTATCTTTGTGACATAAGCAAATTAAGCTGCCAGATCTTTGATCCTTCATTCAAATCATTAACATAAATTATAAACAGTTGAGGCCCCAGCATTAACCCCTGTGGAACACCATATGTGACATGATGCCAGTGTGAGAAGACCCATTTATTCTCACTCTCTGCTTCCTGTTAGACAGCCAATCTTCTATCTTTGATAGACAAGCAGGAGGCTGAAAGAACACAGCAAGCCAGGCAGTATCAGGAGGTGGAGAAGTCGACATTTCGGATGTAACACTTCTTCAGGGCCATGACAATATGTTATCCGCTCCACCATGAGTATTGATTTTCCACAATAACCTTCAATGTGGCACCTTATTAAATGGCTTTAGAAATCTAAACACAACATACATCCACTTGTTGGAGTTCTTGTGGTGTGGTGTAATGTCCACACGTCTGAGCCAGGGGGTATGAGTTCAAATCTGATCTTTCCCAGAGGTGTATGATAAGATGAATAACCAAGGTCTTTTCCCATTGTGGGGGAATCCAAAGCTAGAGGGCATAGAATTAAAGTAAGAGGGGAAAGTTTTGAATGGGACCTAAAGGGCAACTTTTTCACACAGAGGGAGATGGAAACAGGTAATGAACTACCAGACAAAGTGGTAGAGGCAGGGACAATTACAATATTGAGAAGACATTTTGACAGTACCTGGAAGGGAAAGATTCAGAGGGATATAGGCCAAACACAGGTAAATAGGGTTAGATCAGTTTAGGAAACCTGGTCAGCATAAATGAGTTGGACCGATTGGCCTGTTTTTGTGCTGTACGACTCCATGACTCTAAAACTATGCCAGCTCTGCCTGATTATCTTGAACTTATCCAATTTCCCTGTTATACTGTCCTTAGCAATAGCTTCTAATAATTCCCTATGTGTCTCCAGGAGGTTTTTCAGTACCATGCTGGTTCCTCCATGAATGTGTCTGTCTGTTTCCATGGCCAGGCTGGGTACTGATGTGGAGACCAAGATCCTGCACTCAGTGTCTAATGCATAAGTCCATGAACCTGCACTCCAAAGCTGTAGTCATAGGTGCTTAATATCAATGATAGGCAGAGAGCGGAATAAGGGGCCACAAAATCACTCTTAGTCAGCTCCTTTTTTTTAGGAGACAAATTGGTGCCAGTTGGGGATGGGGAAGGGAAGTGGGAGAAGAAGCAGCCACACAAAGAACCTCTCAGCTTCCTCAGCGCTTCTTCCCCACTTGTGATGTCAAAACCTGCAGAGCTCCAAGATGATGGTGGTAGGTCTGTATCTGGGTAGTACTCTGTTATCAGGCCCGGGTCCTCTCAGCTTAAATTCCCCTATGGTTAACCAGATAAATCTTCCAGAAAACTATGGCCAACCAAGAGCCGTCTCCTTACCACCAGCTGTAGAAGTCAAGCCTGCCCTTAAATGTAATGGGAGAAAAAGGATGAAAAAACTTATTAGAACATGTGACACAATTGCCACATAATTGTAGAGTTTTTGTATTTTTGTAAGCATATGTTCATCTGCAGCCTTAGAATGTCTGCCCTGGTGCTTTTGTCACTATTGGACTTGGTGTGATTGCGGTATTTGAGATGTGAACAGTTTTTTCAGACATCACAAGGATGAAAGAGGTTGTAATGGCCAAGCAATGTTCATCTCTCACAAGCAACCACCTCCTTGACTGCAGATAGATGGAAATGTCATAAATCCATCAACTATGATGTCATTGACTGCAGCCAAGTCATTGCATGTTTACATGGATAAAGCTGATGCTACAAGGAATGTGCAGGAATTATGGTGAGGACTGACCTGCACAAGTCATCCATTCCGACGCATTGGCTCAATGGTTAGCACTGCTGCCTCACAACACGAGGACTTGGGTTTGATTCTGCCCTTGGGTAACTGCCTGTGTGGAGGTTGCACCTTTTCCCCATGTCTGCGTGAGTTTCTTTTGGGTGTTCCAGTTTCTTCTCACAGTTCAAAGGTGGGTTAGCTATGGTAAATGCAGGGTTACAGGGATAGGGTGGGTCTAGTGAAATGCTCTTCAGAGTGTTGGTGTGCACTTGATGGGTTGAATGGCCTGGTTCCACACTGTAGGGAATCTATGATTCTTGCACCTACATGATGAGTGAGAGTGTGGAGTCTGTGATGCTTCTGAAATGACTGACCAGCCTTTCAAGGCTGGAGGTATATATTGAGTAGTTTATCTGTCACCATTCCCTCATAAAACCATGGTTTGTCATACAGTTGCCTTTCTCAGGATAAAACACTGTCCTACAAGGTGGTTAAGCCTTTCAGTTAATTTACCAACCACACAAAATTCTGAAACATTGAAGGCTGATTGTTTACAAAGAGGATGCAAGGTGTGTCTCAGGATTGTTCCTGACTTTCTTTCAATCACGAGCTAATTCACTGCTCATCACTTAGATGCCCTGTGGTAACTGAAGCCTTGAAAGCAGTCTAGTCTTAAAGGCATACATTGTTAGTGTCCTGCCTCAGTGACTGCTCCTTACCCCCCAGTGGTATGAAGAACCTGTAAAATGTAAACACTTTAATGTGGGATTATCCAAAGATACCAAGCATCCCTCTGTTCCAGAAATACACAATAACACTTCTGACTAAACAGGTTGATTAGAAAATAACTATAATTCAGCAACAGAAATGTTCAAGGGCTACAAAACTAACCAGGCCACTTGTACTATGGACTGACCAGGGGCTGTTTGCTATATAATAAATGGAAAGGAAGTCCAAACCCAGCTCATTCATCCTGGAAGACACTTTCAATTAGCTACTGTCTGGGTTCTATCTGTATAGCTCCATCATACTCTCTTTGATGCCTCTCTTGGTCAATGTCCTAATCCTTATCCTCACCTTTATCCTCAAAGGATTGCTGTCAAATCTCCCATATCCAAGACATGCCCCTTTGTTAGCTCCCATTGTGAAGGGCACAGCATGCCACAATAGTGCAGCACACCTTCACTGGAGTACACTGCAAGAGCCTGACACAGTGTTCCAGGCAATGAAAGTTCATGATAAGTGCTGTTGCACAGTTCCTAGTGGAACCATGAACAGCATTGTATCTTCGGACTACATCAGTCTGAAGGTTTTGTCATAAGACATGTTGAAGCGTGGAGCTCTTGTCTCCCAACAGCCACCCTTGTTAAGCCTAAGGACCAGTGAACGAGGAAGAAACCTGTGGATATTCTGATATGAGCACAGCATGGCATTTCCCAGGATATCCTAGCTCAGACCTCCAACGTTTGACAACAATAGTCACTGCTTAGCTGAAGACTGATGAAGTGGAAGCCTTTTCTGGTGAAGAACTCCGCAGGTTGATGGTAGGACCCGCTTAAAGCTGTGCTCCTGCGGGAAGCCAATGATCTTAGAGAAACCCATGGCTCAGGCTGCTCAGTTCTCTGTGTCACTTGCAAAGGCTATCAACTGATGTAAAAAAGAGGCATCACTGACATCACAGATGTGTTTATGGATTGAGGATTGGAAGATATCACACAGTTCTCCACTTGCTCCTTGAACCAAACTGCTAGCATAAACATTCGGGGAGGATTGTTCAGCCAGTCGGTCCTTCTGACCAGAAGTCTTGCTTCAGCAAGCAACGTAAGTTCAGTAATGATGGCTTTGGACATCCTTATTCTGTACCTGCATTGTAGGAAGAACTGTAGAAAATGGTAGTAAGGTTGATGGATATGGAGTCTGGTCATTCTCCACCTTCTCAGGGGTCCTTTCCCTGCTGATCCCTCTCTGTGCAGCAGCTGTCTAAGATTACTGTTCTTTGGGCTTGATGATGATGTACTCATTGTTCTCTCTTTAAAAACTGTCTTTGCCTCTAAACTAAGATAGCAATCTTAAGGTCCATTTTAGATATGTGAGCCAATTATCAGAGGGAAATGTTGGAGATAGTACAACATGCCAGCAACAGTAATCAATCACAATGCAGCATCATATTATGTCTTGACAGAGTGTGTATAGAGGTCTTACAAGGTGCTCAATGTCAGTTAGGAAGACCATAAGATGTAAGAGCAGAAGTAGACCATTCAACCATTGAGTCTATCCACCATTTAATGAAATCTTCAGTGATGTGATAGTCCTCAATTCTACTTTCCAGGCTTTTCCCATACCCTTGATTCCTTTACTGATTAAAAATCTATCTCAGCCTTGAATATACTACCTGAGATGCATATCTGTATCCAAACATACATTGCAGATCCAAATGCTACATTGGGGAATTAAAATTGTGGCATTAATCCACTGTCATAGAACTCCCTGCAAAACCCATCCTTGACAATCATAGATCATGTTCTTGCATATTTACAGTTGAATGTGCAGGTGTGGGAAGTTTAAAGCATACTTGTCCAGTAGCACATATGAAATGTGATGCAGAAAGGGCAAGCCCAGGTGGAACTCCTAAATTAGAATCTGAATAGATTTGCTTATCTAACGTGACAAGGAGACGATTTGTACAGCCTATCTCATTGTCATTTTTGCAAAAGAAATGAGCTGCCAGTGAATTGCAATTTGATGCCAGATGGGTGCAATTATGGAATCAGTGGATATATGATTAATACAATTGTCCCTAACAGAGCCTCATTCAAAGAATCGTACCTTGCCTCTAAAGTGGCAGACAATATTTCAACCGCTCTGTGTATGATGGCAGCCATTTTGTCTCATTATTGGGTAGGTGAGTTTAGATTGAAGGTGTCCAGCTTTCAGAAGCTTCATGGCCTAGTGAGTAACTTGTACGCATTGCCTGAACCATGGATTGATTCCCCTTATTCCACGTGTTGCCTTTTGTATTACTGTCTCCACGTCCTTGATGGCTATTCAGCCACTTCCCATTTCTGTTCATCCCTTTTATATAACAGTGTTCCGAAGTTACTTCCTGAGCCATTGCTTTGCAAATTGCCATGCCATTGTTGGCCATAAACAGTCCTCACGGTGAAGGCAGAATGTATGTGATTTGTGAAATCCTGCCTTCCCTACAGCTTCCCATCCTTTTGTACTTTTTTTTCTTTTAAAGGAAATAAACAGAAAGAAACCCAGAAAAACAACCACAACAAACAATAAAGAAAATTAAAAATCAAAAAGTCTACCTGAAACAAAGGGGAGAGAAAAAGGAAACTCTCCTCCTTAGTAGAATCCCATCCCTTTGTATGCTGTATGAGATCCCACCCTTTTATTTTGAATGATTAACAGATTGATTGATTTTCTGTCACATGTATTGAGGTACAGTGAAAAGCTTTGTTTGCGATCAGTACAAGCAAGGACCTACAGATCAGAAGGACTTCGACAGAGGCATACAGGTTACATTGCACAGGGTGTGTGCTAGGCAAGAACAGCATTAGCAAGATCAGCATTATTTAAGGTTAGACAGTCCATTCATCAGTCTAATAATGGCCAGAAAGAAACTGTTCCTGAACCTGCTGGTGTGTGTATTCAGGCTTCTGTATCTTCTAAATTGATAAAGTGTGGCGCTGGAAAAGGTGCAGCAGGTCAGGCAGTATCTGAGGAGCAACAGAGTTGACATTTCGGGCATCAGGTCCTGATGAAGGGTTATGCCTGAAACATCGACCCTCTTACTCCTCAGATGCTACCTGACCTGCTGTGCCTTTTCCAGTGTCATACTTTATTGACTCTGACTCTCCAGCATCTGCAGTCCTCAGTATCTCCTTCTGTATCTTCTGCCTGACAGAAGAGGTGAAGGAGGAGGAGATCATTACCAGTTTGCAATGGGTCTTTGATGTTGGCAGCCTTTCCATGGTGGTGAGCCATGTAAATGGAGTTCCTGGATGGAAGGTTGGCTTCTGTGATGGTGTGGGCTGTGCACACCACCTTCTGTAGTTTCTTATGGTCCTAGACAGAGCAGTTTCCATGTCAGGCTCTTATGCACTTGGACAGTATGCTTTCACTGGTGCATCCGCAAAAGTTGATGAGGGTCCTTATGGACATATCAAACTTCCTGAACCCTTATACAACAATTATGTCCTCCAATTAAGTCTCCAATTAATTCTATCCCCTGACTTGAGCTTCCCAGGACTCCATGGGTTATCCATTGAAAACAGATATGCTGAAGCGGTGAGGCTATTGGTTTGGCAATGTTCACTTCCAAGGATGAAGAGTGCAAAAGGATGGTGTCCATGGAGCATGCATGGAAATAGTAATGTAGGTGGAGCTACCTCAAGATCCAGAGAAGCAAGCGATGAGCCTCAGCTACCAGGTATCTCCTTTGACTTTCATTATGAGAATTGGTGCCATTTAATTTCTCAAGAAATTAGTGTAGATTTGGGAGATGCAGAGAAGTAAGGTAAGTTTAGCTAATAATAACATGCAAATGAGTGGACATAAGGTACTCACCGCTCTTTGGCTTGATTCCAAACTTAGTTTACAAACCTTTAGGGTAAAATAGGAAACTTTATCGTGAGTCAGAAATCTGATTTTCCCATTTTCACAGTATTTGCTCAACTTTCTCTCCATTGCCGAGATAACTCAATGGAGCAGAAAATTCCAAACTGATCTGCCGCTTTTGGTATTTAGTGAATTTCTCCAATATCTAACGAAAATCTCTTGAAACAATACATTTGTCAAATTGATTAATCTAAAATAAATCTTTGAAGTAGATAATTTGTTGCATGAAATAAAATAATCACCATATACACGCAGAGGGTGGTACGTGTATGGAATGATCTGCCAGAGGATGTGGTGGAGGCTGGTACAATTGCAACATTTAAGAGGCATTTGGATGGGTATGTGAATAGGAAGGGTTTGGAGGGATATGGGCCAGGTGCTGGCAGGTGGGACTAGATTGGGTTAGGATATCTGGTCGGCATGGACAGGTTGGACCAAAGGGTCTGTTTCCATGCTATACATCTCTATGCCTCTATGACATGCAGTAATCTATTAATCTTGATAAGCTTAAGCTTACACTAACTATTTCTATGTTTAAGAATATATGGAATGAGACAAAAATTAAGTTAAAAAATCTCCAAGGATTTTAGATAAAATCAAGTTACATTGGACAAAAACTAAATTATTTTGAAATCTTATCATAATACCTTTCCTACTCTTGGCTTTCAAGAAACAGCCAAACAGAACAGTGAAGTATTCTGAGTCATAAAGGTTACAATTTGAGTATGATTTTCCTAGTTTAGTCTTCAATTTTAAAGCTCCCAAAATATAGCTACACTGTTTTGCTTTGATGTACTATACCCTGTGCCATGGAAAGTTAAGATACAAGTTCATGCACAGAGTTCTCTATGTCTTGAGTTTCCAACTTGAATGAGATCATCACTGGGAGAGCACTAAGTGATAGGAAGTATTTTGTTGTAGTGAGCAACGAACTGGACAAATTGAAGAGTGTTTATTGGAAACAGTTCCATGGTGATCTTCTCAGGTAGAAGTGACCTCAGAAGTAATCAACACAATGGTTACTAATTAAAATAAGGAAAAGAAATAAGGTATATCTAATTACATGATCTATGCTTCAGGTAAAATTAAATAGATACCATTCTTACCCCCGCATTGGAAGACCATGTTTTCAAGTTCAAAAAAATTAGGCTGACTTTTCAGTGCAATACTGTCAGAGATGCCATCTTTCAGAAAATGTATTAAACCAAAGCCCTGCCTGATCTGTCAAGTGGACATAAAAATCACATGTATCTGTCTTCAAAGTTATTCTACACTGAGGAAGCACAGACAGAAAATGAAAAGTTGGTAGCGTTGTGCTGATAATATAAAATGGGATCATTTGAATTTGGAAGAGGATGTTGGTTGGTAAAAATAGTGCGATGGAATGGCAATAAGGGCAACAGATATTGGATTGCAGTTGTTTATAGCCCAGCAAATAGTAGTGGTAGAGAGTGGAGAAGCACAGAAGGTCAAATAGCATCCGAGGAGCAGAAAAGTCAATGTTTCAGGCCAAAATGTTCACTTTCCTGCTCGTCAGATGCTGTCTCACCTGCAGTGCTTTTCCAGCCCTAAATGTATTGACTCTGACTTCTAGCATCTCCAGTCCTTACTGTCTGCGATAGTAGTGGTAGTGTAGCATGTGGTATTAGTTAGGAAATAATTTGAGCATGTAACATTGGGACAACACAGTTACCATGGGTAACTTCAATCTGCATATAGACTGGGTAAACCAAATCAGCACTAAAACTGTGAAGGACAAGTTTCTGGAGTGTGTTAGTGATGGTTTTCTAGAGCAGTATATTAAGAAGCCAATTAGAGGACATGCTATTTTCGTAATTTGTGATGAAAAATAGTTAATTAACAAGCACGTTGTGAAAGAACCTTGAGGGATGAGTGACCACAATATGATAGAATTCTACATTTGTTTGAAAGGAAGGTAGTTCATTCTGAAGCAGAAGTATAAAGATTGAATAAAGGAAATTGTGAAAACATGAGGTTCAAATCAGCAGAAGTGGATTCAGAAAATACCTTAAAAGATATTATTTATATAGGCAAAGGATAGTCTTTAAAGAAATATTACAGCATTTTACATTCCTTATAGGTGCAAAACTTAAAAAATATCACTCAACCGAGGCTAACACTGGAATTTCAGGAGGGTAAAAGAAAAGATCTATAAAGTTGCCAGAAGATGCAATAAACCTAGTGATTAGGATCTTTATCCAATAAAGGAGGACCAAGAAACTAATAAGGAAGTGGAGGATAGAATATGAATGATGTTTAGCAAAATTGTATAAACAGACTCTAAAATCTTTTATATATAAAAAAGAAACATTTGACTGAAACAAATGTTATAAAGAATCTGGAGAATATCTAATGGAGTCGAGAGAAATGGAAGAGAAACTAAATTAAATCTTTGTGCCTGTTTTCAGCAAGGAAGATACCTGAAATCTCCCAGATCTAATGACACAAATGGCTAGTAAAAGTGAGGAGTTGCAGAAAGTTAACATTAGTATGAAGATTATCCTGAAGAAATTAATAGGCTCAAATTTATTAAGTCCAATGAGCTGATGGTCTGCATCACAGTGTGCTGAAGGTTGGCTATAGAGAGAGTCAATGTGTCAGTAATTATCTTCTATAGATAAATAATTATATCCTACAGATTCTGGAATGATTCATGCAGATTGGAAGGGAGTAAATGTCAGCCAATTATTTAAAAAGAGAGCAGGAGAGAAGACAGTGAGCTGCAGACCAGTCAGTCTTACATCAATAGTAAGAAATTGCTAGCATCTGTGATAAAGAATGGTATAAGTAGACAATGGTTGATAATGATCTGACTGAACATTATCAACAATGGATTTGCAAATAGGAAGTCAGTTTGTCAAACTTGTGGAGTTTTTGAAGATGTGACTAACAAAATTGTGTTATAAAAGGGAAAAGTCAAACCTCTCTTATAATTAAAACCAAAACACCCAGAGACGCTCACCTTGCCATTCTAACCTGTTAAGAAGAGTGGTTAAATGAAAGAAAATCCCCGCTATTCACTCTATAAACAACAAGTAACAATTTATTGATTTAACCTTAACAGTTAGCAAATTATCAGGATTACTAACAAACCGAACAGTTCCCCCCTAACTACTATTCCCTAACTGAAGAAAATTCCATTGGTATGTTGTTCCAATAAGCACAAGTCCCACTTATATAAACCTAAGTAATAAGAAAAAATAAATTAAAACTTAACCTTTCAAAGTCTACACAGAATGTACCTTCTGGAATTCTCTGCCTTCTTTATTGTCTCTCTAGTCACAAATGCCTTTCTCCTGCTGTTCTCAAGTCACAAACACCTCTCCTCCACTTATCCTGGATGTTTTCTCTGTGAATTCTTCTGTGAGGACCCTTAGCTGGAGGTGCCATGGTATCTTTTATGGATGGATGGTGCTTTCTTATAGAGCGTATAGATTTCTTATGACAGCGAGATTTGGAAATATTACAATTTCTCAGATGGCAGCTTAATCTCGCCCTGATTTTCAAAAACCCTCTCCTTATATACCTTGGATGATATATCAATTTTCGTATATTGGCATTGGTCCGAGGTTGTCAAAACCATCAGATTTAAATTCAATTAACTTTCAATCTCTAAGTGTTTGGCTTAAATTAATTGGTTGATTCAAGCTAATTGTCAAAATATCAAAGCAAGCCTCAGTTTCCAGTCCCACAGCCAATTGGTACATGTTTCAATTCCTGAACTGTCTGTAATCTGCAGCTACTTAGAGACACAATTTTCTATATAAATTTCTAAGCTTAGAAAAGCACTTTGCCTCTTAAAGGAATCATGCACTTTTCCCCTCATATTGTTTTTCACAAACAAATTCTAGCTTCCTACCTTCCAATTCATGATTACTCACACAACTTTGTAACAATGGATAGAGAGCCAACACTTGTAATGTACCTAGATTTTCAGAAGGCTTTTGATTAAATCGTCCACAGGAGACTGGTTAGGAAAGAAAAAAGACACAAGGATAGAAAGTTACATCCTGACATGGATTAATGATTGGCTAATAGACAGAAAGCAGAGTAGAAACAGATAGGTCATTCTAGTATTACTAGGCTGTAACTACTGTGGTACCTCAAGGACTAATACTTGGGTCTATCTGTTCACAATTTATATCAATGACTTTGGAGCTGGGGACCAAATGTAATATTTCCAAATTTGCTGATGATGCAAAGCTAATTGGGAATGTGTGTTGTGAGGATTAAAGGCTTACTGGATGGGCAAGAATTTGGCAGATGGAATATAATGTGGAAAAATATGAGATTATCCACTTTGGTAGGAGAAACAGATGTGCAGAGTTTCTTAAATGGTAAGAGATTGCAAAGTACAGATGTACAAAAGGACATAGGTGTTCCTGTCGATGTCACTGACAACTGACCTGCAGGTGTAGCAAGCTATTAGAAAACCTTGTGGAATATTAACCCTTATAACAAGAAAGTTTGAGTACAGGATTGTAAAGTCTCACTTTAATTGTACAAGAGCTTGATTTGGCCATAACTGTGTAAAGCTTTGATCTCCTTTTCCCAGGTAAGGTATTATGCCATGGAAAGAGTGCAATGAAAGTTCATCAGACTTGATCTCAGGATGGCAGGAGTGAGCTATGACGAGAGATTTGGTAAACTGGTCCTTTTTATTCTAGAGTTTCAGGGAGTGAGACATGATTTCATTGAAAGTTATAATATAATTATAGGGGAAGACAGAACAAATGCAAGTAAGATATTTCTGCTGATCGGGGAGTCTAGAATCAGGGGCACTTACAAATAAAGGATATGTCACTTGGATATGAAATAAGGAGTTTTACTTTGCTCAGAGGTTGTGAATGTCTGGAATTCTCTATCTCAGAGAGCTGTGGAAGCTTAGTCTTCAGGTGTGTTTCAGGTAGATTGATAGATTTCTGGTTACCAATGGTATATGGGGTTATAGGAATGGGTTGGTTAAACAGCATTATGTTTGATTAGCTACAATGGCATTGAATGATAGGGCAGGATCAATAGGTTGAGTAGCTTACCCCCTTTCCTATATTCCTGTCTTGACAAACAGCAGGCAAGTTATGTCCAATGTCCTGATAATATTTATCCCTTGATCAACTTTACTGAAAAAACAGTATGATTGTTTGTTACATTTCATTGAAAATGAAGTGCAAAAATTGGTTGTTGTGTTTCCAACTTTACTCAGTTCCTCGACTTCAAAAGTACTCCAACTGTAAAGCACTTTGGATCTCCCTGAGATCAATGAAACACTGTGTACCTCCTTTTCTGTATATAGCAAGTCATTAATATGGCTGAAAGTAAGCATTGCTTTAAATATTTTGGTAGATTGTATTCTTTTTAAAGAGCACCAAGATAAATGTGCTAGAAAAATGATTTAGATATGCTAAATAGAAATTACAAATTATTTAATCCTTATTACAGCAGAGCAGCTATATTAAAATGTGGAAGCTAAGTGACTCATTCATTTTGTGGCACTGGTTATATTTTGTGTAAAATGAGCATTATGTGAGATTCAACTTAATGCTGCTGATCAGAGCATTTTAGAATCACACTTAAACTATTGCTCTGAAAATACTCTTGTCCCAATGAGACAGGATTCTAGTTAAATGTCTGTCGACAGTATATGAGCACTTCTGTGAGTGGTCATTCCCGGAATATTCAACAGCCCACACAACAGCAGTTTAGCAAATCATTTTGTGCATGATTGCTCTTTATACAGTGGAAATAGAGATAGGTTTCCTTCTTCATTTGTATGTTTAAAAATTAAGTACTTAAATTTCAGAGAATTTGGAAAGCTTAGATTTAGAATATTTTTGAATTTTTACAAATATGCTGTCTTTTATATCTTTTATTCTTTGCAGTCATATTAAAATAATGAAGTGGATGTCATCAGTGATTATACATCTAGTTCTAAAGATGATTGATATTGATGCTGTACAAAAAACTAAGAAATTCACGTTATATAATGCTTTTAGCGTTGAATCTAAGAAATAGGTTTTTGACAAATGTCTCATAGCAACATTTAAAATGAATGATCTAAATTACATTTCAAAGGTTGATTTTTTTTCTCACTATTATATGTTTCTGTGCTTTCAAATACTTGTCATATTAACCCTTTCTCATTGATTGTTGTTTTAAATGCCCCATAGGAGGGTTAATGCCTAGCAGCTGTATCCTGCTTGCTAGGAAACACAACATGTGTAAATTATTAATCTCTCTTGGCAACTCCCAGTCTTTCAGGCACCGATTACTATTACCCAACGCACACTAGTAACATTCCTGTGTAAACATATTCATTTTTACTGCTGTTCAAAATTGTGTTTTTGAGCAGTTCATGATGCAATTTCAGAGTTCCTTATCCATTTTTACAACAATTTGTGTGTATTTTTGTATCACATGGAATTTTTAAAAAATACATAAATCCAAATTAAATAGTTGATTGAACAAAGTGAACGCGAAACCTCTCCATTCTTGCAATGTGCTGCACAATGATGCAATTCATACTTGTTCATATCTCTCCCAAAAATCTTTGGTTTTTCTACCTCTTTTTAGACATTCAACTAAAGGTTCTGGAGGCTATAACAATGGTTGTTTGTAGTGCCTGCAAGTTCATAGCACTGTTAAAAAATTATAAAGTCCAAAAGTTCATTAAAATTCCAAGTGATAGTCTATCTGGATATCAATGAAGAGGTACTTAATAATAATTAATAATAATATGACTTAATAATAACATATGTTTTGCATAAACAAAAGCAAAATTTCTCTTTGTGGTTTTAGTTGTTAAAAGGTTAGTTTTCAATTATCTTTATTTAAATGAAATAATAATTTGAAGTTCTTCAGAACTTTGCAGCAAATTCCACAAGCTAACACTTAGAAGAGTGAGAATTGAATGAAAGATTCAAATTTGCAAAAAAACCCGTCAGTGTTTTCTAATGATATCTTCTAATGCAATGTCAGAATCTGAATCAGATACCAGGATAAGGAATGCTGTGCATAATGATGAAGTGACCTATTACAGTAACTGTATAGCTGGTATTTACAAATACGTTTCATGGTCCTGTTCTAACCATTTCACTTCACTTTAGTTAATTAATTATCAATACCTAATTAATTTGCAAGATTGCTCTACCATGTCTCAATATTTACATATTTTGGAAAAACTAAAAGATTAAGTCATTTAACACTAAAAATATCTTTGATTGATTTAGTAAATAATTACTATTTTTAAAAAGCTGGTCCTTAAATAATCTTGTTTTTCTGAAAATTGTCACAGCCAATAGTGCATATAATGTGCTTTAATAAAATAAGGTTTCTCAATGGATTGTGAATGACATTTTGATTTATATTATATTTAAAATGATGAAATATATCATTGTGGTCACCAAGGACTTATTTGTTAAAACTCTAATAGCAATAGATTCAGTCTGTGACATCATTGTACCTCAAGCTATAGGTCACTTAGAATCTGAGAACACCTTTCCAACCAATTACAAATTATTGAATTTAAAATGTTACAAAGGAAGTGTTCTGAAAAAAAACATACAGAATACTTCTATAAAGTACTCTCTAAGTAAACTGCAAATGTCACGCTTGACATATTTAGCTCCTGGATACTGAAATTCTACTTTGTGACTCAGAGTCAGCTAGAGACTTTAAGGTTTGTTGCAGCTGAAATCAATAAGTGAACATTGTACAATGATCCTTTCTTGAATGAAAATTAAAATATTCCTTAGTTTCACCTATTTGACTAAAAATGCTCACATGCTTACTGAAATGATTGAGATTTTGCGGGTGATAATGTCAAGAAAATATTCACTGTCATGTTACTACACCATGGATGTTGAAATTAATATATATATAAAATTCTAAATGATGTGAATTAATTCTTTACTTAAGAAAGGATTTGGTAATTTTAAAATCAGGGAAATATAATAGTTATTAATTTAAACATAGAATATAATGATTTTGCCTGTTTTTGTTTGCAATCACTGACAACAACATTTAGACTACAAAACATGAAAGGCAAGGTATTTAAAATGTCTGGGGTTGGAGTTGCATGGTTAACTACTGTTAGCTGGATGGTTAACGTGTGGCTTAGAATAATGTCAATGGAATAGGGCTTGATCCCTATTCCAGCAGAGGTAGGTGCTTCTTCATTCTGCCCTGTAGTAAAAACCAAGCATAAACCATGTGGGTTCAACAACATCTTTGAATAATCAAAGATGCTACCTGGAGAAGAAGCTAGTTTTCATAAACTATAGACAACAATAATGGCAAGAATATTTGGGCATATACTGATAATTGCTTTTAGTTCATTGATTGGAAAACTTGCATGTTCATAATTTAATTCTCATGTCTGTTTGGTATAAATGCCATAAGCTGTGGTTCCAATTTGCAGCTGATGCTGAAAGTATGCTGAGCTTAAAGCTATAGTTTAACAAAAAGAAGCAGATGGCTGCCGCCAAGGTCAAATCAGATGGAGAAGTTTGTCAAAATGGGATGACAAAGGCAATCTGTAAACTGTTATTGCGCCTACCTTGAGGTGCTGAAAACATTTTGAAATTACAAAAACACTGGAGTCGTCAGTATGCTGGTAGAAAAGGTAGCCTCGAGTGCTTCGGCTGTATGGATGAATGCCAGATGTGGAATCCGACATATCTGGAATTAATGATATTAAGCGTGCTTCCCTATATGCCCAATAATAACACTATTATGATTGATATAAACCACAGACACTTTATCTAGCATAAATATAATCATCTGTCATGCAATATATTAAATCATCAATTTCTGCATTATGAGAGCCGTTTAAGGTAACTAATCATCTGTCTAGTTCTGATGTCGTTGAGGCTGATCCGATAACACAGAATACTGCTACCACAACCATGACAATCTAACCCCGGCATGAAAAGGCTAAGAAAGACCCATTACCACTAGGAACCCTGTGGCAATATCAGAGCTCTTTTTCTACATAATCCACCGCTGTAAATAAACCACCCTCTGCCGCTAAGTTTATTGATCACAGATAGCTTCACACTTGTGTCAAGCAAATTCTCAACAGAATAAAATGTTGCTGATGTTTTGTCTTGTCAAAATATTAAATTGTTCTGTCATGTACAGTCAGGCTTTCGGAGACTACAGTGACAATGTAATCTTGTATTAGTTCTCTGTTGCCAAGTTCGCCTCACAGGATCATTCCAGTAGTGTCCAATTATACTCTTCAAAGTTCATACCTGGCTCTGTAATATGCAACACAGGAACCTGGCTCCAGCAATCATGATGGATATATCATTATTATTGCTGTACCCACTTATTTCAAGTTATATGTTAAAAGCAGTTACAATGAGACAGAAGTGCAAAAAGGCTTTTGGAATTAAAATATTCTAATTATGATGGTGGTTTTATTCCATGGAATTTAATTTCTACTCTATATTGCTTTAGTATATTTTAATATAACCATAAATCTTTTTGTTTTCAACAGGTTAATAGCTGTAGTACAGACTAAATATTTTGCCTGCATTGAAAGGAAGAGACCAAAAAAAATGATGACCTTATTTTATAATGGTATACCCAGCTAGACTTTTATTTCATAAATTATGTTAATCATAATCATTATATGTTGCATCTATCATGTTAATTATTGTACCATTAACTAAATGTAGTGCTATAAAAATGATATATTGACAATGAGCTGTGGTGTCTTTTTAATATACCTATAGTGGAATAGAAAAAATGGCTAAAATCCGCATCATTTATAATGACCAGTTTGAACTTGAAACAGGTCCTGAATGTTACACTAACAAAATGGCTTTCAATTTTGCTGCATTATGCATTCTGAAGCAGCTAAATTTAGTGGCAAAACTGGGAAATTCCTGCTTAATAATCTGTACCCTAAGCCGCTGAGAGCAATCGAGAGTTTGGACATGAACCCTCCTATTACCATGATAATAGGTTCGTTTTGGTCATAGGATGTCTATAAAAATAAGAAAATTACATTGTATATTTAGATTGTAAAATAAAAGAATACTGCAACATATTTCTGTTTAGGTGGCTGATTTCATTGAGCAGTTTCTATCTATAATGGCAGCAGACTATTGCGCTTGTCTGAATGTAGATCTTTTGAAGGGTCTACCTTATATCTTTATAATGCAATTTCTATTTTGTCCAGTCAGCAAACTACAATAATTAGCTGAACAAAACCAAATTGATTTAAAAAAAACTTGTACCTCTTTATCATTGCAATGCAACTCCTCCTTGATGGTTCATTATGGTTGAGAATAGTTGAAATGTGGAAGGATACTGGACTCACCCCTCGAACTTGATCATGCTGATATCTGACATTTCCAATGAGTAAGAAAAAAATCCAAATAAAACACATTCCATAGTTAACTCAAAATGTTAAAGATTTAAAACTTAAATAAAAATCATAAAATTGTGCAACGACAGGTGGCAGCTCAGAAGATTGGAAATACACAAAAAAAACCCCAGCAATATGACCAAAAAACTGAAGATAGAAGATTTAGTGTGCAAGAAAAGCTAGAAAACAGGTAGTAAGATTTTCTGTAACGTTTAAATAAGAGAGTAGTTAGTGAAGTGAGTGTTAGTTCCATCTTAAATAAAAATGAAGAAAGAATAATGAAAAACAAAGAATTGGCGGATGAATTGAACAGGTAGCATTGGATTTTTTGTCACTATAGCCCTTGATTTGAAGACAGTCTCATTAGTTGGGAGATTGTAACTTTTATGCAAAAAGTGAGGGAGATTGAAACTGAGAAACTAAAAGTTAGTTAGCTTTACTTTTGGGAAATGTAAAAACTGATTAACAAACAACAGGCCTCTCAATAATCAAGCAGATTCACTGTGGTTTTCTAAAAGTGAAATCATGTTTGATTAATCTTTGAGGAAATAACATATGCTGTGGATAAATGGGATCTGGTAGATGTACTGTACTTAGATTGTAGAAGGCATTTAATAATGTATCACATCAAAGGTCATTACAGAAAACAAAATTGATTGAAATCAAGATCCTGAGCATTTTGGATGTGAAGAGGACATTTCCTCTTAAGGAAAAATTTGGATCAAGGGTCACCATTTTTGAATTGGGTCCCTCAATTAAAACAGAAATGAGGTGGACTTTTTTTCTCCCTGAGAAAGTCAGTAGTTTCTGAAACCTTGTTCTTGAAAAGGTGCTGGATGGACAGTCCTTGGGTGTTTTTCATGCAGAGGTCGATAGATTCTTGCTAAGTAAGGTGGTGAAATTTATCAAGGGTAGAAAATGCGGGGATGGGGACATTCAGGTTTTCAGCTGCTATTCACAGATAAACTCCAGAGATAGGCCTAAAATAGTGTTTATATTTGCCTGTCTCAAGCTAATAGGGTTCTATCCCACCAATCCAACACAATTTGGCGAGGTATATATTGAGGTGGATACTACTGGGCATGATTATACGTAACTTCTGAAGTTGTGACACATCAATTGTCATTAACAGAAATATTGCCAACATGAGAACAAAACACAGACCTGAACATTACTTGTTTAGACAGGTTAGTGAGAAACGAGTAAATAATTTAAAAAATAAGAAGTGCTGGAGAAAAGCAGGAGATTTGGCAGCATCTGTGGAGAGAGAAACAGTTAACCTTTCAAGTCTGATGGTTCTTTTGGATGGCACAATAGATAGTGAAGAGGTTGAATCCATTCCATTAAGGTTAAACAATAATATGGAGTCTCTTAATCTTTTAAAATGTTATTATAGACTTTCTTTGATTGGAAAGAAATCAGAGGGTGAGGAAATATGGAATTAATATTATTATTAAATAATGGGTAATTTTCATTATTCAAATATAGACAAAAGTAAGAATAATGTATATGACACAGAAGAGGAGAGGCTCGTACAAAACATCCAGAGTGATTTCTATATCATATATTTTGTTCAACATAAACAAAGTATGACAAATAGCTGATATAAAGATAGAAAGCCATCTGGTAAGCATCCAGTCAGTTATTAAGATAGACATAAAGAACTGAGAGGAATGTATAATGAAATAAACAGAATATAGAAAATGAAGATGAAGCAATAAACTTGACAAGTAAATAAGGGAAAAGAAAAAAGGATTTCATAAACTCATAAAATGCAAGGATAACTAAAGAAAGAGTCAGATGAATTTGACATGAAAAGATACATTTTCCTTTCAAAAATGAAGGAATATTTAAATAGATTGAGTAATTCACAATATTTTTCACAGATGTTTTTACAACGTGGCAGCAGTAGAAGGATGACTTGGAACAATTAGTTTGGACAACTAACTATCAGGGTGTTGTACCAAGATTGATGTAAATCAAAGTGGAAAATACAATGATTGCTTTTGGTGTTTGTCCAGGATCCAGAAGGAAGGCAAAAAAAATTAATGAGTAAACTGGCCACAGAGTTTAAAACATATTTGGATTTGAAAATTCTGCCAGAAGACTAAAAGATCAGCAATATGACACTTCCATTAAAGAAGAATATACATTAAACAGTTTAATAACAATAACAAGTAACTTTCTAGTGTTAATAAAATAAAATAAAATAAATGCTTGCTTAAAAACGATGTGGATTAGTTAGGGAGAGACATCATGGATTTACAAATAACCAAGTCACGTCCAACAAATTTTCTGGAGCTCCTGAGGAAATAATGAGAAAGAAATGCAATAGACAATGTGTATCGAGAATTCTAAAAAAAAGTTCAACCTGCCAATAAAATTAAAGCACATGCTGTAAAGTTGGCTAAAGGTCAAAAATCAGAGATGAATGGGTTTTTTTCTTTACTGGGGAAATATGAACAACGGAGTTACCCAGAGGTAAGTGTTATGATCATTGCTTGTCACAATGTATGTGTAAATGGCCAGGGCTTCCATACAAGAGAATGTAAGCTTTAATATTAATATTTAAAGCAACATTTTAAAAATCAGGAATTGTAAGTAATAAGCAATTTCAGGTGAACATTCTCAATTTAGGAGATTGAGCTGATAGACATCAGATGCAATTTATTTGTTTTAATTAATTTGTGGTATCAATTCAGAGAAAATGTAAGAAGTGAGATTAAATAAGTTATAGCAGGCACCTTGGGAAAATTCAAGGCAACCACGGAGAGTTAATGCGGTTAAGTGAAAGGGAAGTCATGATTGGCCAGCATTTGTTGAGCATCCTTATTTGCCATCAAGAGCCTGGTTATGAATGTCTTTCAAAACTATTGCAATGCTATTAGGGAGAGCTTTCTAGAATTTTGACCCAGTGAAAGTGAAGAAACAGCAATTTAGTTCCAAGTCAGGATAGTTTGTGGGAATTTGCAGGCGGTTATATTTCATTAATGTGCTGCCCTTGTCCTTCTAGATGGTAGAGGTCATCAATTTCGAAGGAGCTGTCAAAGGAGCATTGTGAGTTGCTGCAATGCATCTTGTATTTGGTCAATTGAGCTGCTATGTGTGTCGGTGATGGCAATAGTGAATGTTAAAGTCAGTGGATGGTGAGTCAATCAAGTGGACTGTTTCTTTTTGGTGTTAAGACAACTGGAGCAAAGAAGGTTTTGAGGTTTATATCTTACTCCTGGAGAAAGGAAGGTTTTGAGGATTCCAGAGGGAAGCTTTTTTCCTTTATTCATTCATGGGATTGCAGAATTCCTAGTATCTGATCTAGTCCTGTAGCCACAGTATTTGTATGGATTACAAATTTAGTTTCTATCAATACAAAATACATAAGATGTTGATAGTGGAAGATTCAGCAATAGCAATGCCATGAAATGCTGATGACAAATCATTAGATTAATTCTTGCGGTAGATGATTATTGCCTGGCATTTGTGCAAATGTTACTTGCCACTTAACAACTCAAGTCTGACTCTTATTCAGGTCTTGCTATACTTCGGAGTGTAACAATTCAGTCTCTGAGGGTTATACTGGTGTGACTCCAAGCAGTGGGGAGATTATCCCGATTCCTTTTAACTCCAGTCTTGCTAGTGTTCCTTGGTGCCATACTCAGTCAAAAGCTGCCTTTATGTCTACGGCTGTCTCTCTGATATTAATTCTGGACATCAAGCTCTTTTGTCCATGTTTGGATCAAGGCAGTAATGAGGTCAGATGTCTTAAGTCAAGAGGCCCCAGCAGAATGCAAACAAAATATCAACGAGCAACAAGCCCATTGCTGTGCAGGTGTTGCTTTGTAATGTTGCTGTAACATCTTCCATAACTTTGTTCATGGTAGAAAGTAGACTGATGGGGTGGTAATGGATCAGATTGGATGTGTCCTGCCTTTTATGAATAGGGTTCATCCAAGCAATTTTCCACATTGATGAGTAGAGCTTAGCATTTTAGCTGTACTGCAACAGATTGCCTGGGGCAGTCGGATGTTGTGGAGCACAAGTCTTCGGTACTATTGCTGAAATGTTGCCTGGTTTTTGTATTTTGCAGTGTTTTTAGCTGATTCTTGATAACATGGATGAATGCCAGCATCTGTGATACTGGGATCCTCATGAGAAGGATTATCCACACAGCATTAATGGCTGAATATGTTTACAAATGCTTCAGCCTTCTCTTTTGCAATGATGTCCTGGTCTCTTCCACTGTTAATGATGGGGACATTTTTGGAGATTCTTATCCTGGTTAGCTATTTAATTGTCTGCCACCATTTATAACTGAATGTGTCAGATCTGCATAGCTTAGATCTGATCCTTTGACTGTGGGATCACTTAGTTCTGTCTTTCATAAAGTGTTTTTGCTGTTTTGGCATGCAAGTGGTCATCTGCTGCCACTTGACCAAGTTGCCACCTTATTTTTGGGTATGCCACTATTGCTCATGACATGCCCTTCTGTACATTTCTTGAACCAATGTTGATCACTTGGCTTTATGATAATAATAGAATGGGGGACATGCTGAGCCACAAACCCCCCAGATGTTCATAGGGAAGATTGGTTAGATGTGACAAGGCTAGATGTGACATTGTCATTTCTGGTGCCTCGATAAGAAATAGGGAGGAAATTGCTGACACATTGACTATGATTTTATTAATCTGTCTAGATTTATCAATATACTACTAAGTTAGAAAATTATAATATTTTAAAAATTTGCTCATGTAAAACTGGTGTCTCTAGGCAAACATTTATTGCACATTCTTAGTTTGTCTTGAGATGGTGATGGTAAGCTGACTTCTTAAACCACTACAGTCCACATTTTTTAAAACTATTTCATGTGATGTGTGCATCACTAGATAGGCTAGCATTTTCTGACCATCCTTAATTGATTAGAGAGCAGTTAAGAGTCAACCACATTGCTGTGGATCTGGAGTCACATATAGGCCAGACCAGGTAAGGGTGGCAGATTGGGTTCTACCTCCTTCCCAAGATCCACAAGCCTGACCACCCTGGCCGACCCATTGTCTCAGCATGCTCCTGCCCCACTGAACTCATCTCTACCTACCTCGACACTGTCCTATCCCCCCAGTCCAGGAACTCCCCACATACGTATTC